>NC_050512.1:3763526-3793912 GCF_002922805.2 Oryzias melastigma | reverse complement strand
TGTAGTTTTTACATAACAACTACAAGCTTTTTCAAATGGCTGTTTTTCGTCTGTACCTGATCCATTACAATTTGAATAAAGAAATACAGTTTTAATCTTAATTGTCTTTATATATGTCTTCCTTCATGAGAAAAATGCTACAAGAACATGTTATGTTATCTTGTTGATCTTTAATGAAATAAAATAAAAGGTTGCTTAATATTGAATGTTTTATGTTTTTTTCTGGCTCAAATGTTGGGTGTCTTTAATTAGTTGCTGGGCCTTTCAAGTGTTTTGCTTTTTTGTTGGATTTGTTGCCTGCCGGGAAAGCAGAAATCAGAAAAAGAGATGTTCAATCAAGACTAATGGTCACTGGTGCACTTCTTGTATCTCCAACATTTGTAAACTGTTGTGTGAAGCCATTAATGAGGCATAGTCTCCCAGCGTTGATCCTTTCTGGTATTTTATTAGTAAGTTCTGGCTATGTAATTCTTTCAGAGCTTGTTATTTGAAGCAGCACCTTCAACCACTTCTCAAAAAAGTCTTTGTTTTCTCACATGCTTGTTTAAAATGGCGATTAAAGCAAAAAATAAATAAATGTTACTCAAACTCTGCAGACCGTCTCTTCGTAATAAATCAATTTCCTGTAGAAGAAGTATTAAAGACGAGAGACATGCTTATGTAATCCTCTGAGGACTTTCTTTATTATCCAGTTCTCCCAAGAGAAAGTTATCTTCCATGAAGTGGAGACTGCTTAAGCAAATTTAATCCTCAGTTGATTGGTGGTCAAAGTTTTTTTTAAGTAAATCTAGAGTTATGTGTCTATAATAGAGACATCAATTTTATTACTAATAAAGTTCTGTATTTGTTTATTGGCAGATCTTTGTTGACAGAGCTCTACCTCAAACAATTTATTTTCTCAGATGTCTGTAAAAGCTAATGAGCTTTATACCTGAAGAAAACCAATCCCTCAGCAGACAAGGTGGTAATGTACAGTAGTTAAAAAAACTTAGAGACCACTTGGAAATTTCAACCTGAGAAGTTGTAGTTTTATCATCACAGGGCTTACTTTAATCTACCTACGTTTGTTTTAAATATCATTCTTAAAGGTTTTGTTTAGCCACTACACACTGCATTTTTCTAGATATTGTATGGCTAAACGATCAATGAGTATAGTATAAATTGAAATTGAATTGAGTTGTTTAGGTCGCAGAGGAGCTTGGGCTTACCCAGCTACTGTTGGGCAGAGGCAGGGTGCACCCTGGACAGTTTGGGTGTCCATTGCAGAGCTGGAATCTAGTTGTGAACTTGTGAATCAAACAGAATCGATTCAAGATTTTGAGAGATACTTTGCATCAAGCACAATTACGTATTTGAGCAGACAGATGTAAATGTGAATGATAGTCAGCTAATATCAGCTGAGTACAGTGCGTGATTTACTGTTGCCTCTTTAATCCTCTGGGCATTTCCATTATCCTTCACATTTTGGGAAGGCCACGTAAGAAATCCTTTTTTCCTGAGTAAAGCTGTTTTTATAATTTGTGAGTTATGAGTTGTTTTTATTTTATGCTCAAAATATGTTCTATTGCTATTGTCCTAAAACAGGTAGAACGGTCAACCTCTGCGTGGAAGATCCTAGGTTTGGTTCCTGCCTTCCCTGCCCATGTGTGGAAGCGTCCGTGGGCAAGACACTGAGCCCCACATAGTTCCTGGTGGTCATAGCTTGGCGCCAGTGTTTAGCAGTGCATCATTGTGTGAATGTGTGTGTGTATGGGACTGTGACTGTAGAGTGCTTTGGACCTTCTAAGAAGGTAGTAAAGCCCTTTATAAGCATACACCATTTACCATTGTCCTAAAAGCATGGTTAGATAAAACAGTGTTTGAGGTAGGCATAAAATCCCAGCAATCCTGGGATTCTCGTAAGCCCTCCAGTCGACCACCATCTAACATCTGTTGGTTTATCTGTGGCATTGCATTGACCCTGTTTCAGTTTGAGCCTTCCTCTCTCGCTAACAGCTTTGATGGGCACAGTTTTCTTGTCCATTTTGCCTTCTCTTTACTTGTTCTTTTGAAATCTGACCAGCTACAAGACGTCTTTCCTCTTCTTTATCCTCTAACAACAACAGTATCTTATTTTTTCGTGTTATTAGTGGAATGTTTGAGTTATCTCCAATGAAATGTCTCTTGATTTTGTCCAAGTTTTGACAAACTGAGAGATTTAGTAAATGTTTTATGGGTGTAAATACAGAGGTGTCGTCTTTGTGTTTGTGTGTGAGCATGTTAGGAGACAGAAAATGACAGTGCCAGGGTTCTGCAGAGGCTATAAATAGAGCGGCTTCATGGTCCCCTTAAGATACACACCACTATGCATCGCATAAACCTTGTGTTTATAGAAAACACTCCTTCTGTCTTTGTGGATAGACCCTTTTGCATTGCGAGAATCTGAAGATTGAGCACTTGAGTTTGGTTTTTTCACTTCTGTTTTAGGGTTTTAGTCGTGTTGTTTGCTGCCGTCTCCCTGTCAGTCACAGCAGGTTTAGGTTGCCAATCATTTACAGCTGTCTTGGTTTCAGTCAATTGACCATCAGTGTATTTAAGTGTCAGATTTTAATTTTTCTATTGTCAATGATAATGATGATAATGCTCAATGATAAATTAGTAAAAATTTGTGGTCCACAATGAGACCCAAGTCTGTGCCAGTCCCCAGCCTGGATAAAATACTGGGTTGTATCAGGAAGGGCATGCGGGGTAAAACTATCTGCCAAGCAAAATGTGTGAATCAGTGAAAGCCATTGACAGCATAATCACTGGACATATAAACCCTCCCCTATCGTGTTCCATAAAAGGAAGTACCCGCTGGTTTAAAGAAGGCCAAAATCTCATAGACTCCTACTGAGAAATAGAAAATTATTTCTCAGTCATTCTATTTGTCAGAATAACCATCCTTGTTCTAATGCCTTCTTAACGTCTTCTTTCTAATCCTAATTTATCTTCATGATAGTTATTCAAGCTATAAACTGACCAATCAGATGTCTCAGTAAAAGGATCTGTGATTCTACAATCAATAGTGGAAGTTGATTTACTGTGGTGACCCCTGACGGGGTGTGCCTAAAGGTGAACATTTGATTCTGTTTTTCATTTTTGTAATTCTAATTGGCTATTTGTGCTACCCTCTCATTTCAGAATGCAACAAAAAATCACTGAATTCCTCTAAAGTAAAAAACAGATAAATACCTAAAACTTTGGTCAAACTGTTTCTCCGAGGTTTGCGTTTTTCCTACATTTGTCTGAGTGGAACGATTTGATGGAGCAGTTTAGACAGAGGGCGTCATTAATCTGGGTTTTCAAAAAGGACAAAAACATGTAAGTAAAGTTATGTGTTTAGGATTCCAGTGAAAGCCTCTCACCTCTTTCCCTGTTTCACTACAATCAATTCAGAGCAGCCGCATTAAGATTAGACTAATCCATCATGGCGACCTGCATTATTTATCGCCTTAATTCCCATTTAGCATTTGGAGGAAATGCTGTGTCTACTCCAAAAAGAGGCTGAGTAGTTCTAATGGGTTTGGCAGTGTATAATGTTCGTTATGTTGACATATTATATTCTTTTGGTCCTGAGAGACTTTTGAAGATATAAATGATATATGATTACAAAGTGTATTCTTTTAAATCCTTTAATCCAGAATCCAATTCTCTGCAAAATATGAGAGTATTCACGTCGTTCCTTCACTGCAGTCTATCTCTTCATGCTTCTGAATTTGTTCTAGATTTCTCTCTGTGGCTCCATGGAGACCTCCAGCACAGATTAGTGCAAATCTGTTTGTGTTTAGCACAGGATAGCCCCCTCCCTTACAGGGGATGCACCCTCTGAGACTTGCCTCTCATGGGACTGCAGAGCTCTGTTCACCTCCTGATTGCATGCTGTCATGACGTAGACCAAATCTGCCGCACAGTTTGATAAAGGGATCTTTATCACCTAGGAAAGGGACCAACTGGGTAATCACAGGTGGGATGACGCACATGCTCCTACAGATGCTCTTACATCAGATGGAAATCCATGTTCATTTCCAATGAAAAATACAATGAAGGGATATATTTTTTCATTTTGCTGTTTCTTTAATTCTTTCTTATTTTAATAGTTTCTATCTGACATCTCCCTGTCACAAAGGAAAATCTGACTGTAATTCAAATTCCAATGCTCATCTGTTCCATCTGTGATGGTTTACTCAAAATCCAGATGGAACTGCTGTTATACTTGCAGGTTTTTTTTGCCTCAAATGGTTTATTATTTATCTTAGGAATGACTGTAAAACCTTATTTTTGCACAGAATCCGTAGAGTTTTTTAGCTTCTTTTTCAAACTTCTTTATCAAAGTCAGTAGTCAGCAAAAAAATGTGATCTATTAATCACTTAGACAAAGGAGTTCTGACGCTTCAGTTAACTCCACACTCTCTGAGTCACTTGATAAATAGCAGACATTTGCACAGAAAGTGTTACCCATGAGGAGTTAGTAGAAAGCAAATTCCCTGATCCAGCTTTTTGCAGCCTGTTGTTTAAAGACTCTTTATAGACCAACTCCAGTGAAAATTGTGTTTTTAACATGCATTTTTCTCATGATGGAAGATGGGTTTCTGAGTTTTCTTCATTCAAATTGGATCAAAACTGTACAGCTGGATTTTTGTTGCCACGATAATGTAAGCAATAATTAAGATGGGGTTAAGATAACGAGTCAGAGTGTAAACAATGAATTATGGGAAGTGTAGGCAGGCTTGCACCACACCAACTGTACCGCCTGCAGCTCAGAAAAACTCTTGCTACTCTGCAGAATTTATGTCTTAGAAAACTACACAGATTTTTAAATTATGTCTAAAGTCAACATAATCATAAAATGATCGGAGTGGGACTTTAATGGGACGACATTGTTTGGCAGCCAAACCCAAGAGGATTCAAGTTGAGAGCATCCAGATATTCTTTAACCACATAGTGACACACTCACATTTCACTTTGGCTTGTTAAAAAAGGTTATAAATATTTCTTTGTGGCTGCATAGTTTTGTGACAGAAATTTGACATTTTTATTATGGTCGCCTCACCTTTTAAGATCTTTTTATCTTATCGTTGATATATCTTTGGAAATATTTCACCTATGACAGCCAACAAGCTAATAATATAGCAACAAAACATTTCAAGCATTCTTCTCCAGGTGTCGTTAATTATATAAACTTTTTTTCAACTTACTTGTCAGACCCAAAGCACCATTAAAATGTTGATTTGAAAGATTTTTAACTTAAAAAAATGTGTTAGAACAGGGCTTTCAGTGTAAATGGCCACTCAATGACAACAACCATCTCACAAAATGTAGTAAAGATAGAATATATGGGGTCTGTTTAACAGTCAGGTATCAAAATGACAGATAGCGTCGTGGGTTTGCTTGAGTTCTTTTTAAAGCAGGAATCCTTTGTCATTTTTGAAACCAAAACATGACAGATTTTCTTTACTTAGTAAAATTTTACCTCAGTTTGGTCCCTCCATTCACCAATCCAGGTTCATAACTGGAGCACTTTTAAGAACTTTTCTAAAGTTCCTACATGAGGTCTACACATTTTGTTGTGGCCCATAAACAGTATTTTTTTTTAAAGCATTATTGGAATTTTTTTTTAATTTTCTTTGCAGAATATTGTATTATACTCAACGCTCTTAATGGAGGATAAACTCCTGTTTTTAAATGAAAGATTCTTACTGGGCACTCTCTTTTTACTGGAAAAAAACAGTTGTTTTGTCAGTTTTTCATAGGACATCTGCCAGCTCTCTGGGATTAACTTTTGCTGAACTGCTGTAATATCCAGGAGTGTAATTCTGTCCTCCTGTCAGACTAATGCATCAGTCACATGCACCTGTAGGGGGGTTGACCTGTACGAGCGCTCCACGGTTTTGGGTTGTCCGGGCCTGAGGAGGGTCTTGGAGAGATGGGAAATGAGCACAGGGTTAATCCACGGCAACAGTCCCACCAACGACTCATACTGTAGAGGAAGTTATAATGTGCTCCTGCTGCTCTGCAGAACCTATGTCCTAGGAAATGGCACAGTAGGAACACTTTTATAACAGATCAAAAGAGGATTGGAGTGGGACTTTATAGGGAGCACAGGTGTGTCTTGCACTTCCCTTGGGGCTCATGCAGCCCCCTTAAGGGGCGTCATGGAATGGATTGTATGATTGTTGCGCATATGGAAAGTGTGTCCTGAATTATTCATAAGAATAATGTAAGTATGGGAGATGCTGTCGTACAATGCCCTAAAACCACACTCTGGTCATTAGTGAGGTTTGTGCACCGACTCCTTACTGACCATGTGCAAATGCTGCACGCACAGGGTGTGCAGGTGATGCATAAATGCCAGTAGGATGCTTGCACAAACTACACTGTCTAATTTCCTGAAGTCTAACAGTCAAGTTGCAAGGATGGAGCGTGCAACGGATCACGCAATTTTCACTGGAACAGCACTAATGGGCCCCTTGTGCAGTGCACAGGTTTTTTTTTGGGGGGGGGGGGCTAAAAAAAAAGAAAAATGTGTTTGACGTGCCTGCATCTCAACTACTTCACCCTTACTTACCCTAATGTTGTTTAAGCATTTGCTGCAGTATGTCATTTAAAAAAAATATGCTTGAATATTTCCTCTCTACTGAGTGTTGTACCCATGAGCCCCTTAGATGTTGGCTGTTTTTTGCCCTTAGATGTTGCGACTAAAGCATACAGTGAGTCTGAGCTTTAAGTCATTTAACACAGATTTCATTATGACTTATGGAGTTACATAAAGCCTTCAGTTTGATGTGCTGATGTAAGAAACATTCAAACGTCACTGAAAGAAGCCCATACATCCTATCATAATTTATTGATTAAAAGCCGTCTTACAGATTGTTGTGGATCTATAACTGCACATAAGTAGATTTGTCATTAATTAAATAACTGTTGCGAGGCAGGCTTTAAGAAAATCAAAGTTCAAAGAGGCCTTACCACCAAAAAAAGAATACGTATGAGGAATTTTGCTTCCTCAAAATAAATCATTTGCAAAAATGCTTATTAACAAAGTGTCACTCAGTCATGCTTTTGCTTGTTCTTGAATTATCTATTCACAAACAAATAATGTGACAAAACCAAGGTGTGTTATTGTACTGAGAATATGTCAAAGGGAGTTTTTGTTCCGAGACAACAGGAATGTGGAACTGATTCTGATCAGGCCCAAGCAAAGCCTCCAGATAATGGGTGGCTTCCTGCTTGGTCCTTTGCAGTATTGGTTGGATGACTGTAAAAAAAATGACTGTAGAAAAAGAGGAGTGGTGGGCAGGGTCAAAAGGCCAGTTGGTTTTTGTCAAACTGATTTAAAGTCAGTTTATTTGGCTCCTTGGTTGTTGCTATTTTGGCTTAATTTGATATCAAAACAAGGATTTTTTCAAAAATGGGTAAAAAATAAAAGTGGGACGATGACGCATGATAGTTGTAAGAAAATGTCCTGGAAAACCATCATAAAGATGAGAATTTGAATCGTTTGTTGATCAAAATGCTACATTCCTGTTTGTATGCAGTCTTGAGTATGGAATAAGACAATATCGATTCAGTTAAATATCACAATACTTTATTTGCAGATACTTGTATTGATTTAAAATACTGCCAAGATGATATTTAGTTAATGACTTAAAACCAAACACTTAGTTCCTACAATATATCCTAAATGACCAAAAAAAGCATCATTAACTTGCTTGGGTAACAGCAACTTGTTTATGGGATACAGTTGCAGAGCTAATTGTTTTGATCATTGAATAACACGTATTTTATAATTTTACTGTTGAGAAATATGTATTATTATTCAGATAATTTTGAAGTATTAATTTAAAAAAAATAGTGAAATATTGTTTGGTTTGGATCATGACACGTGTATCGCCATATGTATCATATCGACAGACTCTCGCCAATACACACCCCAAGTCTTGAAGTCAAATAATAAAAAAAAAAAATGACGAGGTACATAAAGGTATGCCTCCATTATAGTTTTTGTGAGTATACAGTAAAATATAGACAAACATTGTTCCTCAGTGTATTCGCATTTCTTTATTTGCAGATTTTCTTTTTTAGTCACGGTACTCTTCAGGTTCGTCATAAAAACTCAAACAACTCTAGTCGCTCGTATGAATTTTTTGCATCTGAAGGAGGTGCTGAGGTATATCTCCACACAGCGGAGAGCGTGGATGTGAGCTCCCTCTCCGCGAGGGGAGCACTGCCTCCTTTCTCTATGTCCCTGCATGGAGAAATGGCATCAGTAGTTTCAGAAGCGGACGAAAAAAATCTTGATATGGTGAAGAAGGTTGTAGCGGAGGATAATCATCATCATCCGGAGCAGGTGTTTATTATTTGATGAAGGAAGAAGCGCCGCTCCTGGTTTCAAGGCACATATAGACAGAGGGACATTCCTCGTTTGTGTCATAAAGTACGCTGTCGCTGCGGTATAGTTTTTTTGTTTTGAATAAAAACCTCTTTAGGTTGAGCAATTCTAAATTTTTTACAAAGCACGATCAGAAGCGTTTTGATGAGTATGGACCGGTAACAGACATTCCTTCGGCCACGGGGGTGGAAGGGTCTCTGTATTCAGGGATTTGGCATCTACACTGTTAACCACCACAAATAAGGGGGATTACTGTACTGATAAAAAGGTTTTCAAAACTAGAATTTAGATTTTTATGAGCATTAAATGAGTGGAAAATTTTATATTGGAATGAAGAGGAACTCATTTGATTATGTAATAGTTACTGAGAAACTGCATCTGGGTTCATTTACTTTTGCTTTCAGCATAGATTCAGTCAAAAAGGCTATTTTTGGATGAATTCCCAAAGAGCACAGGTCAAATGGGGAGCATAAATTTCACACAGTTCAGATAGCTAGAAAGTGCCACGACACCCGAGTGAGTAAAATGAGGCCTTTGCTTTTGACCAATCCCCCGGGGGAGCAATAAGCTGCAGTCATCTTTGAGAACCATTTGGAGATTTTCCATTGTACCTTTGTGATGCACAGTTTGAAGTCAGGACTGAGCATTTTCTTATTTTCAAAAAAGACAGTTAACATAGGATTTTATAGGATTTGCAGACTTTAAAAAAAATAAATGAAAGAGTCATAAATCTTTTGGATTAAAAGAAAAACACATCTTACTGCTTTCATTTTTTAACAAATGTTTATTTACTAACCTTCCCACTCGTACCTTAAACAAGGGTAAAATTGCCATGTTACTCTTGCTTTGAAATCACTCATGGATTAGAGACTGCTGAGTAATCCTTCTGATGATACATTTGTTTGA
The DNA here is from genome assembly GCF_002922805.2 of Oryzias melastigma. Classification (NCBI taxonomy): domain Eukaryota; kingdom Metazoa; phylum Chordata; class Actinopteri; order Beloniformes; family Adrianichthyidae; genus Oryzias; species Oryzias melastigma. The sequence goes on along the minus strand of NC_050512.1, from coordinate 3,784,596 downwards.
CCCTGTCCCCTTGGCCATCACCAGTAGTTACAGCCAGATGTAAGCTGGTAACCCTGACCCAACAAAATGTGCACTCCATCCATGTTGGTAAATGCACAGCAAGATGTCCATTCTGCTGAATTAAAAACAAATGCAGGGATGCTTGCTAATACCTACAAATCATACAGGGACTTAAGTCGAGATTCATTTAGGGCCCCATTTATCTCATGCTCTCATGTTAATCCATGTGTAGCCATACATAGAAGCCATTACATAACACACATCCCATGGTAATTAGCTAGCAATCCATGAAAGCTGTTTTTTTAAAGAAATATTGTTCATAACGGACACAAAATGATGCACTTGTAGCTCTTCTTACTCAAATCTGTTAGTATGTCATGTGCATGCTTGCCTCCTGCTGCTGTGTATGTCTATTTCTTGGGGATTGAAACAGAACATTAGCTAGTGGATTAAAACAAACCTTCTGCTTGTATTTCCGGCTAAATCAACGAGTGTGGCTCTGAATCATCATCATTATTGCTGTAACCTGTCCTCCCAGACCCTCTGAGACGCTGTAATGAAGGCTTCTTCTAGTCTGTGGGCAGCACCTAAAAATTGACTTGTGATTTTGTAACATTTATAAAAAAAATAGGTAAATTCTGTAAAAGTGTTAACTGGAGAAATGTCAAGTAAACGATGAACAATTGTTCCTTAAATGGAAGAAGTAGACTGAAAATGTTGGAGGAAGTTGATTTTAATAGCAATCATGGCAAAACAAAATTTACATTAAACCCATTAATGCTGTTTGTGGGGTTAGTTTGTCATATAAGAGCTTCTCCTGTGGCTGGTCTGACTGAGCCAAGGAAGCATCTACATTGATAAGTGTAGTCTTACAGGGTTAGTGCTCTCATGAGCTTTTAGGATTGTAGGAAATGCAGCCTATGTGCATGCTGACCCATTTGAAAGAGACAGTAAAGACACTACAGCTCAAAAGATTCTGTCCAGCCGTCAAATCACAATGTTTCTACTGCGTAACCGCCGTCATTAATCTTAACCACATTCATGACTATTAAGAAGGGCATTATGTTTCTTGAACACACAGTTATTGCAGAAGATTCAGCTCATAAAAACTGACCAGACTCCATTCAAATTAATTGAAGTGTTTTAAAAAGACAGATGCTTCTTTTCAGTCGTTGTAGGATCATTTTTGCTTCTATTCAATCTCCATAAATACACAGTATGTTTCAACTAATGTCTGAAGCCACTTGTTTCTAGAATCCCTTTTTAGGACTTACTTGAATAAAAGCTACACCTGTTGGTGTTGATGTTTGCCTTTCTGCTGAAATGTGCATCATTAAGCTGAGATGTTCATCTGCTAATAGCCGTTTTAATGCTGATTTATGACCCTGTCAGCTTCCACACTGAAGCATGTTTAATAAAAGAAAGTAAAGCAGAGCCAGATCAGGTTATCGAGTGACCACTATGAAGAAGAAGTTATACGAGCAAGTCATGTTCTGGAAACGTCCACTTCAAATGATCCAATTCATATTTATGATGATGAAATATGACTGAGTTATTTAACTTGACTTATAGAGATTTATTTGTACACTGAATGTGTGAAATTGTTTTACAAAAAAAGGAAAGACCTGGCTAACCAGCAAATTTCATTATTTATCATTTAAATTGATTTTTTTCACGCCGTTCAAGTTTTTCATGCGTCATAAGCATCTTAGGAAAAAAATATCATTTGAATTATAAACTTGAGAATTGTGTTTATGTTTTTGTGTCTGTGTTCCTGTTTTCATGTGCTGCAGAAACAAGACATCAAAAAGATGTTCTTTTCTGCAGCACAAGGTAAGACTGATCCAGTTTCAAAGTTATTCTGATGCTTTTTCTTGTTTTTATTTTTTCCATGTCTCTACACTCACATCTCCACCCCTTTAGCCTTGTTCATTACTACTCTTGCTCTCTATTTGGAAAGAATTCCTAATTTGTTTGCCAAAATTAAAAGGGTTCTGATAACATGAAGCAGACAATATGCTGCAATTTATCTGTGTTTGTAGCTGTGTTACCAGTGACCTGCATTTAATTTGTGACTCACCAGCCAAGTTGGCCGGTATAAAAAAATCCACCAGCTAACATTTTTAACCAACCAACAACCATAGGAAATGATAGAATATTCAAAATTTAGGATAAAGCTTTTTTTTTTTAAAGAAGCTTCTTTTAAGTAACCTTTTTATTTATGTCTAATCAGTCTTTACGTATTTTCTAAATCTTAAACGGCCTATACCATGCAAAATCAACTTTTTGAGGTTTTAGATATCTTATAATATTCATTCCTCACTATAAACAACCCCAAAGCGGTATTTCAATCCATTCAGTATTCCTTTAAATTCCTGCACTCTAAGCATCAGCCCCTCCCAACCCACAGAAATGAGCTGGTTCTCATAAACTGATGTCACAGATTGAGAACAGCCCCTTCCAGGAAGAGTCTGCGATGCCAGTACCACCCCCTGGCTAACGTAAACACACTTTCTCTGCAGAGTTAGCTGTGATCAGCAAAACACTTTCATTTTAAACGCACAATACTGTAAATCTTCCAGTGGTCTCCTGTCTTCAATAAATGTTGGGTCTAACAAGTTATTGTTCATTTAGACGCCGGGCTCCTTTAAGACAGTCATGCACATGCCAAGTGTATTTGTGTTGTAAACCAGTGTAACGATGACCGCGGCTACTAAAGATAGACATACTGCTTTTTCGCGTTTTTTTTATTCGCGGTTTCACATATTTGCAGATTTTTTTTAGCCGCATGACTCCGGTTTGTTACAAAAACTCTGATAATTTAAGACACTTGTATAAAATGTTTGCATTCGAAGGAGGTGCTGAGGTGTATCTCCGCACAGCGGAGCCCCTCTGAAGCATGGATGGCTTAACTCCTTAACTCCTTCAGGAGGTCTGGACAAACGGACAGCTGGGAAGTGAAGACAGAACGAATACTGACCTTGGTCACACCTTTATTGCACACTTTCTCCATGACAGGGCTGCATAATGCAGGCCGACACACAACAAAGACAATGCATACTTACTATTTTTCACATTCACTTTTTATTGACTTGAAAAACTTTTGAGTTTTGAGCAACAAGTTTAGTACCACAACAGAATCAGCCTAATTAAAAAAATGTTCGGCGGCTACGACGGGTTCTTCTTCTTTACGTTACAAACTGGAATGCTTTTAAAATGGGGAGGGTTTATATAACTCAAGGGGGAGGTGCCCTTGTGAACATTACTAAGGATTAGAGTAAGGATATTACTGCCTGAATGCATTAGAAGTGTATTAGATAGGTCCATGATGGAGCACAGACTAATGCACAGGCTCTGAATTGTGGCTTAATCTGTGTTTAATTGCCACGAGTTTTGTAGTGATAATAGCATTATCTAATGGAAGAGCTCTGGAAAGGCTTGTATTGAGAACAAAAAGCAAGGCAAATGGAGAGGGCAGGGCTGCAGTCGCAGATGCGGGACTCCCACTTTAGGGTGATTATGCAGACTGGCTGGCAGCTGAGATTTTTTTGAACTCCTGGCACAAAGACATCTTTTATTAGAAATGTCACTGTTTTGTTGTTGATGGGAAAATGTTTAACACAATTGGGGCTAAGAACACATGAATTCCAGAGCAAACACTGATAACAAAACACTTGTTAGGCCAGAGGGCCACACTATTTGAGGAATCCTGGCCTTTTCAACAGCTGTCAAGACCTACAGATTTTTCCTGATACATGTGAACACTTTTTGGTGCAAGCTTTGGTAGAGCAGGGAACTTGTGGTATTTTCTGTCACAAATACACTCTTTTTCAAATGGAATTTTTTGGTCCTGATTTCAACACAAAAGTGTAATTTTGAGTGTAATTTTCTTTATATATCATGAGGAAAACGCCACAGAAACCTGTTAAAAATACCAACAACAGCATTCACATCAGAGTGGGTCTTTAAATTAATTTGCACTAAATAAATTCTTCTGTAGTTCATATTTGATTAATAAAGAACTCTACATTTATATGAAAGTGAATCAATTTTTGACCAAGCATTACCAATGTATTTACCAATGTATTTTTTTTTTTATTTCAGTTCACTGACAACATTTCTTCCTGGCTGAGCATTTCATGAAGTGTTTAATATTGTTTTAATGGTACAAGTTTTAATCTCCTGCTTTTTCTTTTGTACATCGTCCAACACATCCTGTTTGATTAGGGCTTGAGCGTCATCAAACAGGATCTCTCTGTTAATGCTGATGACTGAAGAATGTTGACTTTGTCATTTGGTTTTAAGCTCCTGCACTTTTGTTCTGAATAATATTTTTATTTGACCTCATTTGGCACAGTTCACTAGCTCAACATTTTTGTTCACATGAGTTGGCTTAGTGTTCTAGAAAAGTAAATCAATTTTTTAAACCTGCGATATCACTAGTGGGGTCATTAGGGTTTCTGGAGCCTATCCCTGCTAGGGATAGGTGGGCGAAGGTGGGGTACACACTAGGCCCATGCACACCTAGGGTCCCTTTAGAGCAGGGATAGGTAACTCCAGTCCTCCGGGGCCCCAGTCTCTGCATGATTTCCACATATCCAAGCCCTACTCATGACTGATTATCTGGTTCAGGTGTGTCCAGCCAATTAGAACATGACACACTAGGGTATGTTGAAAACCATGCAGGAATGCAGCCCTCGAGGCCTGGAGTTGCCTGTCCCTGCTTTAGAGTTACCAATCCACCTCTGAACTATGTTTTTGGCCTGTGGAGGAACCCTGAGTGTCTGGAGAAAAGCACATGCATGTATGAGGAGATCATGCAAACTCCACACAGAAAGGTCCCAGCCAGAATTTGAACCAGCGCCTTCTTGCTGGGAGGTGGCAAGAGCTAGCCACTGCACCACCGTGCAGCCTTAGCTAATCCACAATCATCCATTCTATTCAGGATTAGAATAGTTTTTGATTTTCAGTGTTCTTTCAGTTTTCCCTCTCAAAATGAGTTTAATACATTCTACCGCTGACATTTGATTCACAAGAGAAAATAATTAACTCAGTAGTTAATAATTACTCATTCCTAATAGGTGTGATCGTGTGAGCTAAGAACTGATTACGGTCAGATCGAAAGGAAGTCTGACATGGAAAAGAAACGTTAAACATGAATTCTGTACTCAGTTCAGTAGATTTGTAAACTAGTAAAATGAATGCATAAAGTACATAATAAATGTTTACCTCATGACATTGGAAGTATATTTGGAAAAGTCAGTAATTACAATTTAATGGACATGTAAATTATGCCAAAATATCAATATTGCGATATATAGAGATATGTAGTCCTGCGATTGATTCTTTATGAGATCTCACCAAGTATCGATCTTTTATTTTTGTTTGAAGAGGGTGTAGAACGTTGTATTCTTAATCTTTTGGTGAGAAGTTCCTTTGGGAGTAGATAGAGGGTGCGCCTTTCAAGACTGGCTGTCACGAGCACCAATGTGCCTGGCAGCCACTTGAATTATTTAATTTTTGTCCAGTTATTTACAGCAAGTTTGCACTAAGAAGTGGCACTGCTGTTCATGTTTACTATTGTTAACTCTGACTTTTACAGATAATTTTAATTTAATAGATGTCAATTCTTGTCAAAGACATAGTATTACTCATTTTAGCAATGTTGCAAAAAATGTCTGTTGTTTCTTGCACAAAATAAGACTCAAGTTGTTTATTATGATTGCGTTCAAGCTAAAAAATTAATAGGACATACAGTAGTTTTCTAAAAAAAATATGTGTTGTTCTATATATCGTGAGTCATTAGAGATGATTTTTACCAATTATTGCAGTATCCCAAAATCGTCGGTATCACGAGCCTTGTATCGGGTATGACATCGTATCGTGAGGTACCCAGTGATTCCCTGCCCTAATTTTAATACAAGATATCAAGTTCTTCAACCACAAATAAAATAAGCTAAATATAAGCTCTATAATAAATGTTACAAATGTAATGTTTCAAAGATAGCAACAACAAAAAGAACTAGTCTTAGTTTATAGTTATTTGTGTAAACTAAGGAGTCAACATTTGCTGGTGTTCACTATTTGCAATATTTTTTTCTTTTTCTTTGATTTGAGAAAGGGGGAAAAACGTGTACCTATAGCTTTAGTAATTAAATAAAAGGGGCATAATACTAAATTTTCTTCTTTCTCTTCCCCTTCCGTTGTCACAAAAAGCAAGTTTGTGTGTGGTAATGTTTTGTTTTGTAGTTTTTTTGTTTTTTCTGTGGGAAATGAGTGAAAAATGAGCTCATTCACAAAGAACAAAAATAACTTAAATTCTACTGGACTTCTTCTTTTCCTTTCGGCTTTTCCCTTCAGGGGTCGCCACAGCGAATCAGTTCCCTCCATCTTCAGCATCCTCCACTCTAACACCAGCCACCTTCATGTCTTCATTCACTGCATCCATAAACCTCCTCTTTGGTCTTCCTCTAGACCTCTTTCCTGGCAGCTCTAGACTCAGCATCCTTCTACCAATATATTCACTGTCTCTCCTCTGAACATGTCCAAACCATCTCAGTCTGGCCTCTCTGACTTTATCTCCAAAACCTCTAACATGTGCTGTCCCTCTGATGTATTCATTCCTGATCCTATCCATCCTGGTCACTCCCAAAGAGAACCTCAGCATCTTCATCTCTGCTACCTCCAGCTCTGCTTCCTGTCTTTTCTTCAGTCCCACTGTTTCTAGTCCAAACAACATGGCTGGTCTCACCACAGTCTTGTACACCTTTCCTTTCATTTGTGCTGAAACTCTTCTGTCACACATCACACCTGACACTTTTCTCCACCCATTCCAACCTGCTTGCACTCTCCTCTTCACTTCTTTTCCACACTCTCCATTACTCTGTACTGTTGACCCTAAATACTTAAACTCCTCCACCTTCTTTATCTCTTCTCCCTGTAACCTCACTCTTCCACTCTGGTTCCTCTCATTCACACACATGTACTCTGTCTTACTGCGGCTAACCTTCATTCCTCTCCTTTCCAGGGCAAACCTCCACCTCTCTAACTCCACCTCCACCTGTTCCCTGCTCTCACTACAAATCACAATATCATCTGCAAACATCATAGTCCATGGTGATTCCTGTCTAACCTCATCCGTCAGTCTGTCCATCACCATTGCAAACAGGAAGGGGCTCAGAGCTGATCCCTGATGTAATCCCACCTCCACTTGAACTCCTCTGTCACCCCTACAGCACACCTCACCACTGTCTAGAATTGTCTCTGGCTTTTTACCCGTTCTTTGTTTTTATTACATTATTTCCCATTATATCACGTATTTTAACTCATGAAAGTTATTCACCTTTCAGCAGATCCCTTCATAGCAAATCAGCTTTCATCGATCCACACACTTGGTTTGGAGTCTGGAGTTCTTATGCTGGATCCCCTTCCTGATACAACTCTGTATTTTATCCAGGTTAGGGACTGGCACAGGGAGACCCAGACTCGGGGCCTCCCTTTGGCTTTAAAGTTGTCCAGTAGCATGAAGGGTCTTGCCTAAGGACCACACAGAGTAAACTCATCGTATGCAGCCAACTGAGCCATCTAGCTACTTTTTTATTTTAATTCATGAAAAACTTTAGTAAATCAGGCCCATTGAGACAAAACTTTTATTTTTGTTCCTCTGTCATTTTCTTCACTCCCTGTAAAACCAGTCAAATTGACCAGTGTGCTTCTTTTTAATGACATTTTGTGTTATAAAAATGTTTACTGATAGAAATAGAAGGACAGTAGAATCCATGCCATGCTCTTTGGTTCTGGTAGAGTGTAAAGCTATGCTTTTAAGGTTTGCAAATGTTTCTTGTCATCTCCTTTGTTCACTGTTTGTATGAGTCTGTAATCCCTGTGTTTAATCCTCACTGTTGAGGATTAAAGCTAATGGGTATGCAGCATTGTTAGATGTCTCACAAGGTCTAGCTGGATAGCAGGAATTTTTGTCACATGTTTGGGAAGAGCTGCTTCACCTCTTGCATAACCCTTGTGTAAGTAAACTTAGTACTTGGTCCATTGGGGGCTTCTCCTCAAAAGTTGTGTAGTAGATAAGCATTCACAGGAAAACAGGTTGGAGGAAATCATTATTGTCAACAGTGGAAGTGAAGTACTTAATTTCCCTTCTTTCAACTAATCTGAAATAATGCCCCCAATGCCTGGAAAATGGGCCCTAATTTTCTAAATTTTCCAGGAGGAGGACCTCCAGAACCTCCACCACAGTCAATTTATCAGGCCTTCTGTATCCAGTAGTGGTCGCCTACTAAGTTCGCCCCAGAAGTCTTCTGCTCTGAATACTTCTTAGGCCTCTCGCAGTTTTAAGTTTTCTTCTTCTCCTTTCAGTTTAATCCCATTTTGGAGTCGAAACAGCATCCACTGTTTCGCAGCAGTGATTTGGCAGATGCAACCTTGCATTTGAAGGGACCCAGATCTTGCCACTGTGTGGAGTTTGCATGGGTCTAAGGACCCAATCGGGGTGGAGATCAGTGGACACCCCAGGAATTGAACCCAGGTGTCCTGCGTGCTATCCCAATACTTAGCCCACTGAGCCATCTAGCCGCTCAGCAAACAAATTATGTTTTATTTGACAAGAGTTTACGACCAGTGAAGTCTTCATATTTTTTGGGCCAAGGCATGTGCTTACTAAAAGCTACTTATTGAAAAAAGGTGTCAAAAATATTTGATGTTTTCTCCTTTAGCCTGATATTCAAAATTATTGCCCAATAAGGGTGTGTATCTTTCCCTCTAATATGCTTCAATACGCATCTTTATACATGGTTTCTAATCAATACGTAAAAGAATAAACCAACTTTCTGTGCTTCATTATAGTCTAATACTAAATGGATACAAACTAGATATAATATTAATTTAGCATTTAAACTATAGATGAAAGTGCCTGCCTTTTAAAAGAGAAACTTTTTTTTTCTCCCTCACTGGCACTCTTTTTTTTAAACAACAAAAACAAAATGTCTTTGACATAACTTCAAGCATTAAAACCTGTCATTTTTGGTCTTTTAGACTGTTTTGTTCCTTTTTTGTTAAAAAAAGTGCCTTATTTATCTATTCAGGTATTGTTTAATATTATTGTGGATCATCATATGTTTAGTGCATACGCCCCTTGCTATGGTTCACCTTCAGCCAATTATAATTGAACTTTTTTGTTTAGCTTGCATCAAATGTAAATAAAAGGGCAGAAAGTAGAGAACAAACACAACAGGCAGAGAAACTGATAGTTTTCTTAAAAAAAGCAATTTTTTACTTCCAGATCAGTTTCAAACCTTTTCTTTTTACCAACATAGTCTTGTTTGTGTTTGTGGTTTTCAACTGATACAGGAACAGCATAACTGTTTAGGAACTAAAGCTGCCTTTAGAGCCTCCGAAACAGTTTTTGACAATAAGGGTAATTCTTGTGGGAACTCTTTGCCAGTGGTATTGGTAAATGTTTATGCGCCCAGTTATGATGTTGAATACTTTATCAAGAAACAAGCATCATCACTCTCTAAACTACATACACATCATCCAATCTTTGGTGGGGATATTAATACTACTTTGAACCCTAAATCAAACTGTAAAAGCCCTACACTACCAAAAAATGGCACAAGCTCTGCTACAGTTTATGTCTCCGTATGGTTTCATAGATGTTTGACGCGGGACCAACCAGTAGAAAACAAATGTCTTTCTATTCACATGTTCACAAAACACACTCATGAATTGACAGTTTTATAGTTTATAGAACTATACTTCTCATGGTGATATTATCTGGATACCAGGCAAGAGTCATTTTGGACCACTCCCCCTTAATTACGGTCTGAATCCCATCCTAGGGATTTTCAGTTTTTCAGGTTTAACTTTACAGTCATACTAGTCAAATAGCCCACCAGACAGCTCACCAATGCAGAACTTTTTTCCAGCTTAAACATCCCCAAGCCGTTGGAGGATGAGAGGGTCTTCTTGGGTTCTCCTATTTCTCTGACTGTAATGCTATTCAGTCAATGTGCAGTGGCAAGTCGTCAGGACCAGATGCTTTTTCAGTCAAATTTTATAAAGAGTTCACTGCAGAAGTTGCTCCTCTTTTGAAAAAAAAAAATGTTTATTGACTCCTTTCGGAATGTAATTTTACCTCCCACTCTTAGACAAACAGCAGTCTTGTTGATACACAGACCAGGCAAGCATCCAGAATTCTGTTCACTCTCCTAACAGATTTCTCTCCTTAATGTGCATGTGAAAGTACCGTACTAGGCAAAATTTTGGCCAGCCGACTACTAAACAGGTTACATAATAAATCAGGATTTGTTCAAAATGTGCGACGACTCCTTAACATAGTTTTTTCTCCATCTACTTCACTCATTTCAGAAATCTCATTAGATGTCAAAAAGGCCTTTGATTGAGTACCTATTCTTTGCTTTAAAAAATTGTTTTAATGATCATTTTACCTCCTGGATTCAACTACCATACTCATCACCATTGATTTGTGAGTGTCCAAATTCCCCGAGGTCTAGTTTCTTTCCCTTATCTCATGGAACTTACCAAAGTTGTCCACTATCCCCCCTTGTTTTCAGCCCTTACAATAGAAGCACTTTCAATTGTGCTCAAATGTGACCATCTTATTTCTGGTGTCAAGAGGGAAGGATTCCAATATAATGTTTCATTATATGCAGATGACACCTTGCTTTACCTCTCAAACCAGTCAAAACTATTCCACACATTTTAAGCTATATTCACACTGGAGGTGATAAGCTCGCCAAATTTGCACTGGCCGCCCTTCTTGTGCCGTATGTTAAATTTACTGCTCGATGCCTGTCCAAAAATGTCCTTGGGAGGAGCTATCGCCAAATGTTTCTACTAGATGGAGTTGTGTCTGTGTATATCTGTTCTTTTTTAATGAGCATATTTTTGACTTTTTTCTGCATTGAATAATGTAGATGATTTTTCTTTTTGATGATAATTAATATCATTGGGGAAGGTCATTTGCATTGATCGGTGCTGGGAGTCTGTTGGGAGGATTTTTACATTTATCGGTGCCAGGGGTCTGGAATATATACAGATGATTATGGGTATGCTTTGGATTTTTGGTGCTGGTTGGTGCGGCGGATTTTTTTTTTTTTTTGGTCTGAATATGCTTGGATTTTTGGTATTATTCAATGTAGATAAATTTTTCCTGGGGATAATCATCTGAGTATATTTAGATCAATATAAATGACTTGTCTGTGGATGTTTGAAATGTAATTACATCACTGATCTTAAGGATCCTTAATACCCTGAATATATGATTTTAGGGTATAAATATTTGATAATAAGTCTTGAACCGGATGTTGATAATTCATGTAAAGAAAATGGTAAGGTTGAACTGAGGTGGGATAATATAAGTTTGCTTCCTTCCACTCCCTTTCAAGCAATCTACTTGTGATTGATTAAGTAATATGTGTCTATTTTATGTATTATTACCTGCTTGCTTGAAATAAACTATTTCATTCATTCTTTCATACTCATCTGATTACTGTGCATAAAAAACATGGAAGATGTTTTAAGATCAGATTTATTAATCGGACTGCACGGTGGCGCAGTGGTTAGCGCTCTTGCCTCACAGCGAGAAGGCCCCGGTTCGAATCCTGGCTGGGACCTTTCAGTGTGGAGTTTCCATGTTCTCCCCGTGCATGCGTGGGTTTTCACCGGGGACTCCGGCTTCCTCCCACCATCCAAAAACATGCCTCATAGGTTGATTGGTGACTCTAAATTGCCCTAGGTGTGAATGTGAGAGTGTATGGGTGTGTGATTGAGGCCCTGTGACAGACTGGCGACCTGTCCAGGGTGAACCCCGCCTTCGCCCATCAGTAGCTGGGATAGGCTCCAGCACCCCCGCGACCCCGGAAGGGATGAAGCGGTCAGGAAAATGGATGGATTTATTTATTTTTAAAAGCTCCTCAAAAGCACTGGTAATCATGTTTCCATGTCTGGGTTCATGAGATCATTCAGTGACTCTCCCAGTACGGTGAGCTCCTGGTGCCGCGTCTGGGTCTGAATGATGGCTGCTTCCCGACGCTGCTTCCATGTTTCTGTGACCCAGTTTGATTATTTTCTTCCAGAAGGAAAAATAAAAACAAGAACCAAACTAGAGGATATTTTTATAATTGTCTCAATGAAAAAAGAAAAAAAAATCACAAGGTTTAGGAAGTCCAAGCAGGCCTCCATAACACAATGGTGTAAATTAGAAGCCGGTTCCTGTTGTTTCTCCCTAAGGGTCTAAATCTGTTACTCTGGCAAGTTGAACTATAAACAATTTACAGAGAACCCAATTGTTATTGCTACTCTAAAAATTTGGCAACAAATGAAACATTATTATTAGTGGGACTCACTCCTTCCTAGCACTCCTGTCTGCAATCAAATGTTATTTAAACCTGCCCAGACTGATGTTAGATTTACCATTTGGGAGAGACAAGGTCTTAAAGACGATTATTATTATCTGTAATTATTACATGTGACTATTATTTATGTTGATAGTTTAAGAATGACCTGAGCTTAGGAGGGCTGGGAGGAATGTAAATGTGTGGCTGTTCAATAAACAAAATGCTCAATAAACTGGGTTTGCACAAAAAAATGTTTATTAAAAACAAAACTGAGTAACACATTCATTCTTTTCCTTGCTGGCACTTTGTCGGGCTTATTTTGTTTTCTGGATGCCTGCCCTTTCTTTTTATATAAACATGGACCACACATGTGAAGCTGGTGCACCTAATGAGTTCTGCTATCACTACCATAAACCAGAAGCTCCATCTTCTGTCCTTTTTTGTGCTTGTTCACACTTTGTGACACTGACAGGCCTTTAGCACCCATGAGCTGCTTTTGTTCTTTCACCTTAAGAAACTGAGCCGATTGTGTCCTAAGTGACAGAAATGTCTGGCATATTCTCCAGGAAGGAGGAAAGGGACGTTTGCAGAACAAGGGGTAAGAATGGCCCTGTCAGGGCTTTGGCCTTTCTTTGGTCTAGTAAAAAAATGGCTCCATTGTTGGAGATTTATGGAGCCTCTCCCTTTAAAAGTGATCTTTGCTCAGAGAGGTGGATAGGAGATAACGATGCACTGTGTGTGTGTTCATCCATTAGGGGGCCACCAAAAGGTCAATGTACGGTATCTGATAGAGGAAGTTTGTTTTGTGGCGTGTTTCTTTATTACTCTGTGAAGAGACACTTTAGTGTAGGAAAAAAAAGGAATTAGTGGCTGAAAAAAATAGCTTTTATAGGGTTAAACCTTTATGGAGGATAACATTTGTTCCACATTAAAAATAAGAGTTTGAATTCTGTCTATTTTTAAGTTCCAGTCAGTGAGAAATTGGGATTCTTTTGGTTGTGGTGATTTGGACTAGAAGACAAATGTTTTATTAGAGGAAGAAGAGATGAGGAAAAATGATGAGGAAAGAGTCTTTCTCTTACATCTTTGGCAAGGGGATCTGACAACCAGCTTGGAGTCATCCATCACATCCCCACTGAATGCTAATTTTAGCATCATAACCCTCATCATTCTCCTGTCTCGTTTCCTTTGCACCAGCGTTTAAAACCGTATGACCCTTGGCTTGTTGTGTGTCTTGCTGGATTAAATGGTGACAGTGGAGGATGTGTTTAGTCTGCATGTTAGACTGTGGGTCATTGTGTTATTGCACGAGGTTTGTGACAGATGTAAACCTGTGCCTGGTGGGTGATTATTTCAGCTCACGCATTGACACGGTTTCATCAGGGAGCTTAACTGGTTAACATTTATGGTCCCTGTTGATTGGATGGATACATTGGTATTGCCTCGTGCCTGGTACAGATTGTCAGTCCTTTATCAGTAATACTCAGAGGGAACTGGTGTAATAAAGAATAACCTATGCTCAGTTGACAATCTGCATTTTACATTTCCAAAAAAATGTTTAAGCTTCCTTTCTTATAGTTTTATATTTTGATTGTTTTGCTTTTTTGTTATTTCTGCTCTGGATATTACTGTAAAGTACATAGTGGCTTTTTTGCATAAGATCAAATTCATGAGTTGTTTTTGAAAAAGAGGACAGGAGTGGCCTTGTATCTGTAGTTTTCCTTGTTTATAGAGTCTGCTAAACAGAGCATCCTCCACATGTCAGCATGGGGCTCATTGATAAGCATACTTTCCTTCATATGATTAGATGGTTGAACTTTTTTATCTACAAAGTTAATTTGTGCAGAAGTAATTCCTAATTTCTAGGTTTTTAAGTTATAACCCTTTTTAAAACATTTTGTATTCTTTAAAAAATTACAATGATCTATCTTGTTAACCCTTTAATACTGGAGATGTTGCCAGTGAGATGAAATGAACTACCACAACTCCCAGACCAATGAATGAAATTCAAGCAGATTCTGCCATTCTGAAGTGTTGCATATTGCAGCAAAGCTGCTGCTTTTCTCCACACAAGCTTCAGTTGGTTTCTGTTAAATGTGTAAACATTTCACTACTGTAAACGTGTCAGTGTAAAGCTGCTTTTTTCTACTTCGGAAACCAATGGTATTGCATTAATTGCACAAACAGTTAGAGTTACAGTCATCGAAAAAGCAGTAAGAATAAAGGAGTAAAAAAACTAGTTCAGAGGTTTCATGATCAAGTTTTTATTTTACTGGAGATATTGAATGAAGTAGTCGATGCGGGAGGGAGGCTGTGTTAATTATTATTTATTTACAAGTATACTGTCAAATTAGATATGACCAGTTACCATATTTGGGTTGTATCTCAGCAGTCGTCTGTACTTTGTGACATATTGCTTTTAAAGCTGAATGCTTGTTTTGACATTGCCGAATTTTGCAGCTGACTGTTTAGAGAAGGAAGCACAATAGACTTGACATGCTGTAATCACTCAACGCTTCCTTTGCAAAAAAATAAAAATAAATAAAAATATCTGCCTTCCTGCTCAGCCATCATTGGCGGCTGTTATTGTGTCAGGAAGTCATCAGCTGGTCTGGATAGACGCCAGCATGTGTGTGTTTTTTTCCATCTCAAGTGAAGGAGGACACAAACAAGCAAAGATCATATTTCATAAGCCAATCATCACCTTCTCTGACACCCATGATGCATTATGACTAAAGATCATTTGCAGCCGGATTCCTTTCAGATCTTTTTTTCTAAAGAAAAAACTGGTAGTGTTTTGTGCTAAACTTATTCCAGGACACCTGTGGATGGATGTTATCGGGTGTAGAATCCCGTTACTCTTTGAAATACTGTGCAGAGTTGTCAAAGACACAATTTCTTGCTTATGCTACGTAGAGCCTCCAGAAGTGTTGAGCAAACATTACGCCCAGAGTTGTTTGCATTGTACTCAGAGCAGTCGTTTGCATTGCTATACCTGCTTTTCCTACTCTACAGCATTGACAAAGGATGTGGTTGATTTTGAGCAACGTGTTCTAAGCGGTGCTTTCCTTTCTTTGGGCTAATGTGCAATGTCTCATAACCACAGAGTAACTGTTAACACTGTTCCTGTCTTGGCTTCTTGTCTGCATGCTGTTCCAACACAGAAGCTGGGAGGCCTCGCTAGAGGCCTTGTTCAGTGTCTGCGCTAACAGTTAAGCCATCGCGTTCGAGATAAACCTGTCAGCAAAGAGGGGAAAAGAAACGTGGAGACTCAACTTCCATTTAGGAAAAGCTAAATTAGGCCTAAGAAAGGCTCTTAAATGTGAAGAGCTGTAGTCGTGTACTGACAACTTGGATAGTTTCCAGCTCTGTGGTATGCGCCTCGCCTTATATTCACACGCCCCCACCACACTGACCCACTCCGTGCAAGGCTGTGGAGTGTAATGTACCGTCAGACTGTGGGCTGTAGGAACCACAATAAGCGGCACAAAGCAGTTTTTGGTGGCCAGCTGACCACAGCTAAGGGATCAGGAGAAATGCTTTCTGAAGCTGGAATGGGCCGCTCTAGACACACAGTCACGACAATATCTATGCTATTCCTCCTCTAATCTTTAATAGGCTGCTGTAATTACCCAGTTTACCTTTAGGCTACATAAAAGTTTTATCTAGGTTCTCATCAGTCACATTTAGTCATCGTTTCCTCTTCATCTTTCCTTCCCCTCATCATCACTCTTACTTTTCATTAGTTTTCATTTAACCTCATATTCTCTCTTCTTTCATTCTACCTGTGATAGTCTCCTCCCTGCCCCTGAAGTCATTAGTCTGTCCCTTTGCTTTCTTTGAATCATCTGCACTAACATGCACTGGCACTGCATCCATGCATATTCAACAGTGAGACGGTGGGATAGCTAATTGCTGCGTTTTATTTGTCTGAACTTCACTAATAAGGTTTGTCATCTGTGTGGAAGTTGTTAAATTCAGCTGTTTGTGCTTGGCGACTCAGGTTAGATGGACACACCCACCTCTGCACAAAGCGTTTGTGTGTTTGACTGCCTAAAGGTGATATTCAGCTTAACTCTGCTGACAGGGTTTGTCATAGATGTCTCTGCTATGAGTAAACTAATTTCCCTATTTCCATGTGATCCTGAAGTGAGCTGTGGCCGTTTGCATAGGCTTCATCTTGATATGAATTACTATGAACAACTTTTTTGCAAGTGATCTTTCTTTTCGCTTTTAGAACCAGAGCTTATCTTCTCTAAAAGAAGAAATTAATGTGAAATTCTGGAATTCGCAGTCAATTAATTTGACTCAATTAGTAGATAGACATCTGTGGGCATGCACCAAACAATATTTGACGCAGACAAAGCATAATGCCCCCCCCCCATTATTCAAAGTAATATTCAATTCTTTAATTTGCTATTTAAAAATGCATTTTACAACTTAGATTTCAACATAAAAAATTACATCTTCAGTTTTAAAATGCATTTTCAAATTGCAAATTAAATTATCGATTGGTTCATGGAGTTTGAGCCTTGTAAGGCGACATATCATATAAAATAAAGGTGTAAAAATTGTTAATTGTAAAATTGTTAAGCAATGTCATGTTTAACAAAAAGGGCTCAGTTTTTGGCTTAGAATCACAATCAAGATGTTATGTTAAAGCTCATGCCAAATATTTAACTGACTCTGATAATAGTTTAGTTTCTGGGGTGGCCGTGGTGCAGAGGTAGAGCAGTTGACCTCCAATCGGAGGCATAGTTCATCATTATAAAAGGGGATTCATCTATTTCATGTATCTTGACTGAAAACATAGTTATAGTTTTAAATTTCACACCTGTGAGTTATTCAGCAAGCTGGGCTCAATATAGAGAAATGCTGCAATTTCAGTCATTCTGAGAGCTGGAAGTAATGAAATACCACTGGGCTGCCAAAAACGACTTTTTCACTGAACTGCTATCACTGTAGTCCTCATTTATTGGTCTACTTGGGCGTGAAGTATAATTTATATCCTAGAGTAATATCAGGAACTGCCAGGACAATGTCAAAGATCGATGTTTTTGGCTGCATTTGGAACTGTAACTCATCTGGAGAAGATATACTGTGTGAAAAGTCTGCAGAGCTGGTTATAAAGACAGGAATATGTCACAAATGATGCCGGCTGGGTTCCCACTCCTGCTGTCTCTCTTCCACAGTTGGGCATCAGGATGTGAAGTAGTTTAGCAGAAGTCCAAGCAGTCCCAGAACACTTTTGTTTTTCTTTTTTTTGCATGCACTTACAGACATATTTAGAAACCATATGCTGCATTTCAAACCACTCTGCTCCAGCCTTGCTGTGAGGAGAAGGCACATTTCACAGGCTATAAGTCAATATGTAAATTGAATATAAGTGAAGCACTTTTAGACTTTCTCTATCTATATTCCTTGCTTCACGTTCAACTTCAGACTAAAAGTCAATGATCCAATAAATTACCTTACACCGTCTTGTGCTTTTAATACCTGCCTTTGGCTGCTGACAGCTTAAAAAAAATCTATAGAGATAAACTCTTTCAATTAACTGCCTTCCTCTTCCCTTATTGCCAACCTTTACATATCTTTCTTTTGTTCTTCCCCTATATTAAAAGTCATATATTCCTGGATGCTGCTGGTGTTTGGCGGTTTCTTATGCACCACGAGGCTAAAACGACCTGCTAAAACATGTCACATCTATGCACTGTTAAATACTAGATGATGAGAATAGTAAAATAGTTTCAGAAAGTAAAACCACAAAGAAGCATTATAGCTAAGGTGTCATCCTAGGATTTTTCAGACAAAACAAAACAAAGTAGGCTTTTATATGTATACTGTATTTGACAAATCATTGCTTTACTGTAAGGGCATTAACAATAATTTTAAAAAATGAGTAGAGACCATCACAATGTCTTATTCACAATCTGCAAAATGTCGCAGTGCATAGAATGAAGTAGATCACGCCCCCTTCAAAGGGTCCTTCACCAAATAATCTGCACTGTTTAATAACTTCAAAAATGTAAACTGGTCCCCCAAAAAATAAAAAAATAAAATACAAATTTAAGACCAGAGTTCTGACCTTCTCTTATAAAGTGATAAAAGAAACAAAAGTTCTGTCTTCCTTCCCCACACACCTCAGTCATGCCGTTCTGTGACACACGTGTCCTCTGGATGCCATGATGCCTGTTTGTGTCATTTAAGGTGTTTCCTATTATGGCGAAGGTTTAAATGTCAGAGTGCAGCAGTGAATAATTTATGGAGATAAAAATTGATCCCTTTATCACTGAGACAGGAGAAATGTTTGCTGTTACCTACAGTAGAGGAGGAGTCTTTCTGGTGGCTCCTGAGCAGAGCTGACAGTTTGAGATTTTAATGTATCCGGCAGGAAATGTGTTTGAAGAGAGAAAAAAAAGCAACAGTCAGTCAGTATTGCAGAGAAAATATTCATACTGAGGCTGTGTGTGTTTGTGTGAATGGAGGGGGTGGGGCTAGTTTTAATCATAACTAATCTCAGTTTGGATGACAAAAGCATTATGCTGATAGAAACTTGAATTCAAATAAAATGCAGGTTGTAGGTTGATATGTAAACTGTTTCTACTGCTGTTTTGTTGTATCCTTACTGTTGCTTTTTGCTAATTAAAAAAAAACACAAAAAAACTTCCATTTAATTTATTGGAAAACTATTTTTTTTCCTCTTAAAGGTTTTTCCAGAGTCAGACCAAAGCTTGCAGCCAGCAGACTGATTTCCTGCAAATAGATGTGTCAGTAGTTGTCACTGTGGGATATATTTTCTTTGTCCTGCTGGGAGATTACAGGCTGTGGTGTGGATTAGCTTTAGCCCTTTGAAAATCCCATTAAGACTCTACCGTATCAATTTCCCTAAATCTCGGATGGGGCAAAGTTACTGAAAAGTTCAACCACTCAACCTTTAACTTAATAGTTTAGATCCAAGCTCCATGTTGTCTTACATTTTCCAGTTTAAGAACATCTAATTTAGTTCACTTAGTTTCCTTTTTTGCTTACACTAGTCACAGGTGCATGTCTTAAATTTGTATTTTTTTTTGTATTGTGCTTTTCTGTGTGCAACTGCAAAATGTGCATAGAGCAATAAAAAATATTGTACAAAAAAAAAAATCAGTCAAAAAACTACGCAACCCTTGTGCTATCCTTGGGATGTAAACATTAAAAATTGGGTCATCTGGACCCTACAAGACAGCGCACTGAACTTTTTTTTTTTTTAAGATTTTTTTTTCGTCACTGGTGTTCGTGGCAGACATAAAATCCTGTCCACCTTTGTCATAGAAGGGATGACACATCAATATAATGGTCGGGTCATCTGGTCCCCATAAGAGAGCACAAGGGTTAAAAAAAAGACATTTTCGTAGAATGTATTTCATTTTCCTTGAAATGGTACTGTTATCATATTACAGAATTCATTTTTAATTTAAATATTTGAAATGTAGAATATTATTTTTGCATGTTACTTTTATTTAGTCCTTAAAACTTCATCATGAAATAAATCAGTAATTAAAAAAACGATATTGTGCAATAAAAGGTGGCATTGACTTTGTTTTTGTAAAATCAGTTTCTAAAAGAGTGTTTAATTTGTTCTTCATTTCTAAAAGTATTTGTCTTTTCAGGAAACCACATTAGCAAAAATAAATAATAAATGAAATAAATATTTATTTGTAAAATGCTGTTTTTATTTTGTTTTAAAAACGTACTCATAATTGAAAAACATTGTTTATGATAAAGAACAATTCCCAAATGAAGTTTCTCAATTTTATTTTAATTTTTCAAATTTACAAGATTTATTTGACTGTTTGATTTTGTCACGGTTGGGCAATCAGGAGGAAACCCGGATGCATGAAAGAATCACAAGCATATTAAAGGCAGAGTCCAAGGGCTTTAATTTACTGTACATAAGCCATGTTAACAAAACTCACAGGGCCAAGACAACAGGCCAGGAAACAAAATGACTCGACACCGAGGGCTGCAGCAGAGTTCCTTAAATACACAGAGCCTAATTACTGAAGTGCAGGCAGCTGAGACTGCTTATCAGGATCCATAGGAGAATGGGCGGAGTCACAGCAGCCTGCACAGAAGCAAAAAAAAAGAAAGTAACTGAAGCAGAACATGACAGATTTATCGATTTATTCTTTTATTTATTCTATTTTGAAAACTATGAAAGCTATGGAGCTCTGTGCATCTGTACTTTATTAATTGCATTTTTTTTCCAGAACAGTTGATCTGAAAGTATCACACAAAACAGTCATAGCTTTCAGGACTTCATTTTGAATATTTTTGTGGTAGTCATAGATTATATGAATTATGATCCCATATGTTAACTATTATCCTGTATTGTGAGAGAAGCTTTATTTCTCCATATAGTAATCTTTACCATCGACGTATCATCAGAATCTCATCCTGTACAGTATGCCAGAATGAGCAGAGCAGGACGCCTGTCTTTCTGCATCTGCATTTAAATATTTCTGCTGAGTAGAATTAGGCCAAATCAAGACCAGCTGTGCCTTTCCTCACATGAAACTCAGCCCCTCCCAGCAAGCCAGCTGAGAGGAATTATACAGGTCTGCTTTGAGGCCCTCTCTGTAAGAAGCCGCTGCTCAAGGCCGGAAATAGGCATGGGCAAGGGGGGGCAATGCACCCCTAAATCCTGTGACCCCCCGCCCAAA
>NC_050512.1:3763346-3763486 GCF_002922805.2 Oryzias melastigma | reverse complement strand
AGACAAAAAACCATGAGGATGCACTGACAAACAAATGGACAAATAGAAGGTCATAAAAAGAAATCAAAATACAGAAAAAAGATTAGTGCAGCTCAGGAGCCTGCTTGTGCTGGTTCCAAGCCTGGTAAATACAGAGGCTA
>NC_050512.1:3705323-3763269 GCF_002922805.2 Oryzias melastigma | reverse complement strand
AGGATGCACTGACAAACAGATTGACAAATAGATAGTCATAAAAAGAAATCAAAATACAGAAAAAAGATTAGTGCAGGTCAGTAGCCTGCTTGTGCTGGTTCCAAGCCTGTTAAATGCAGAGGCTAGTGTCAGGAAGAATATTCTGCATAAAACTTAGACATATCAAATGGATCAAAGGAGAGGATACACTATATTACCAAAAGTATTCACTCACCCACACAAATGATCAGAATCAAGTGTCCTAATCACTTGGCCTGGTTACAGGTGTATAAAGTCACCTGTGAATTTATACAAAGGTGACAGGTGAACCACAATCAAGTTGTGGTAGCAAGGTCTCTGGTGCCTTTGGCAGTGGCAATCCCTGAACCCGATGGGCGGACATTGAAATGGAAGCGTTCAAGTTGAAGAAAGAGTTCTACCAATCCTGGCCGGACTCTGGGGCTCTCAAGCAGCTGTCAGGTACTGGCAGTCATAGTGAGCTGCAGCCTGGGCTAGTGTTAAGGCAAACACTTGGTCCTGGGAGTAGTTCAGTAGGGCAATTTAGAAGGACTGTTGGTTGACCTCAAAGAGATTCTGGTAAACCGCCTGGGTACATTGCAAGTTTGCAACATTCAGCGTAACATGGGGTGCAACATGGGGTGGGGCTGTCCATCACTCAAGCTGAAGTCACGGAGGTAGTCAAAGAGCTCCTTGGTTGCAAGGCACAAAGAGTGGATAAAGTTCACCTCAAGTCTCTGGATGCCACTGTCTTGGCTGACATGTCTCTGGAGCATTGTGTGGCAGTTGGGGACAGCATCACTGGACTGGCAGACGGGTGTGGTGGTTCCCCTTTACAAGAAGGGGTCCAGAGGGTGTGTTCCAACTACTGGAGAATCACACCTCCTAGCCTTTCTGGCATAGTTTATGCCAGGGCACTGGAGAGGAGGGTTTGTCCGAAAGTCTAACCTCAGATCCAGGAACAACGGTGTGGTTTCCATCCATGGAATGGTGGACTAGCTCTTCACCCTCTATGTGGTCCTGGAGGTTTGTGGGAGTTTGTTTATCCAGTCCATAGATGTTTTGTGGATTTGGAGAAGGCATTTGATGGTGTCACCTGATCCAGGTAATCAACAACAGATAAGGCAGGATTTCTGGAAAACCATCAGGAAGCCACCCTTTGAAGCCTGGATTTGGACACCCCTGGTCCATGGTCTTGAGGTCTGGTTGATGCCCAAAATAACAAGGTCCCAAATACAAGCAGATGTGATGAGCTTACCCCACAGAGTGGCTGGGCTTTCCCTTAGAGATATCGTGAGAAGCTCAATCAACCGGAAAGAGCTTGGAGTAGAGCCGCTGTTCTGCAAATCAAGAGGAGCCAGTTGAAGTGGCTCGGACATTTGGTCTGGGTGCCTCCCTGGAGAGGTTTTCTGGCCATGTTCCACTGGGCGGAGACCCCGGAGTAGATCCGGCACATGCCAGACCAGGGGTGTCCAAACTTAGGTCTCGAGGGCCATGCCATTTATGTTTTCCAACCAACTGTTGAAGCTCCTTATTGGCAAACCCACCTGATCCATGTAATCAGTGGCAGATAAGGCAGGATTTCTGGAAAACCAGCTTGAAGCCGGCCCTCCACACTTGGATTTGGACACCCTTGTGCTGGAGAGACTACGTCTCTTGACATGAATGAAAAGTGCTTAGCAAAGAAATAAAGTTTGAAGTTTAAAGTGACCGTTAAGAGGCAATTCTGGGCATCTTTGCTTAGACTGGTGCCCCTACGACCTGATCCCGGTTGAGCGGAAGAAGATGGATGGATGGATGGAATACTTTGCCAAATAAGAATGCATTGACACAATTTATAGTTGCTCAATTCTGCCACGATTTGCAGGCCAAATAAATTCTGAATGAGCCAAAATAAACCTGCCTTATGAGTTTTACACTCAGTATATAAAATTAATAGAAAGTAATGATCACCTAACTAGATGATGGTCTTCAAAAAATGTAAAGCTTTTTGGTCAAGCTTTTTATGTTTTTGCTTTTTTAGTACAATACAAATATATTTTTATAAAAGCGAAACTTCTGATTTTGTAATATAATAATGATCTTCTTATATTTATGTTTCCTTTTGAACCTAATTTTTATTTATTTTTTCACAAAAATTAAATTACATCAGGCCATAAAGAAGAGAAGTTGAACTTGTTGTGTGATTTCAAAAGAACGTAGACCCCTCAGTTGTGAGACAGAACATCTATCCATTCATTTTCTAAACCCGTTTTATCCCTTATGGGGTCACGGGGCTGCCGAAGCCCCACTTGGCTAGTGTTAGGCAAAGGCGCGGTACACGAGACTTGGACAGGTTGCCGGTCCATCGCAGGGTGAGACAAAACAGCTTTAAATTTTTGCATTTACTATGGTCTTTAATTTCCTTCTGCATCCTGTAAAGACTGCTTTGCTGGGTTATGTTAATCCTCTTTTGTAACTATTCTGTTCTTTAAGAAAGCAGGGATATTTTGTTTGGCTGTTTTTGGGAGGAGTTGGATACAACAACAAATGTGATTGATTGTAACATGCTGGTCTCTTTTATTTTTGGTCACTGGGAGCTGTTTGACCATCTTAAGACTTTCAGTCATTTGCATCTTTCCAAATCAATTAGCTGCTGGGGGATTTATTTTGAAGCTCAGAGCGCCCTAGCTCATCATAATGACTCAGTGATGTGTGAAAAGTTTCTTCCTTTGTGTAAGTTGACTCAGTCATGCATTTATTAAGGGCCGGTTGGCAGAGTGCTGCAGCATCTGGAGTTAAATCCGAAGAATGATTTTCTCTACACACACACACAAAAACACACACACAGTTTTATGGGATGACTGGCTACTAAACTGCATCAAAACCCATCTGTGTCCTGCACAGAATCAGTGAAACCACCACATGACAGTCTTGTCAACAGTTGTTTCTTTTTGAGCTTACAGTTATAGATATTGTGATCAGTTCCAGAGATTTTTTTTATTGTGATCACTCATCTAACTGGAACAAAAGGCTTTTAATCAGCTGATAATGTCCAACAAGAAAAATCCTAATATACTGTTAGACTCAATCTATTGTATCGCCTGTTCTGCCAGCTGTCCCTGTGTTTAGCAAAGCTGTAGTTGTGACAGTAATGATTTTCAAAAATTCGTTCAACTCAGAACAAAAATATAAACAGCACTTTTTTTTTTACTCCCATTTGTCATGTGATGAACTCAAAGATCTGAAACACGAAATGTCAATTTCTCCTAAATATTGTTTACAAATCTGTCTAAATTTGTGATAGTGAGCATGTCGCCTTTGGTGAGATGAGAGGCTAGGCTCATTTAGTCTAATTTATACTCAGGATGTTTTCTCACATGTAGGCCGAATTCAAATTGGTTCAATACCCCTACATTTATCCCTCCAATAAATTGAAAAATTGTGTCCTCAAATTAAGACGTTACTAACACTTGATGACATTATCAAAAGTCACTGGTCAGCTACTTTAATATGTAGCTGCCAGCGGCCAGAAAATACATAACGACATAGTATTTTATTACTTTAAAAAGTCATGCTAAAACAAAAAGTCATTACTTAAATCTAAATGTAAACTTCAATGCTTCAGAGCACACCCACGTGCAGAAATGCATTTCATCTCACTGTCACAGCGCAGCACGGATCATCCTACCGGCAGAAGAATAGTCAGTCTTAAATCAGTCCTAAGATCCCAATCCCTTCCCCTTAAAAAAACAGCTTCAGACACCACTGCAGCTTTAAGGATGCCTCTACAGCTGGAGGGACAGGGAAAGAATTTGGCTTTACTGTGTCTCATGATTCATAAGGGTCAGTGGGACGTGAAGTGTTTTTATACTTTTGTACTCACCCATTCATGCAATGCGTAATAAATTGTGCACAATTCTGCTTGGGACAGAACTCTTAAATGGTTTATCATTTAGTATTAAACTGAAGTGAATGAGGCTGGGTCATAGGTAATGAATGCTGTACTAACTGATACCATTTGTTTTCCTCCGGGATCTTCTATCAAGGCAGATTTCTATTCAGGATGTGCTGAGTAGTACTACTTCAGAGGTGTTCATTACAAGCCTGCTACTCTAAGTCTGAGCTTTCTCTTTGTTTCTGCTTGACTTAAGTCTGGCATTTTACTCACTAATTGCTTTATCCGCAGAGTTTCCCTGTCATGTAATTTGTACAATCCGCGTCTTTTTGACCACTTTTTCCCACAGGACCTCATTATGTGTGCAGTTTGGCACCCAAAGCCCCTTTGTGTTTGCTTTGATATTTCTTAACTACTTCCATCTTCTAAACCGCTTTGACCCTTTTGGGGTCACGGGGGTGCCGGAGCCTATCCTGGCCACTTGTGGGCGAAGGCAGGATACACCCTGGTCAGGTCGCCAGTCTGTCGCAGAGCCTTAACTACTTCCTTTCGACTAAGCATTGATAAAACCTCTAAGCGAACTGAGTTTTTTTGCTTCCCCGTTACTCTTGGGTGCTCTGCTCTTAGGCAGGAGGAACTGGACCCTGCCTAAGAGGAGAGCTGGACTTTCTCATGTATAAATTAATTGCATGTGTGAAATAAATTGCATTTATTTCATTTTGAAGCAATTCTATAACTGTATAGGTTGATTTGATTAACAACTTGCCTCAGACAGATCAATCTGGTGGGATCATAGGAATAAAAATCAATTGATTGATTGAGTCGATTACACCCTTTGAAGAGATGTATCCTGTGCAGATTTAGACTTCATATCGGCTAGGGATTGAGGTGATCTCCTGTTAGTGGTTAAGGTTAAACTGTTGGTTGAGCCTGACTCATGTAGGATGTAGTGCTCGTTTAATCCTTGCTGAGCCCCATCACGTCCGACTGGACCAGCTGCAGTGATCTCATCAGGCTGACTCTGCTCGTTTTAGCTGTGAGCCTCCAGGACTGCAAACCCAGATGTATTAGGACAGACTTTACCAGTCAAATAATATGTGTTCTATTCCCCTTCAACACATGCAATTAAAAGTATCTTTATGTTAACTTTTTTTTAAATACATTTTCATGTTATTTGGTCCTATTTTAATTACATTTGTATTTTTTTTTCACCAAAAAACAAACAAAAACAATTTACAATCACATTGCAATCTTCCTTTATCACCACCCCCATACACATTTCACACTAAATCTGTTTTAGTCTGGCATGGATTAAATTATTTTGGATCAAAACATTCTTTCTCATCTATTTTGTTACATAGTTGTGACCTCGACTGAAATTGTTTAACATGGCTAGTAAGCAAACAATAATTTTCCCTATAATTAATCCTGCGTAAAGGTGGAAGGCTTTGATTGGCCAGAGGCAGACTGATATCTTCTGCTATTCTAACACAAAATTAACACAATTAAACCCCCACAGTTCATTTGGAGACTACAGAGCTCTTGTGGTCCATTTCATTTTCATCCTTTTAATCAAAAATCTTTTAAAGTATTTTATTTTGACAATTGATGTACCAGACTATGTAATTATTAGTTTCCAAGGCACCTTTTAAAGATGCAAACATTTTTTTTTTTTACAACAGAATAGTTTTAAGCTTTAAAAAACAGACCCTCAGCCCAGATGAATCTAGGTTTTTTTATGTTGATATGCATTCATTTTAATTGAAATGATCCCTGTTGGCTATCTCAGATTTCTTTTCACCATCTTTATCCTCTTCCCTGTAGTCTTTTTAATATCTCACTCATCTTATGTTAGCCTGGCAAAGTTGTCCTCTGTAAGTTTTTGGCGCTCTCCTTTGATATTCCAGACTTGGTGCTGCTAACACACACCAAACCGACATATCAAATTTATGTGAGTGACAGCAGGGTTGTCTGTGGCCTCCTTTGTGTCGGTTCACCCCTTCATTCTGCTGTAGGCTCAAAAGTGTCAAACCAGAGCTCTGACTTTGATCTCCTCTTTCCATAGCTGTACCTATGCAATGCACTTTGGATGTACTTCAGTCTTCCTTTGAATGAGCACAGATCAATCCATAAACCATAGGAGAATCATGCCACTGAACATAAAACACAGAGATGACTAAAATACTGCACTCTCAGTAAAATGGGACAGAGTAGAAAAACATACATTATATCTTCTGTGGAAAAACAGGTGTGAACATACATGTTCTGAATACCAAGCGAGGCCTTTACCAGGTGAAATACACCTGAGGAAATAATGGTTCTGGATTAACTGCACCAGCATTGGCCGGTGTATCTCGTCATATTAAAAACATAAAAATGCCACTATATTTTCTGCACTATATGGTGCACTAAATCATCACATTGTCATCCCCAAGTCGTCACATATTGACATTTGGTTTAGGCCCCTTCCGCGTCACTTTTTGACGGTTTTGGTGTCCCCAAGTCATTGTTTTTTTCGGCTGTTCGTAAACTCGAGGGTCTGCAAACCTCGAAACGCGGAATGCAGTACTGGATACTCACTGGTCCTTAGGACACGTCCAGTACCCTAACCTTAACCTGGTAATGGTTTGTGTCCGGTAACGCGCCCAGTACTGTGTCTGGTACCGGTGCACTACGCATCCCGGTGCTGGACCGGTTCTGATTCGCGGCCCAGAGGTTGAGAACCCGTGATTTAATGGGAACAGCCAGCACGTCAAAAAACGATGACTTTGGGACACCCAAAATGTCAAAAAGTGACCCGGACTAAACATCAATATGTGACGACTTGGGAGTGAGAATGTGATGACCGAATTATAGACTTCACTTTCAACAAAAGAATGGTCTATTTTTCAACTGGCCTTACACTGCAAGAAATACTGTACATGGAAAAAGCTGTTAGAGAAGTTTTATTCCGGTTTCAGTTTGTTTGTTTTTTTCTTTCTTTCTCTTATTTGCTTTTTGCTCTTGCAATATTACCTGGCTCAGACAACAGAAACCAGAATGCACATGTGAAGCTAGAAGGTTCCATTCTGGTGGCAGTTTGAATAGAGCACAAGATGTGATGGGGGAGTTTACTAACTTAATACATTATATTGAAAATTCAAAGAAACATACACACAAACAAAAAGGAAAAAAAAAATGTCGATGTGGTGCTTTCACATTTATTACTACGGAGCCCCTAAAGGGACATCAGAAAAAAAGTTCAAGTTAAAAAAAAAAAAAAAAATCATTTACTATCTTGTGCGCCCCACTTACTAACTGGTGGGCACGAGATAGTAGGTGGTGTGCACCAGTTAGTAATTTGCTTTTTTCTTTTAATTTATTATTTTTTTTTTCGATGTCCCTTTAGGGGCTCCGTATATTACTGAAAAACTACAATGTCTCAAAGTTTTTTGAAAGTGTAGATTAGATCTCAAATTGAAGAATAAACAAATTATTGCTCACAGATAAGCCCTTAGATTTATTTTCCTTCATAAAAACAGAAAAAAAAATCAAGAAAAATGATTATATTTATGTTTGATTATATTTAGTTTATTTTTATTATTAGCACTTAATGTGTTAGAAATGAAAAAAGACTAAACTACTATTTGTATTCACCCAATAAAAAGGTTTTGTGAGGAGCATCAACCACTACAAACACATGAAAAGCATCTGCTCATACTGAGTTTTATGAAACAGTGCTGGCTCATTTACTGTTCATTGTAACATCCTGTTGACTTTTGATCTTTAAAGAGAAAATTTAAGAAGCAAATTCTGCAGAGCTCAAGAGTGTGAGACGAGTTATGAAAGTTTTCTTTGTAGCTGAAATGCATGACCTGCCTGGTTAGTTTCACTCTGGTGATGGAGCGCACTGAGTTAGAGCTGCTCTGAGGCACATATGAGTACAGGGAACTGATATGTCAGTATGTCAGGTTTATATTGATTTGCCATCAATAAAGTACAAGTTTATCTTAGCAGTTTGACACTTTCTGTAATAATAGAGAGCATAAAACATTTTTGTTGACGTTTTCTAATATTTTTTGGTTTTGGTTGTATTTTTTCACGTCCATTTAGTCTTGAGAATGTTTGCCAAGATGGCATTTATGTTTAATATGTTGTATAAATTTTCACATTTTAGGGATGAAGAATTATTACCTACAATACTGTTTAGAATTCCATACTGCAACAGTGTTCCCTGGTTTATTGTGGGAGTTGCGTTCAAAAAATAGCCTGAAATCTGCAAAGTAAGATAATATTTGTTTTAGGGCTGTAAAAGTCCTCATTTTTATCAGACATAAACATTTGCACACTTTTCTTTCTTGTTTAAACACACAAAGTTCAAACATTCAAAGAAAAATTAGAGGGTATTATAGAAAGTACATTTTGCAAGCTGCAGACAGGACGCAGAACACAACCTGCTGTAAAAACAACCAAAAAACGTACAAAGTTGCACTGAAATAATCTATGAAAACGTGAGATGGTGAAAGGTGCACTGTACTTTAATCATTCAAAGCAAGAGTTTGCATCATTTTCCTTATTTTCACACCATCCCCAGCAATGAGCAGTTTCATATAATGTTTGGGCTTCCCTATGTCAGTGTCACACTTCCATCTTCATGTTTCATGGTGAGAAGCACTCATGCCATCTGTCCTCCAGCACTTCCTCTCATGTAAACATGAGTGAAACCAATAATAGCCATTAAGGATTCATTAAGACTTACTGACTATATATGGGGCTTCCTGTTTGAGAAAGCTCTCTCGTTTGAGTATCCATTAGCAGCTTTTTTTGCAGCAGTTACAGCAAAGTGGTTGAATTCACTCAGTCTTCTGTGAACAGATGACGTTTTGTCTGTTTCCATCTCAAAATCTGAACGTTTCAAGACTTTTATCTCCTTAATCAAACTGCTCTTGCAGCTAATAACATTAGTAAAATGAGGAAAGCTCGTCAACTATACGATACTTAAAAGTATATTAGCTGATATTTGATATAGTGACATGGAATGTATTCACAAAGTACCCAATCCATCAGTTAATATTTGACCAGCCTTACCTTGTAATTACTGACTGTTGTCTTTACTGTAACAATACGGAAGTGTGCAAAGCTGTTGTCAAAGCATTAAGTTAATGTAATAAACACAGTTAGGTGTGTCTGTTTGATGAGACACTCTGTGTAAATGTTTTCTAACGAAGCTTGTGTGTGTGTGTTTGTCACCATAAAAACTTGAGTTTTTAGAACTAAAAATCAAGCTAGGTCTCTAAAAGTGCATCATGCTGCAGATGCAATTCAAATCAGTAATGGATGATGGAAATTAAAACAATTGAAAACCGCCAATTTGGATGCTTTTATCTCATGCCGCAAACCCCGGCCCTGAAACCATTAAGTCCCAGGAAAAAAAAAAAAACGAGAGAGAAAGGAAGACATTTTTTAAAATATGTGAGCATGGATAGCACTTTTCCTTTTCCTATCTGCCTGGTGAAAGAAATCCAGCTTTTGTTTTTTAAGATCATAAGTTGTGAGTGCCTGTCTTTCCTCTACGTTCAGTGGTGTTGGAAACACGGCATCCAGCTCTGTTTCCACTTTGTTTTCAGTAGGTTCAGTGCACTTACTGACCAGACACACGCAAGGCAATGACTGTGCTTTATGACAGTCAGTAGGCTCGTAAATTTAACTGTGAAGCGTCTGTGTGTATTTAATGGATTTATGTCATAATTCCATTTTTTCATGTTGCATGACTTCTGTGTGTGTCTGTTTTTTAACTGCAGAGATCTGGGAGTATATATTCAGAGTTGGTGAATTTGAAATAAAAAAGCACAGCCCTAAGTTGAGTGTTTTTTATGTACTTCGCTAATCTCTCATTTGTGATGTTTCTGTCTTTTCTCCAAACCTTCTGCTGCAGTTTGCTGTTTTGTTGTCCACAAGAGGTGCCATGAATTTGTCACGTTCTCCTGCCCCGGGGCGGATAAGGGGCCTGACACTGACGTGAGTAACCAAATCCCAAGTCTTTGCTTTGTGTTGCTGTGGGGCCTTTTTCATGGGTGTGCAGGGTGACAGACCTGGTCTCTGAATGTACAACTTCTCTCTTATAGCTGGAGAAGGTAATTTTGTAAGCACAGAGAGAGCTACAACATGCAAATGACTTTATTATACCAACAATAAGTGGATAAGATCAGGCTTATTGAGAATGATAGTAATTGATGTTTTTGTCCTTTGTTATTGTCTTCCCGTGTAAAGCCTTTCAAGGGTTAAACAGAACAGAGCGATTCAATCACAGCCGCAGCAGGTGGCTAATTAGATTGGTTCATTGTTCATTGTGTTCCTGTGAAGTCTCTGGATCTCTGAAACCCATTGAAATGTTTCAATGGATCCTTGTATTGAAGGGATATCTGCCTTAAATAGTGCCCTAATTGTTTCTGTTTGTGCAATGGAAAATAAATCATGTTTGTTTTGATTTCCTTTTGTTTTTAAACACAAAATAAAGTAGTTAAATATCAGGATGAACAGAAAGTGATAGGAAAAGGAGTTGGTAATTCTTTTTTCATTCCCACCCCAATAGTACATGTTTTATACAGGCATTTTGAACATACAATAATTATTCACATAGACAACAGGACAATTGGAGGCTGACTCCACTCTCAGCTCAGATTTAAAAAATGAAAAAAAAGTGGCACGCTAAGCGCGGGTGGTGTGGTCTGGATCTGTGATTGACAGGGAGATTAGCTTGAGGTAACACCGTCACTCTTTGTCAAAAATACAGAGTGGTTACAGAGCAAAGTGATGCCAGTATCTTCACAGATAGATTTCC
Source organism: Oryzias melastigma (assembly GCF_002922805.2). NCBI lineage: Eukaryota > Metazoa > Chordata > Actinopteri > Beloniformes > Adrianichthyidae > Oryzias > Oryzias melastigma. The sequence goes on along the minus strand of NC_050512.1, from coordinate 3,752,575 downwards.
TCCATTTTCTACCGAGGCAGGCGCTCATAGTCTAGACCGAGGGGGACCCGTGTCCGATTAGCATCATAGCTAATAAACGCTAACATATTAAGCAAACAATCCAGAGTGAAATGTTCATTGCAAATCCATCATCAGGACAAATTTCGCTGGATTTAATGTCAATTGCACTAAACCACTGTTGTCTAACTTCCAAGTCAACTGGAAAGTTATCTCATCTCTGGAGGGCACGATGACACGAAACTTCAGAAATGACATGGAACTGACATGACACCAGCTGACCAATCACCAAATTCTGCTGTAATACCTCATTTCAATCTATAGGGGGCAGCACACAGGCCGTTTTAGACTATAGTTTCAGGAATTAGACAAGTTTATTTCAAATTGTCAAAAATGTATAGAGGTCAACTGACAAAAAAAGGTTGATTTAGTGTTTTTTTTTTACCCTTTAAGGTATTAAAATGTCATAATTTTCATACATTGTCCCGTTAGGGTTCTTGTTATCTAATTGAGGGCTACATGGTGACACAGCGGTTAGCGTCTTTGCCTCACAGAGAGAAAACCTTGATTCAAATCCTGGATGGGTCTTCTTTGTTTTGTGTTCAGTTTGCATGTTCTCCCAGTACATGCACAGGTTTTCTCTGGGCCCTCCAGCATCCCCACCTCAATCCATAATCATGCTTTAGGTTATTTAATTACTCTAATTGTCCCTAGGTGTGACCGTGAGTGTGAATGGGTGTGTGGCCCTGCGACAGACTTGTTTTGTCTGGACTATATTGATTTTTTTAATTTTTCATTGTAGATTTTTTATTTACTCCTCATTATAGTGGGTTGCTTTTTGAAATGATGTTATATCTTGTGTCTGCTTCCACTGTTCAATGCTCTACAAATGTTCTAAACAATACTACAATACATCTGAGTCAATACATCTGTATTGACTTTTCTTTTGTAATCACAAATTAAAGAATTTTATCATAATTGTATCATATTTAAATATGTCAAGAAAATGATCATAATCTATATACAGTCACAAAAGACAAAATTTTCCTATTTTTTAAGCTTTCTTGAAGATGTTTTAATACCCATGAAGGTTTATTCTGTTTGCAACAGTTTTAACTCTCAGATTCTTAAACAGAATCTTCAGTTTAAACCTCGCTGCTCCTGCCTGAGCTGGCATGTTTATTTATGGTTTTCTGTCGCCTACATACTGTTACTAAGTGTGAAGATAACACACACAATGTTTGTGTGATACAGATATAATAAACATATTAAAGTGTGAAGTAATACCCTTTCCTTACCGTTTCTTCTCCATCCTCCATTCGTTTTCCTTACCATCTAAACCCCTCTGATGACATCATCTGCCATCCGCCATGAAGGTGTGAATTGGTGTCTTCAGCCAGCCATGTGAGATCGTGATATCCCATACTATATGTACTGCACCTCGTTCCTTTTTCTTTTGGGGAACAGAAGCTATAGACGTATCATTTTGTGAAAGGCCCTTTAAAGTGTGAGATGTCGTCTTTAAAACTGCACTCAGATTATCCCACACCTGCTGCATCTTTACGGGTTAGGGCGACTTCTTTGTAGACTTCTTCAACAACTCTCTGAGATATCTGTTACTTCAGTTCTTTTGTGTCGGTCAGTCAAATCCTCACCTCAAGTCTTCATCCTATCACACTATCATCTGTTTTTGCAGAATGACGCATTTCATCTCAAACTTGCCAAAGGGAATTCTGCTGCTTCCCTCATTTCTTTCTTCTTTATCTCATCAGAAATTGTCGGCCCTCAGCAGGAAATTGCTTAGGATTTAGGATACTGCTCTGGAATAACATTGCACTGTTGGGTTTGTCATAGATGGGCATTTTCACTTGTGGAGGATAACACAACCAAGATGCTGGACTAGGAGCAAAAAATACTTTACTTTCAGCTTTTATTTTGGACCTCTTGCATTAACCCAATGAATTACCATTGTTAACCCAAGCTTTGCCAAAAAAACAAGAAAACAGACGATTTGCTTTAAGTTCCTCTTAATATAAAAGAACTTCTTCGCTTCTCAATTCAATTTACCCAAGTAAGGCTAATCTTTACCAATGAAAGAAATATAGCCTATTCTATACTCAAAATGTGTAACCATCTTCTCACTTTCAGATTCAATCAATTTTACAGAAAGGTATTTATTAAACTTATAAAACTTCCCTGCACTGCATCCATACAACATGATCCAACAGTTGTTATGTATTAATCAATTGGGAACAATAAAAACATTAGTTTTAGATAATAGTAGAGTCCTCATCGAGAAAGGGATACACGTGTTCTAACCTTTAAAATGAAAAACTATTTAAAGATATTGATATTTTTAAAAAGCTGGCTTTTATCCATGAATTTTATAAGCTAAAAACAAGTGAATTTCTATAATTAGACAATCTATTTGGCTTCTCTCCTGATAGGCTTCAGTCTCAACAATGTGCCAGCAATCACGACCTGCAGGCCCTGTGGGAAACCTGCTTGCTGGACACTCACAGGTTCCTCGCGGTGACTGCAGCAGCATGGCCTGGCCTCTGTAACTAGAGATATGTCAGTGTGTCATTCAGGATCATCAGGCCAGGCTCTTTAAATAGAGCCCCCCCGCCACAGATGACATGGAGGCCGTAACGGCATGAAACAGTCCCTGCTTTTTAGATTCATGAAAGAACAGTAGGTTTATTCTTTGCAGGTCTAGTTTCATGTTTATTTTTATGGTGCCTTAACATAATCACAGTCAAACATTAAAAACAGCAGTGAAAAGTTTAAAACAGTTCACAGTAAAATAGTATAAAATAAGCAACATAAAAGAATAACACTGATAAAAACAAAAGTAAAGTAAAACACACCAGCAGAGTTTCATGCTGTGGGAAAACCTTGGCAATGAAAACAGATTTTTAAAAAAGAGAAAAAAACAAACAAAAAAAAAACAGGTTTTTATAAAATGGACAGTGAGGATGTGCACAGAGCGCTCAGTGGTAACAGGTTTCACAGCTGTTGTGCACAGACTAAAAATGCTAGTTCCACTCTGAGCTTCATCTTGGTACCTCTAGCTCAGGGGTCCTTATTCCTGGTCCTCGAGAGCTGTCACCCTACCTGTTTTCCAGCTCTCCCTCCACTGCTTGTTGCTGGTTACCTGGACCAGGTGTGTTCATTCATTCTGAATGTGGAGATATCTGGCTGAGCTAACCAGCAGCTGGCAGGGCTTGGAGATCTGGAAAACAGGCATGATGGTAGATAGAGATGGGAATCTTGAGGCACCTTGATTACGATTTAGGAGGCATCAATTTAGTTATGAAACAATTCGATTATGAAACAATTTTCAATGCATCCCTGATCTGCATTTTTTCTTTTTTTTTTTTTGGGAAATGTTTCCCTTTACTACAAGACACTAGACCAGGGGTCTGCAACCTGTGGCTCTTTTATGTCTCCATGATGACTCCTTGGACAAACATAAAATAAATCAGGGAGACTGCTGACCCACCCATGTCGACCGTCAGAGTCAGCAGCTCCTTGCTAACGACTGCCTAACCAAAACTACCTAAAGGCAACAAATGAACAAAGCCCCCTAACTAAGACTACCAAGGTCCAACCCCAAACTAAAATAACAAAACCCAGCAGTGTAAGACTGCTGAGGACAAATAGGGTAAAAAGAACACTTTTTTTAAAGTGAGGATTCATTAATTAGCGTTTATGTAATTTAGATTAGTTAAATTTATAAATTAATGGCTGAGGTTCACATAGATGATAAACTATGTAGGTTTTTACATCCCTGTTGACCTGAAGATCAACTCTACCTCCAGAATGAGCAGATTTATATGCAAAGCAAAACTTTGGTAAAAAGTTTGATCTTTTATGAGTTAAAAGAATATATTATCTTGTGCTGCACAACATTGATTACTAGCTGTCCAGAGCTGCACTGAGATGATCCTGTTTGGCACAGAGCATCTTTTAGTTTGAAAATAATAATAATAAAAAAAAACAAAAAGAGCTCAAATGGCTCTTTTACTATTAAAGCTTGCAGACCCCTATACTAGACCAATATGACTTACTTTTCTCCACCAAAGTGCATTTTTAAAGTAGACAAGATCAGAATACTTTATCAGTTTCTATTGAGAACATAAAAATTCTGACATAAAGAATATTTGGTTTGATAATCAAAAATCTTTCACAGCATCAAAAGGAAAAAATGTTTCCTGAACTTAACAACCTTCAGTAAGATAATGTTACGTTTAATCATCAGACCAGCTTCAATGAAACGCTCTTTAACTGACGTCAAACTAAATAAATAGTGTCTAGCTAGACGCACATTGCAATTTTGCAAAATTGTTGTGTTGTCTATTTAATTTTGGTGTGACATAACTTAAACACAGCGTGACTTTTATCCAATTGACCCTTGACATTATGAAAGCCAGAATGTTTCTAAACGGTCGCTTTAAGTGAAGTTGGGGTCGGTCGGATGACGAGATCTGGAAGGTCAGCCATGTTTGTGTGCTCTTCAAAAATGTCTGAGTAAAAAACGTGTTTAGTTCCGCTTGTTACTTCTACTTTAATTATTTTTTTTCGATTATCGATTATTTAAAATTCATATAAAGATTATGGATCATAATCATTGCATCTAAAAATATATTTTTCTCCACAACTAGTGGTAGATCTTAAGGACCAGGAATTAGGACCCCTGCTCAAGGAGAAGCTGATCTGAGGCACCAGGTCGGGGTGTAGGGTGAGAGAAGCTCCCTGGCATAAGTTTAGTTCATTTTGATTGAATTTAAATCTTTTTGTATTTTTAATTTATAGTCATCCAAAAGTCTATCCGTTGGCTTTATTGTTGAGCTAATATGTCTCCCAACAAATATGTACTGTCCTATGTTTGTACCCCATCAGGAGGAAAGAGCAGTTGCCTTGGATACGCAACTCTACCTTTGGTCTCTTGTGACTTCCAGTTCCCACATTTCATTTAAAGGTGCAGATATAAAACTGTGAAATATGTTGCATAAAGTGGGTAAATGCTAGATAGCTTTTCCAGGAGAAATCTGCATGGATATCTGATGTCTTATTATTGGATAACTGCTCTTATAGATGAAGTACATTGGATTATCAGGTCCACATGAGTCTCAAAAACTACAAAACTTAATAGATCTTATAATAACTGGATATTTAGTCTGCACGTTAAGCAGGTTGAGTGTCAGGAAAGCTTGAGATATCCAACACCATTGTTAGTTTGGTTGCATATGCACATGCTCATTTTTCGCTCTGTTGTTTCTTTTTTGGGTTTACTGCCAGCATAGATGCAGGACACTGAGTCGCCTACACTAATAATGGAAAAAAAAGGCTGTCTCTGTTTAACACAAAGAAGTCCCTTCTGTGTTGGCAATAAAAACTGCACACCAAGACATGGTCTTTTTAATTTTAGAAGAACGTCTAAATGTTAATTTATAGAGTTGTAAAACCAAAATACTGGTTCAGAAATATGAGGACGATTAAAAACGGCCTAAATGGAATTCAGAAGGACATCAGAAGCGTTACAAGAATTCATCAGCTGAAGTTCAAGCTGCTTTGTACACATTGATGTTTCAAAAGTCACTAGAATAAAAATATTCTCATAGTAAACCTAAAATTGGAGACACTTCTGATGATGTCACAATGACATACACAGCAAAACTCTAACACAAAAGAGACTTCATTAAATATTATTAGATTTTCTTTTTTGCTTTGGTGCTAAATGCTTTGATTTGTCCATATTTCTGAGCACTTCACAGCTGTAGTGCTGTTGCCAAGGGCAACAACACATATTACATGGCTTAGTGCCTCCGGGGTTTGCAGTCCAGGAAGGCAATAACTCCCTTGGCCTGCAAATATCTTGAAGATCTGAACAGATCTGCAGGAACTAGGCTGCATACATCTTGTGACTCATGTCTATGGTTAATCATTTCCCACCTGGCATAAAATACGCCCAGTGGGCACAGATCTTTTTAACAGACATTGAGTACAGTGTGATGGGGAACAGATATCCTTCCTCACAGCGTCAGCCTTGGGTGTTTAATGAAAAAGTTCAAGGTGGAGATGGACATATAATTGCACATGAGAAAATCTCTGCAATCCAGAAGATGCAGTCTGATTTTAGCTCGAGGCTTGTAAAGAACTAAAAACTCATGCTAATTGGTGCAGGTGTCCCTGCAAAAATACAAAAAAGGAAAATGCAGCGATCCCTTGTTTATTGTGGGGGATACATTCCATAAATGACCTGCAATAGGTGCAATCTGAAAAGTAGGATTACTTGTTTAAACAAAGTTTAAGTTCAAACGTTCATCGAACAATAAGTCCATTATTATGTAATGAAAACAAAGATTAAATATTAATGCAACTCTGGCAAGATAACCTCATTCTGTATAGGAATTTGAATTTATTTATTGAACAAGGACAGATATAAGAACATAGACATACTTTGAATGCTTATATCATAATGATTTTAGCCAAAGCTAGTTTACAGTGTTAGTGAAATAATGCGGTTGTAAATATTATACAGTGTTACATGGTTTCTTAAAAGTAGAATTTCTAACAAAAATGTTCAGATCATTAACGTTGTAAACATTGGGTCTTGGCGTGGGGATTGCCGGGTCCTCTCATTTAGTCAACAATGCTTGTTTTGATTGACCGAGCGTTAGCATTAGCCGTCCTATGGGAAATTCCATTAAATGTTAGCATCAAGCTAGCGGACTTTAGGTTTAGGTGCTAAATTGATTTATAGTTTTTATGAATCGGTTATTGATCTATTAACCTTCAATCAATTCAAATTGATTAATTGATTTTATTAACCCAGCCCTAAATACAAATATACATAAAATGAGAATAAAATAGCAGAAATAAAACAAAAAATGAGACATGGCACACAAGATATTGATTGACAAGGTCTACAGCCAATCAGGAAGCAGAACACAGGGTGCTGTGTTTAAAAAAATTAACAAAAAAGCATACAAAACTGAGCTGAAAAAAACAGAGAAACCACAAGGGAACACTGTGTATAAAGTGTTATAAATTTACTTTCTTGAACGTCAGTCAGTGAGACAGAAGCCTTTAGTTTTACCACAGCAGAGGTAGCAGATGAAACCAAGAGTTTTGTTGTGGTTTTGTGTGTGTGTGTGTGTGTGTGTGTGTGTGCAGCTCCTACATCATTGATGTCCACTTAACCAGAGCAGCACATGTGACCCAGAGCAATCTGTAAGCCCGCCTGCACTGATTTGGACTCAGCTTACTCACACACAGTCTTACAGTCGAGCGTTTTCCCTCTGGCCCTTTAAGCGCACCGATAGCTGTGACAGCTACATCATTACAGCGGAGCGTGCTACTTCTGCTGTCTCATTCGCTCGGATGCCAAGCAGTAAATGTCAGTTTTAGCAGAAACACAGAATATTTCAGTGTCAGAAACTGAAAATTTGTAGACAATTTTCAGTTGAAAGTGTTTCATTTTTTAACAAAAGATCTTTTAGAAAAGGGATTTCTAAATTTTAGAAGATCTGAAGGAAATGTGGAAGTGATTCGCCCACTCCTTTGGTTTTTCCTACACGGGTTAATGGACAGCGAATGATGAGGTGTCAATTGATTCAGAAGTTTCGATTTGCATATGCAAGCTGTTGTGAACTGTGGTGAAAGACAGCTACTTCCTTGTGCACAGTCTGGCAGAATATCAGGAATGAGGAAAATCTTGTTTTTTTGGAAGATGAAAGGGCTGCAGTATCTGATATCAGCAACCAACTGGAAGGGTTTTTGAAAAGTGTTTTAAAATAACACATCTCAGTTACAGTTATTTACATATATTTCTCAGAAACATTAAAAAATGTTTCGTCCATTTCACCAAACACACAACGCAATAGCCCTAATGACGGTTTTCAAGACGACTCCTATTGCCTGTTAGGACATCTTTGCACAATGTGAAGGACTTTTCAGTTAGAGGTGTAAGAAGAAAGTCAGCTTCTGCTATCGTAAAGTATTTTAAGTCAAGACATACCTATGGAGTGGAACTGAATGCTGTGTACAGATCAAGTTTATTTTAAGTGAAGTACTTTAAACACAAACTTTTCATGTAATTTATCATTATTGAAGAATTGTGTTTCAAAAAAAGCATTAATATATGTATGTTTATGAGTTTCTGAATCCATTTAACACATTAAATCTGTCATCACTCTGCATAGTCAGTACCCAGAGTTGTCATCTGAAACTGCCTGATCATCAGACCTTAAGCAGAAAGATGAAAGGAAACACTTTAATTTGAATGGTGGAATGACAGATTAGTTTGTGGTTCTAGTTTGGAGACTCTTGGCTGTTGATCATTGGAAATAACAACGGGAGTTGTTCCAGTATTGGTAATTATAAGGGGTATAACCATTTATTTGAATTTCATTGTCCACCCTGATGGCTCTTGGTTGTTTTTACCTTACAGTAAAATAAACCTACCATGTCTAAATCTAAATTATATTTTCCAATATCAGTTATGAATTTATTTCATTTTGAAGCATTTTTTAATGGTATATGTTGATAGGAATAGAAATCGATTCATTGTTAAACCCTAATAATTACACAAATGACAGAAAACTTAATTTCCACTGGTACCTGAAGGTACACATGATGGTGGGATTCTACTGTTAAAATGTAAATTAATGTGATCCAATTGTGTTATTGAGATGTTGTAAGATCGAGCTTCTTGATCAACTCGACCATTCCAGTTGTTGTTTAAATATTAAACATTGCAGTAAAATCCAGCATCAGAGGTGGTATGGGGATGATGCAGAATCTGGAATTATAAAAGAGCACGCTTGTGATTTAGAACTGGAGATGTGAAGAGACCTACAGGTCTCATTTTATCTCCTGGATGTGTGCAGATAATTCAGTCAATTAACTCTGTTCAGTCTGTATTCACAGATACTGAATATAAAGATTTTGACTGGCTTACACACCATTCACATCTCTTGTTACAGTGTATTGAGAATCATTGAGGGGGTTTGGTTTATTGTTATTAATTTGAAAATTTTAAAAAATTCTTAAATTGCAGTCTGTGTCGAGCAAGTCCTAATTTGCATAAAATAAGCCAAGAGATTTAACTTTCAGGAAAGTTGTTAGATGAAATACAGATGTTTAAAAATAAAAAGAATCTCATATTAAACTAATGTCGTTTGCAGAATTGATCCAATATTTAAACGAGTGAATCACCAAGTAAAATTTTATTTTTGCGGACAGCAGGTTTGTTAAAAAAAAAAAAAGGTGCTTTCCTCCCACACAGTGTCATACGAGGATTGTTATTGGGAATTGAAAGCAAAATTTAATTGAACTGTTTGAAGATTCCGTCATTTGTGCCATTGTTATTGCAAATAAGTGCCTGCAATAACCTGCAACGCCTGTGGCATTGGAGGTTATTGCAGCCTTCCACCCCCTTTCATTCATGCAGGTCATTATGCATAAAGGCGGCATCAGTTTTACTAATGCACAATTTTACTAGCAACTGATGCCAACACACAATTTAGTTTAAACACCTAATATTTATAGTAGCATTTAAGCGATCAGTAAAGACAAGGCTGTCTATGGGGAAAGGTAACTGTCAAAATGAAACTGACAAAGTTGTGCTCACTTTGGAAAAAAACAGCATCTGGTTGAAATCCTGGCTGGGACCTTTCTGTGTGGAGTTAACGTGGTCTCCTCGTGGGTGCGTGGGTTTTCTCTGGGCACTGTATCCACCTCTCAACCTTCTCCACAAGCTCTTTCCCTCCCAAATAGATGACATGCCTAGTCCCAAAAACCAAGTTCCATGACCGGGGTTTGGGCCGCCAATGTCCCCTCCTTCAACTGCCACCCAAACCACATCCACGTGTCTGCTTTCATTTCGACTTTTCTTTGTTTTGAATACAAAACTTCCCCTGTTAAATTACTGTCAAAACTACATCACAGGCAAATATATGAAGTCACAAAACATCGACCCAACAAAGTACGTTTGTGTACTACGTCTGGGCGATATGGAATTTTGGAAAAAATGGAGATAACATAAGCAAAATAGACCAATAATCTGTTAGATTAGTTCCATGTAAAAAGAAAGTATTAACTACAAATAAATTCTGCAAGTTTTACAGAACACACATAAAAATATAACCATGTTTTACACAGAAATACCTTAAGCCACGGATAGGCAGCTCCAGGCCTTGAGGGGTGCATTCCTGCATGTTTTCCGACATACCTTGCTCTGGCATGTCCTTACTGGCCAAACACACCTGAACCAGGTAATGAGTCATGAGTAGAGCTTGGATATCATGAAACCATACAGACACAGCAACCCTTGAGGCGAGGCCTGGAGTTGCATATCTCTGCCTTAAGCGTTTTACTTTTGAAAATGTTTTATGAGATTTAAAAAAAAATAATAATAAATTGCATAAAAGTAATTTATAAATTGTAATGAACAGTTTTCTTTTGTCATCTAACTGTAAACTCAAGGTCAAACGTGCTGAGAGAACAAGGAGAGATTTACCAGACATTCTCTATTTCTGCCTCCAAGTGATTACATTTTATATTCAACCATAACAAAAACCAACCTGAAAACATAAAGATTGCCAAATGTCCCGCCGCTTCATCAACCGAAACTAAACATTATAGAGTTGATGCGGAAGTGACCGCGGGGGTATTGGATCCTTCAAAATGAAAGTCTGTCACAATCGACTCGTTCTAGAAATTTTATCGCGATATATATCGGTTTATCGCCCAGCCCTGTAGTGTACTGACTACTACCAGTGAGAACGTAAAATAGACCTCTGCAATGGAGTACACTGATGAACAGGTTACATGTTTACTAAACTTTAGTATATTTATATTCTAGCATTACTTTATTAATGTTTATTAGTGTAGATCATTGGTCACATCATTCATGTCATGCAGTGACATCATAAATAAGAGAGTGTAGTTTAATTAACACTAATGCACTTTTTTATATCTAATAGTGTAAAGGCCTGCCTGGTAGTCCTTTCTCTTTGGACCATCTTCCACCACTTCTTGGTCTGAAATGGTCTGGGTGCATCATTTACACGGTCAGCTGTTGTCGCCTGGCAACAAAAGAATGCGGATATCACTACTCTTATTATCCGTTTTTTTTTTTTTTTTTTTCTCAACAGAGCTTTGATAACTACTTAATTAGCCTGTTGTGGGATCAATAGAGTTCTATGTTATTGTATTTTCGTTTAATAAATGTGCTGCGCTACACATGCTCACTGTTGTAAGCCCTTAGTGCAGGGCTGGCAGAGTTGATCTCACACGTAGAAGGGCTGAGACTGACTGAAGGGCTGAAGCCGGTGGGTAGGCAGGCATAAGGAACCAGGATCTGAGGATCTGAAACAGAGTAAGAGAATGAGCTGAGTCTTATATTGTAGAACTTTGATGAAGAAAGCTGGAGGTGAGAAGGAGGTGGGACTATTAGAGAGGGACAAACACATGGGTAAAGGACAGGCATCCTGTCACGTGTCTTGTCAAATCGATGTTTTGTGATCGATGTATATGACTGTAACCCCGTGATATACTTTAGTCAGTATTTTAATGGGAAATTTCATCTCAAATCAAAGAAAAGTTGTATTCAGTTTTTTGCATTTGTAAAGTCATGTTCACACATCTAAAAAGGTTTTCCATCTTCTAAATTATTTTTTTCATCTATAAATGTCTAAACTCTAACCCTTCCTTGGGGTCCGTGCAGCTGATAAAACGGAGCAGACACTGACGTCATGTCAGTGTTATGATTGATTGGCTCTTGAATAGGGCTGGGTATCGATTAGAAGTTTTAGAAACGATTCGATTCTCAAGAACCCTAATCGATTCAATTCCGATTTTTTCCGATTCTTCAGTTCAATTAAATTTTAAGTTTACACATTTATACACATTTGTTTAGAAATGCATCAATATTCTACTATATGTTTTGAATATATTAATCTGATACAGTTCACATACTGTAACATGTATTAGTGATGACATCATTAATAACATCCATGGTTTTTCAAAAGGAGAAGTTCTAACAAAAATGTTCAGATCATTAACATTGTAAACATTGTTCTGCTTCTCCTGGAGGAGGTTTCAGTTTGGACATTAGAGTGGGGGTCGCACTATAGCATTACACCTTACTCCAGAAGAAGACAGTATGACGAAAAACAATGTTTTAGACCTCAAATGCTACTTTAAAAAAATATTTCCTTAAAAGAGTTTGGAAAATTCATTCCTGTGAGTTTAGTCAGCAATGTATGTTTACGTCGACCGAGCGTTAGCATAAGCTGTCCTATGGGAAAGTCCATTAAACATTAGCATCAAGCTAGCGGACTTTAGCTTTATGTGCTAAATTGATTTATATATATTATGAATCGATTATTGATCTATTAGGCTTTGATTGATTCAAATCGATTTAGCAGTTTTATTAATCCAGCCCTACTCTTGATGTGCTCCTAGATAGACTAGTTCTTCTAGTGAGACAGAAAAAGCTAATTTTTTCTAATTTTTTTTCAATCAAATTTATTGGCCATGGAAAAACAAGGGTTCAAAAAAATTCAGGGAGAAAATATAAAGGTTTAAAAATTCAGGACTGATGGAACTGAAAGACTTCCATTATCTCTTGCTTTGAGAAACTCAAACAAAAAGAATAACTTGCTTTCTTAGTTTACTCTTTCTTTTTACTTTTAGAAACCAAACAAAAATGCAATGACCTGTGCAGTAATAGCAATACCAGGTAGAGTCATGACTTTGTCACTGTATGTTTTATTTATTCAGTTTTATTTTGATCAAAACAAACACATTTCTTGGATTTATCAGCTCTAAGACTAGAAGTAACAACTAATTTGCCCATTAAGACAGCTGGAAGAGACAGCAGCTTTTACAAAGTACACTAACACACTTCGACTTGGCTTTGAGCTGCTTTTTAGGCAGACTAGTTTGATAACAATATTACTACTCACTGGTTGGAATAGTTTCCTTGCAAGTGTGTCAGCTTTGTCAACTAATATTGACTTGGAAAGCATTCAGCTGGATCTGCAAACAACAAAAGACCCATTTAGAAAGTGTGTTTTTTTATGCCTGGAAGTTTCAAGTGTAAATTTGATTACCAAAAGCCCAAAGGAACCAATGACAGTAGCAGAATCTGAGTAGTGTAGCACAGTAGCAGGGTGGATTTGGACTTAATATTTTCAGTTTTATAGTCCACCTGCTGTAGGTAGAGTGCGCGCTCTGAACTGATGTAATCCAGAAGTATAAATCGAATTTAGGACAGCTTCCCACTTTGTGCTGAACGGAGCCCCTGTAAAGCGTGCTTTTAGCACACACCCTTATGCAAGCCTACGCGTGAATGCAGCTTCCGAGGAATCACTGTCTTGTGAAACTTGAGCCTGCATTGGATGTGCTCCGTGCTCTAAATGTATACTGTGTGAGTGCTGACATGTTCTGCCCACTCCTCCCAGGTTAGACTGTTGTTAGTAGTGTGCGATTATTAGGAATCACACTTTTATATGAGCTCCAGATTGGACTAGAGCTGGCATTTGTGAGGAGCGACATGCATCTGTCTTTCCACTGGGAGTAAGATGATGCAGTCCACTTAGCGGTGCAAAAAAAGTGTGGCTTTCAGCGAGCTGCAATTATTGTCATAGATCAGTGAGCAGTGGCCAGACTGCACCGTCTGAGCTGCTTGTAACAGATGCAGTAATATCACTCTATTTAAAGCTCAGGGCATCCCTCCTTAAAATAAAATGGTTTCACTCTATATGCACAGGTAGCATGTAAAATCCTTGAAGGGGCTTTATTTATTTTCTGTGAGCTTTTACAGAATCAAAGAAAGGAGAAGTTGTGAAAAGCCAGTAAAAGGAGGGCCTGTCAAGCTGCAGATACATCTTTTTGTTTAAAAAGTCAATGAGAATGATAAATTGAAATTGCATTATGATGACCATATTATTCGTTTGGACATTATTTCTATTTTTTAAATGTACTTTATACGAAGACAAATGTGTCATCTTTTAATCGAGGATTGTTCAAAGCATAAATTAAGACTAAAATGAAACAGAAATTGGGACATTTGATTTATTTAAATGTAAAAGTTTTAATAATTTGATTTTTGATAGGGCCAACATGAAAATATAAAATTAAATTAAATTTTCTGCTTTTTTTTTTAAACCCCAATTATTGTGGGATGGCTGAAATATGGGTTCAGAGTCCCCTGGGCTTCCAGTTGAAGGATATTATATTCTCTGGGAACTTAATAGAGACTCTAAAGGCTTCTTCCCTAATGGTCTGTGACGAGACTCTGCAGGATGTCTGATTAAAGTTTTGCTTGGGGGTCCAATCATCTTTTGATCTACTGTAAAATCATTCACAGGGGTCTTTTAATTAAGATTACGCTGTGTTTATCTAAAATAATAAAAAACATATTTTTCTTGGACATAGTTTCTGTAGAACAAAAATAATTAATTAGAAATGTGCCTCTCTGTCGGTGTTGAAAGAGCCCGCCCCTTCTTCCATCCTTCTGTTTACTCTCCCACTAGCTTCCAGCTCCTCTCAACCCCAAGCTAACAATATCAAAGCTGCCCAGCCAGACATTATGGATGTGTTGTAATAGTTGAAACATTTTATCAAGACAGGGAGGACGGTAGGGAATACCTTCACAAACATTTAATTCAAATTTTACAAAGTGCTTGCTGATAATCTGAATAAACACACATGGGTTAGGAGTGCCCTAGGCACAGACTTAATCCTTATGGGTATGTTTCCACTTAAGTTCCCCAAAAGCAAAGTGTCACCAGTGCTAGAGGTCTTATGACAAAAAATAAATAGATTAGATGACATATATGTTCATGGAAGCACTCAAAAGTACAAAATTGTCCTGCATTTGTGAAACAATAGTAAAGCTCAGTACAGTGTTCCCTTGAAATATTGCTATTCACCTTTTGCGGTCTTACTGTTTTGCAATTTTCTTTTAGAACTACTTAGCATGCTTTTTCCTTTCCTTTTTTCTTTTTGCAGTGCATTATGTTCTGCGTCCTGATTGGCTGTTGACCTTGTCAATCAATCTCTTCCATACCACGTATCCTGTAAAGAAACAAAGTACATAAATCTACAATTTTGATCATAATTTTCTTTTTATTCAATAATACTGGACTTGAACTTTGAGAGGAAGTGTGATGTTCATGTCTATCTGAGAAAAGTGTATAAAGTGTGTATGGAGGAGTT
Source organism: Oryzias melastigma (assembly GCF_002922805.2). Classification (NCBI taxonomy): domain Eukaryota; kingdom Metazoa; phylum Chordata; class Actinopteri; order Beloniformes; family Adrianichthyidae; genus Oryzias; species Oryzias melastigma. Next base: position 3,737,341 of record NC_050512.1, on the reverse strand, counting down.
TTACGGCCTTAAAGAATCTGAAATCCTACTTCACCCATTATGGATTATTTATGGAATGTATCCCCCACAATAAATGAGGGTAGAGTGCACCCATATTTAAGCAAGACTGCTAATGAATCCTTCTTGGTTTTCTACAAGTGACAGAAAAACAAAGAAATTAATTATTTTTTTTGTTTTTATAATTTCATTTCTAGCAGATTGAATCTCTGATCAGCCCATCTGTTCTGGCCTTCAATGTTCTGAACAAATGAGCGGCTGAGTCCTTCTATTTTATGGCATTTATCTCTTTTTTATTACCTGTTTATCTGCTGACATTCTAGCCCAGCAGAAACTAGTCATCATTGTCATTATCCCTCAGCTGTTATGACAGCTGTGGTAGCCCCCCTTGTCCTCTCCTGACCTCAAGGAGGCCACGTACAGCATGGCTGACCTGGCAAACCTTTAAATGAACACATCTCTGCAGCATCCAAATTAGGGGTCGCCAATTATGGGACGATTATTGGGCAGACATTTGCTATTCTGACATGTATTGGTTTCTGCCTTTTTTTTTAATTCAATGGACAGATATTGAAGGGATTATTTTGGCTGAGGTGTAGCCCCACCTCTCTGTCTTCAGCATTGTCTCGCAGGATCTGAATATTACTTTTGTTGTTAAGTGATCCTTATGTTAAACAATTACTGTTTTCTTTTTCTTTTTGCTCTTTCTCCCCTCTTTGTCCTCAGCAGTCTTACTCTGCTGGGTTTTGTTATTTTAGTTTGGGGTTGGATCTTGGTAGTCTTAGTTTGTGGGCTTTGTTTATTTGTTGTCTTTAGGTAGTTTTGGTTAGTGGGAGCTGCTGACTCTGACGGTCGACATGGCTGGGTCAAGTCTCCTTGACTTATTTTATGTTTGTCCAAGGAGCCACAATGGAGAGATAGAAGAGACACACGAGGATCTGGAGCTGCAGATTTCAGACCCCTGCTCTAGAAAACTACAATTTTTGAAAATTTGGCTAAAAACCGCATAAATGTTAATTAAAAGACCACTGGGCACACTTTTACAACAGTTCAAAAGATGATCAAATTGAACTTTTTCATCATTGTTTTTCATTAAATCTGTGTAAATGCATGTTAAATCCACAAAAAGCTAACCCTATTATTTTATGTGAGAAACATTCTGAGCATCACTGTATACTACAAGTTATGAAGTCTGACATCATGTTTTACTGATGGATCTTTCAGCTCAGATGCATTATGTTCGCAAAAAAAAAAAAAAATCCAATTAAACTAAACTTTTTATTCTGTTAAAGTTAAAGAACCAAGTACTTCACTCAAAATAAAGTTGTGTTCGGCTTCATTATGTTAACACAATACCATGTACAACATGTACATATTGGTGGTTCAGATATTACAGTTTTCTGAGGTGGGCTCCTCAAGTAAAACTACCTCTATATAATGTATCTCTCCTTCCACGAGCATTTTTTTTTGTTATAGTTGTCAACCATTTAAAGCATGTGAACGAGGCGAGGTGAACCCTGCAGTGGGTAAAAGTGCGAGGTCTAAGTTTCAGCACTGGCAGGACCAGATGTGTTAACGGCTAGCACACGATGAGGTAAAACCTCTAAGCTGCTGTGGCAACCTGCCCTGCCTTCAGCAGCTTAGTGAAAGGCCAAAAAGAATCAGGGTTGTGATTTATATGCTAAAAATAGTAACCTTGCCAAGCCTAATGCATCAGGTGTAGATCATTTATAGCTTATATTGTTGTGTGTAGAGTTTCCCCCACGGCATTACCCATTGACCTTTAGTACTATAGATTTTCTAGCGAAACTATCAAAACGTGCTCTTGTGCCTGAAAGTATGAACTTATATGTAGAAACTGTGTAATGAAAGCTTCATGACATGTTTTTTTTTAATAAATCTTCAATAAAGTGATCACATGATTGATAACTGTGTTTTTTCTGGGTGAGAGGTTAAGTCTTTCATACTGTACAGAGGACTTACTTACTTTACTCAAACTGGTTCTATATCATTGCTGGTTCCCCTTGTGTCTCTAGTGTCCACTCCCTGCACCCTGCATCTTGACCTGCCTTCCATACAGCCGAGCATTTCCTCCGTTCTGACCCAACACTTGGCTTCTATCTGCAGCAGAAGGAGTAAAAGCTCAACACTTTCCTAAAACTTTTTATTTAGGAAGTGTGCACCTGCAGTGAGTTATACCACATTATGTTCAGAAAAGTCCAATTCAAAGGCATCTTAAGAAATATTCACTGAATTTTAAAGAAAGAAAACATTCATAGATTTTATAGAGGAATTAAAAAGAGAAACTTAGGATCCAAAGCAGGACAGATTTTTAGGAGCCATACCATGATTTTCTTAAGCCTTTCTGAGTGAACTATATCCACATGATCACGTATTACCTTTGGAGCACTAAAAAACTCATTATTTATGAAATATTACTTGTTTTTGAAACGACTCGATTCCTGAAGCTCCGCCTGCCGCTGCTTGTGGGTGTCGTCCATTTCATGATGTCATCCTAGAGTCTTTGGCAGCTCGTCTGCATTTCTACCACAAAAATAATCCAAACTTCTTCAAAGATGGATGCACATATCATATATCTGCCTTTTGTAGGCCCGGCCATTGCTACACTGGTTCACAACAAAAATACACTCGACATTTCCACAACTGTGTCTGTAGGCCGGGGGTGGGGATGGGGGGGTCTTAAAGGAGCCTCGCATCTAAAGTAGCAAACACCTGTTTGATCTGGAATTATTGAAAACAGGACACAATAGGAAGATGAACGGTATTCTGCATCTAAAATGAAAGTTTTTTGCTGATCACTACTAGCTCGATGGAGAAATTTGGTGTTGGTGTCAGACTGGGACAGAGCTGATTCTTCCTGAAAGGGCCGGTCTCACTCTCATTTTCATGGGTATGGGAGGGGCTGCTGTCGAGAGCGCAGCTTTTTAGAGGAATGCTCAGAATAGATCAAAATACTGCTTTGGGGTTCTTTGTAGTGAGGAATGAATGGTATAATGCACTTAAAAGCTCAAAAAGTAGAATTTTAATGTCCCTTTAAGATTCAGATAACTCTCTTAAGTAGGGGTGTGCATCTTTGCCTCTCACACGATTCGATACACATAAAAGATTCAAATAACTTTTTAGCGAAATGATACAGTCAGATTCTTTTACCAAAAAAATGCTAAAATCTAGATATATCTTCTTCATATGGCATTTAAAACTATAAATAATAATGCACTGCATTTGACCGAGAAATGTATTCAGGTTTTGACTTGGAAGAAGCAATCTCATGATTGGATGTCTTTTTGTTTGCATCGCATGTACATAAAAAGACAAAGATGGTAGAAAAGAAACAGAAACAGAAAATGCAGTTTGACAGACATTTACATCTTGAATGATTTTTACCTTTTAACCAACATAATCTTGTTCATATCTGTGGTTTTCAAACGATACTGCAGTTGCTTGATCAATTTTTGATACCCATCTATGTTTTATGTCCCTAAACAATACTTCTCTTCCTCCCACTGCCCGATTCATTTTTCGATATGTATCTAATATCTTTACATCCTTACTCTTAAGGCTTGATTGACTAGAAAAACTGCTGAATATAATGTATTTGATTTCTGTTATATCTAAGTATTTATTTCTAGAGATAATGAACAAAAACATTTACACCTCAAACTATGATATAGTATGTATTATATATTACGCATTTTTGACCACATTAAAATTCACTCATGCATTTTTTCTTTGGTTAGTGATGGAGCTTTTCCTGAGGGTAATCCATATAGTGGAATAAATAGATTGCTAGCAGCCTTCTATTTTTCCATTAATGGTTTCTAATTAATATTTCATTGTGCACTGTCAAATTTAAATATGATCTTTCAAAGCAAAAATGTTAAATAACGGCAGATTTAGGTGATACGATTACAGACTGGGTTGAGTTGCCAAGTGTAGTCCAGGTGTTTTGTTTTGTTTTTCCCAAATACCAAAGGGACAGAAAACGTGCTTACCTAGCGTCTAAAATTTCATGAACATTTGAAAATATTCTTCCATATATTTAGCTAACAAATAGGATTTGTGTTAGTAAAATGTGTCACCCAGGAAGTACTGGAAACTAAATTTGCATTAGTTTCTCAATGAAACAGAAAGTAAAGTACCTGTTTTGTTTTAATTATTTTTGGATAGCTTCAAAGTTTGTTTTCTGGGTTTGTTAGCTTTTTTTGACAAGTATGATAGTTTATTAAAGGGGATAAAAAAGATCCTCCAGAAAAAGAGTCTTGATTTGCCTTAATATATCTTTGTTAATCTCCCCCTGGTAGCCATCACTTGCTGAGTTGAGTCATCCTTACAACATTTTGCTGCTCTGAAAAGACAGCGCCACTCAGTCTGGTTTGATTTTCCCATTAAGTCTCAATGAGACTGTAAAGTAGGATGGAAACCAAAGATGTACACTCACTCTATCCCTTAGATCACACACGTGATCAGGACGTGTTAGTGGACAACCCGCCAAGGTGTGCAGTAGTCAACAGCACTTATTTACAAGTTTACTTTTGTGCACGTAAATGCTCATCCAGAGCAGCCTGTTAGTCCAACATCAGAACCACAAGGAGGAAGTGGAAGTTACACCAATGAAGAAACTTGCTGATTTTCTGAAACAAACCTTCACTACTAGCAAAAACGGAAGTGCATTCGAGAGTTCAAACAAGTTTATTGTGTTTCTAAGAACCACTCTGAGATAACTTAAGTTTTAAAACGCAGGAATACTGTATATACTGTAAATACAGTACAGCCAGCTGTTAATGCGCAAGGGGAAATTTACTATCACGATTTCGGAGGATTTACTGGACAATAGGACTGTGTCGTTGCCAGTGTGTGATGATTATATTTCACCAGAAGTCACATTGTGGCTAAAAAAATGACTAATGTTTGTGCTTGGCCCTTTGTGTTCTGTGTGTTATATTGAATGAGAAAGAAAACAACAGTCTTGTATTAGTTAATGTACTGACAGTATAGAAAATAACAAATCTGGTACAAGAGTCAAAACTGTAGATAAATACGGTAAAAGATTTCTAGTCTACAAAACAGTTTCCAACATTTGGTTTATATTGTAGTTGTAAATTTGGAAAAAAAGAGAAAAGTTTAGAGTAGATTTAACTCAGAACTACTAAATAAAAGAAATATTACAACAGTAAAGGTAAAAATAATTTAAAATATAGATAGAACAAGGGTAACTTGTGAGGAAAATCAAAGCATGCCTTGGAATGATTGATGCCAAATGTGCAACTAAGAACAGAGATTTTGTAAAAGCAGAACTTTTAGTGTTAGTTTAAAAAAGAACTATTTCAAAATAAAATACTAGAAAATGTGGGATTTCTCAAGTGGACTGATAAAAAAGTTTTACCTGCTTCTGTTCAAACACTCAATCTCGAGCAGTACCAGCAAAACAGTTCCTTTTCCTACACATGACAACTAACAGCCAGAAGCACAAATGTATTGATTTATGTTGATTTTGTTAGCACTTTATCAATGTGAAGTGTGGCTACTTTTCTTTTCTTCGCTTCCAAATCCGCTGGAATAAGTTTATTGTGTGGAAGAGTTACGGTAGTCAAAAGAATGTCAACATTAGAGCTAATAAAGCTCATGGACTAAAGGGTTAATCTGGAACATGAACCACACTTCCAGTCAAATACAGCCGAGCAACTGATCAAGACCTGATAAAAACCCTGAAAAAACATGCTGTCTGTTCAGGAGTGAGAGATGCAAATGATGCACAGTTATAGGATTGTTTCATTAGCTACAGGCATGGCAAAACTGAAGCGTGCTTTCAGATCTAAAGAGGACGGAAAGAAAAGGAAATGGAAAACGTTGATTCCCAGACTGTTTACAGACCTTTATTAACAGTTTTCAGACTAGCTTTAGCATCAATTAAAAAGTCTTTTAGTGGGATAGTTAGCCCCTCACATGATAAAAATTGGGTTCTGGTGTCACTGTAAGTTACATTAAATAGCTTTATTCAGCATTTTTTCCCTAACTGATCTTTTTTTTTAACTGTTAGTGATAATGTGGGATTATGAGTCTTAACCAAGAACTGTCAGAACTGGGATTTTTTTTGTGTGTGTGTTTGTAGCTCTTAGCTGTAAGGTCTCTTACCTTTTGAGAATGTCATGTAAATGATACCACCTCATTTAGGGTCTAAAATCATAAACACAATTGGTCAATCCTAGACCTTACTTAGGATTTTAAAGAGATGTTTGTGTTTCTTTGCTTTGGGTTTCCCCACACGTCCCTGTGGTGTTTGTCCTCTTCTCTTGGAGGTTGAAGGCATTTGTTCTGGTCTACCTTTGCAAATGAAAGTTGTCTTTTCATGTCTAGACTGGCAATTATCTTGAATGCTTACTTTTGTGATTAGTTTTAGTCATTGTGGAACGATGAGGGTCCAGATTCTATAAGAAAGGCCTGATTATTCCTCCCAGACTCAGACTCTTGAGATTGTTGCAGGTATTGCTTTTCTCCTTAGCATTATGTCAAAGCACCAGCTACAGAAACAATCTGTGATGAGAGTGGTAACACTTACTTCTCCATTAAGAGATTAGCCTTGTTAAGAACTGTGAGTTTTAACAGTTTAGATTTGTTTTTTGACACTCATTTCCTGTGGACTTCCTTTAAAAAATAAAAGATTCAGTGAGTAACATATCATGACTGGGTTTTCTAAAGTTTTATTTTGCACATGCAAAATGTTCAGTTGCTATCACACAGCACAATCACACAGATGTCGCACAATTGGCATACAGACAACAGGATGGCCATCAGAGTTGTTGCTCATGAGTTGATGGTTCATGACTCCACCATCAGCCGTCTCCGGAGTGGCCTTCTATTGTGGCCGGTCTAAGGCACACCTGTGCAAGATTTAAGATGTGTAATCAGCACCTTGATATGGGACACCTGTGAGGTTGAATGACTGATCCCAGATTTGGGAACAAAATCTGAGATAAATTGTTATTTTGTGTTTGTAGAAAATGTTTCAGATCTTTGAGTTCAACTCATGACAAAACGGAGCAAATATAAATGTGTTGTTTTTATATCTTTGTTGAGTGTAGTTGGGTTTTTTCTAACATAAAGCTGTGCTCTTTGACCTTCTGAAGCGTTTCTTACATGATCTATTAGAAGATATTAATATTCTAACATTCCATTACTGAAATACAACAACTTAATTTGTTTTTCTGAATCGATTTAATATATTTTTTTGTTTTTTTTGGATTCTTTAGGATCCCAGAACAAAGCACAAGTTCAAGATCCACACGTATGGCAGCCCCACTTTCTGCGACCACTGTGGCTCTCTGCTTTATGGTCTCATTCACCAGGGGATGAAGTGTGACTGTGAGTTAATTCATTATTAAAATATACTCTTTTTTTAATTGTTGGATGATGGGAAATTGATTGTAAATGTCACATTTTAAAATGACTATGTACAAATACGGAGAAATATTTACGCTGTAAATCAGGTTGTGTTGAAATCAAACAAGCACAAAACTGACCATGCTAATTAATTTGATGTTCTGATTGCTGTCCTTTAAAAAATGAAAGTTTAAGTGACTTCACTTTTTTTTCTCCTTTCTGACCTTCATTTAGAACAGTCACACCTTCTCTCAGTTCTCTTCAGTAATAAAGAATCAAAGGTTTACCGTCTTTAAAAATTTCCCCTTTATCAGGCTTTATCTTGTTTGTGGGTTGAAGTCTGGAATTTTTAATGAGCTCACAGGTGCGTGACATTTACTGCCAACCCCTTGCTGGGCAGAATACAAGCTTTGTGACATACTGAGCTATAACTGAGGAAATGCTAGCTCAAATTTAAACCTTTAAACTATAATTCCACACTGATTGAGCTGAAGTTTGAAGTTTTATTTGGTTGGTTGTATAAATGTAACATTTCACAACCTTTAAATGATAATCTACATCAACCAGAAAGGAATAGGCTGAAGCATCATGCTTATCAAAGCCCATTCAAAAAATACAATTTACACAGAAACAAAACTTAACATCAAGTTGATAAATATGCTACAAACATAAAAAACACAATTTTTAACCAAATGCATATTCATATGTTCATGTTTATACACAAATACATACATACTTTATAGGCATATATTACAGCTACATGCATACATAATTACATACATATTTACTAATACAAAATTAATTGTCACTAGTATTGATCTTTTTTTTCAAATTTTATTAGTATCCTGATTTTTTTAAGAGTATTGACTAATTTAAGATAGTTACTCAAAGAATTTCTACGTTTTGTTCCAAAAAGTTTTTAGTTAGTTGCTACCATCAAGTCTTTTTGTTCAGCCAGTGTTTTTTGAGTGTACTTGTTCAAGTCTAATTTATTTTACGTTTTATAGAAAGAAAAAAGCATTTACACATGTTAAGAGTTTTTTTTCTTGCATCTAAACTTGAAAAAAATATTTAAAAAAAATAAAAAATGCCATGACATTAGTCGGTTAATAAAAAAAAAATCATAAATGTGTCAAACTAAATGTAATATTTAATGTAAATAAATGCTTGTCATACTTCTGCTTGCTATAGAAATACAATAATTTGGGTAACTTTTTTTTACTGCACCAGTACTGTAAAACAAGTTGGGATGGTGGCTGAAATAGCACGAATGGCTCCACCTGAACCCACACTCATTCAAAGCTACTGTACTGCTCCTGATTTCTCTAGAAAATGCAGAAATCATTTGTATTCATGCAGACTGTGACAGACAGCAGCTGATCCCTTTCTATTGTTTTTCACTCTATGACCTGGTGACACAATGATGTAAGCACTGGTAACTGTTCTCAATCTGGTATGGGGAGGCTCAGCCGGCCCACAGACATGACAAGCTTGCATATCATAGGGGAGATGAATCTGGGTTATAACCTTGTTCTTGCCCTTCTTACACAGCTGTCTGCAACACAATCCTTTAATATTGTGTCAAAAAAAAGGAAATAAGATTGAAATGTGTCTGTAGAGAAGGAAGTGGTTGTAATAAATCTGAGAGGTGTGTGTGAAGCAGCTTACTGCACTGAAACCTAAATGAAAATGTTTGTGCACGCACATCCCGCTTTTTAAATACTTAAATACTTCCAAGGTTTGGTTTTTAATATATCTGAGTTTAATTAGACTGTGAAAGGTCTACTGTCAAACATAGGGGTGGGTTGATAAAATCGGTTGATAGATCAATAATCGATCCATTAAAGTAGAGATTGATCCAACACATAAAGCTGAAGTCCGCTAGCTTGATGCTAATGTATAATAGGATTTCCCATTGGATGGCTAATGCTAATGGTCGGTCGACCTAAACATACATTGCTGACTAAATTAACTTCTTTATAAACTCACAGGCATGAATTTTCCAAACTCTTTTAATGAAACCTTTTTTAAAATAACTATTTGTGGTCTAAAACAGTTTCTTGTTCATACTTTCTTCTTCTTCTTCTATTGCGTGATCACCACCTAGTGGCCAAACTGAAACGCCCTCCAGGAGAAGCAGAACAATTGTTGGAGCTTATATAGATTATTAATGTATTTCTAAACAAATGTATCTAAATGTGTAACCTAAAATTCACTGAATCGAATTCAATTTAGAGAATTGAAAAAAACAGTGAAGGAAAAAAAAATCGAAATTTAATTGATCCAGGGTTTGGTAAATCAAATCGAATCGATTCTGGAAATTATTGGCGATACATAGCCCTAGTTCCACAGTGAACTTGCATTTCTTCTGCTTTTATCAGCAACGGTTTCAGAGTGCAGGTCACTTCTTAAAATGTCTTTATTCAGTTTTATTTGGTTTACATTGAATGCATAATTGACAGATTCCCTTCTTCCCTTATCTTCTGTGTCCCACCAGCTTGCGACATGAACGTTCACAACCAGTGCGTGATGAACGTGCCCAGCTTGTGTGGAACGGATCACACTGAGAGAAGGGGGCGTCTTTTCCTCAGGTGTGAGGTCAGTGGGGACAAGCTGAAGGTCTCAGGTAAGGAACCATAACCTTTACTCTCTCTTTCAACAGTCAATGATGTGAATGGTTTAACACCACAGAAGTGATGCATCAGAAATATGATGTCATGACTTGAGCTTAATGTATTTGTCAGGAGTTTTGTATAAGTGCATGAGGACTGAGTCCATTTACCAAATTGTATTAAATAAGTTACTGGTGTGAGCAGCCGTTACAAAACAGAAACAAAAGTCAGAGAAGTAAATAATCAGAAGGGGAGATGGTTATCTTGCCACCCAGAGGTTTCACATAGAGATTAAAGACCTCTCTGGCTTTGTGGTTTACACCTGCATTAGTTCCTCTGATGCCCCTGTAACTCCTGCTATCTGTAACAGCAGTTGACTCTACCCAGAGGTATCTTCTTTAAATGTTTGCCAGGAACTGTTAGCAAATGTTTGTACTATAGGAGAGATTCTCCAAGTGTATGGAAACCGCAAATACATTGACAGGCTGTTGCAGGCTCGCTTTCAGTTGGTTGCAGATTTATGATCATTTAAGTCAAAGCAGAATGACGTCAAGACATCAGCAGAAATGTCCTAATTGGCTGAACGTAGTATTGCTGTATTGGCTGTAGTAGCCAAATCTTTTCAGGTTCTTATTTGTTGGACATTCTCTTCTAGTTCAGGGTTGTGCCATATTTGAAAGACCATCCAAACTAAACCTATAGTTCATCAACTGTGAGTGAGTGTCTTTTATTTTTGTCTCTCTTTTTTACATTGTTGAAACATGTTTCCTGTTAACAAAAGGTTTGCTGATTAAATCCTATCAAGATCATAGCGACATAATTCAAAGACTCCTGGGTCATGGCTTTAACTTTTCTGTGTCTGATAGATTAATTTCCTTTATTTTCTAAAAAAAAAAAAGTACATGATAAACAGAAAGTGATCAAAAAAAGGAATGGATAGTAGAAATAAATCATACCAGCGGCTGGGTGGCTCATTGGGCCAAGTGTAGGGCTGGCATCCAGGAGCCCTGGGTTCGATCCCCAGGGTGTCCACTGATCCCCATCCAGATTGGGTCCCTTTCCTCCCTTGTTGCTGCTGCCTAAATGGGTCCCTGTGCCCTTCAATTTCAGGGTTGTGTCAGGAAAGTAAATATCTGTGCCTAATCACTGTCGCGAAACAGCCCAATGGTGAAGAAGAAGTAGAAAAATCTTTCTAAAGTCATGCTGTTCTTAAGCCTTTCAGAGTAAACTATATCCATATACATTATGTATGTCACCTTTGGAACTCTAAAGAACAAATTATTTATGAAATATTAGGTATTTTCATTAACTCTTTCCTAAACCTGGAAGTAAGACGCCTTGATCTTTGAGGCTCCGCCTTTCACCCCTCGTGGGTGACGCCCATTTCTTGCCATCAACCTAGAGCCGGCTTCAGCAGCGTGTCTGCGTTTCATCCATGAAAACAAACAACATCTGAACTTTTGGAAAGAAGGATGTAAACATTGTTTATATAAAATGAAAGCGTCTAGCTGATCACTGCTAGCTCTGCTGAGAAAGAGTGTGTGTTAGTCTGGGGGCAATGCTGGCAGTGCAGACTCTTACTGGGAGGAGCTGTCACTCTGTGACATCACAATTTGAAGACCGACTTGGGAGGGGCTGGTACTCATAGAGCAGCGTTTTAGAGAAATGCTCTGAAAAGTGTGAATGGATCAAAATACTGCTTTTGTGTTGTTTTTTGTGAGAAATTAGCATTATAATACACTCAAAAGCTAAAAAAAGATGATCTAGCATGATATAGGACCATTCATTTTCATTCCTAATCTTGCTATATGTTATCCATGCATTTTTACATATTAAAAAAATGATCATTATTCACATAAGCACACACTTTATTTTGTTATTCTATTGTGCTTTATTTGTTTATTTTACTCCATTTGTGGTGCTGTATGGACGCTGGTACCTGAATTTCCCTGAGGATTTCCAAAGGGATTAATAAAGTATTTTCTATTCTATTCTATCTAAAAGGATTAAAGAAAAAAGAAAACCGAAGCATCATCAAAACAACATCACAAAGCCATGACTGTCAAAACATTGTCCCAGTAGGCTTTTCATTTTCTAATTTATACGTTTCCAATATTCCTCTTGATACTTTGAACTTTTTCAATCTTGATATTTCGTGCCGCCACCTGTGTGCTCCATACAGATTTACCCATTTTTTTTCCGCAGACAGCCTCTGTCCACCCATAAGGACTCTTGGGACTAAGGCTTAAATTGTTTTAAGCGTTAAACACTTAAAGTGTTTAACTTCTGTTTAAAATAATGAGAGACCTTGATTTGTGCTCTGTGCGTTTGACAGCAGTCTGGGACGATGCTTCTTCTCTACACCTAAAAAAAGAAAAGAGTTGAACAGATACGAACATAATAAAATATATATGAATGAAAAAAAAAGAATTAAAGGTTAGTTAAAATAATTACAAATACTACAACATCTAAGTCTTTCATCAACACTAATAAAAAATAATGACATAAACACAGCAATGAATGGGCAATAAACTTGGAATTTCAACATAACCTTGTTGATGCCTACTCAAGAAAACAAATATACTTTTATCTTTTTTCAAACAGAATGAGTAATATTTAAGGGTTTAAAACATTTAAGTAAAGTGGTATGAAGCCAGAAGTACTGATGGATTCCAAAGTTCATCTTAGTTTTATAAAAAAAAAACAAAAAAACATTCGTATGCTTTTCAAAGTCATTAACATAAATATAAACTATAAATCTGCACATTGTTTGGTGACAACAGAGAGGTTGTATCAACTCTGGGATATATATTTCAGAAGTAATATTGTGTTGCAGCAGACATTTTAAAAGAAGATAGGTTTTCTTTTTTTCCAGACAGTTTACACAAAATATTATTTTTGTTCGGTTTTTACACCCTAAACCAAACAAAGAGCCTGTTCTTATTAAAGTAACGCTTTAATACAGCAACAAAGCAGTTCACATATTTATGAGCATATTCTGGTAAAACCATTTCTGTGTCACATGAAGTTCTGTCTGTTTTGGTATTAGCTACTGTATTAACTGAAACTGTGGTCACCATCATATTTTTCTTGTTCTTCATTCTTTCATTTTCTTGTTATTCTTTGTTTTGTCAGGATGAGACTTGGTTGTAAACAGATTTAGTAGAAGGAAGTGTTGTAGAAAAGCACATTTTTAAGACTCAAGAACCATAAATACAGGCTCATATATACGTTCTAAGGCCATTCTAAGGATTGGATTACAGTATACTACTAAATCTCTCACTATAACAGGGGTGTGCCTCTTCCAAAATGGTTCAAGAGCTTCAAATAACCCAGCCCATGCCTCATGTGAAGAGCTACAGCATGATATAAACCTGGGTGGAGACTCTAACCATTATATTATGAACTGGCTCCGTGGTGTCATGCGATCCTGACAATCAGCTGCTGGGTGATATTTTTGTGTTGTTTGCAGTATTAAAATATTAAATAAGATTCTCAGTTACAGTAGTCAGGAACTCAGTTGGAAGCATCATATCTAGAATCTTTCATGATGGTTTGATTGATTACTTGAACATACTGATTAAATCCATTTGGGTTTAAAACCCTATGTTTTCTCAGAAGCATAACATATATCTTCTAATAGTAGCCCAGACGTTTATTCCAAAAGTTTGGCCGCCGGCTTGGCATTTATTGGAGATAGGCGTTTATTCCATCAAGACAGAATGGTGACGGCTCATTTTGCGGTCAAATTCAGTCACAAGATGCAGACAACAACACCAGATGAACATTTCAGCATTTATTGAAATGATGATCACCTTGTCTTATGTTCTGATTAATACTGGCTGTGAATGTTTCTGTTCTCTGGGAAGTATCATCAATCTCCGTATCAAAAATCCTCTTCGCTTTCATGCAGATCATTTTCTTGGAGATGCTCACACCTTTCCGTCTTTGCTCAATAATTCATGTTCAAACCAATTCTTTTAATTAATCGCTTTCGCTTTCTTTGGATACGATTAGGATCCATCTCAAAATGTCGGTCAGATTCCTCACCAGAATGTTCTTTGGTGTATGAATTAAGATTAGCACGATATATGCCCTTTAAGTTCAAGTCTGACCCAGCCAAACTTGTTCATACAGTCATTATGGTGCAAAGGAAATATTAACAGAATTGTCTAAAATAAAAAAAACATGAAATAGAAAATTTGATTCGTTTAATTCATTATTTGGTACTTTAGGTAATATTCTCACATTTTCTTTTCAAAAACCTCCTGTTCTGTTGGCTTTTAATGCAATTGTAATTTCCTATTGTAAATTCCACATTTTTAATCTCTAAATAAATCACTTTAACCATCTTTAAAAGCTGTTTTTCCTAACCAAACAAAACTGGTTTGGATGGGAATAAGTAATTAAATCAATATCTGAACTAATAGTGTTATATTTAATTCATGTTATGAATTCGTGAACTTCCATCAAATCAATGTTATGTTTTGCCGGTGATGCAGTTTTAATAGCAGGCAGCACCACTTGCTTGCTGCTCTTTGTAAATCTTGACTAAAATGTGCAAACTGTATGCAGGTTATCTGTCTTTCTTTGAACTCTGGGGATTATTTTGGTGAGGTTGTTGTTTAGCAGAAAAACTTAATGGTATTGTAGCTTTGTTTTTGAGGCCTGCTGCAAATCCAAGGCTGTAATGATACTGCATTAGCACATCTGCTTGAACAATGGAGAGAGCCGGGAACTGACATCAGGCACACATAATCATTCAATTAACTTGCAGACATGGGTCAGTGCACCACACGCCCCTGGCACTGAGCCTCCCTGACTTACTCACTTACCAAATTATCGCTGGAAGAAATGGGGACAATGGTGCAGGCTCCCGGTCACCCGTGTACAAATGTTAGGGAACAAATGTTCAGAAGAAACAAGAGCAAAAGGAAAAATGGTGTCGTGTCACTAATGCGCTCAGTGTCCACGTGCACGTGGTGAGCACATTTGTCATTTTAAAATAAGAGAGATTGTGAAACGTTATGCATGATAATGCTTCTACTGCCTTGAACTGTGGGTAATTGTGTAAAACGTTGAAAAAAAAGAAACACTTTCATGAATTGTTTCTTAGAACAGTATAGTCGATGCTCACTTTTATGCAGTAGATGAAATCCACTAGAAAAGACTCACCTGTTAACTTAAAAAAGATCCACTTCCAAGCTCAGCAGTTCAGAGTTTCTATGTTTGTTTGACTTATATGTCATATTTTTACCGTCATGAAACTTGAACTTCATAGTTTTTTATATGTAGGCTAACATGTTTTCATTGTAGAGGTGTAACGATTAATCGATTAATCAATAAATTGATTTATTCAGCCAGATCGATCAGATCAGATCATTGATTATAAAATCATTTAGAAATTAAATGAACTGATCTAATATTGATATTGGGAAACACCACTTGGATTGAGAAATGGAAGGTTTATTTTACTGAAACGTAACAATGATCACAGCGGACAACACACGGGATGCAGCATCATTACAGTCCAATGTGTGGAAATTTAGACCATACAGTGTGTTAGCATGTTTTTTGTTTTATTCTTTTGATGTTGAAAAACAACAGTGAGCTGAACTTTATTGAACTTAATGATTATTTTGCAAGAAATACAAGGAATCTTGAAAACTTCTCTTTGACTGTTCAGTTTTGGACTAAGATGTCCTGGATGGATTCTAGTTCAGTGAATCAGATCGTTCAAAGTGAACCAAAATATGAATCGGATCATCAACCACAAATAATGACGTGAATTGAATCATTAAAATGAATTTCTGCACTCTCATTGGATAGTGTTCTCTCCTTGTGCTTCGCAGTTTCCAAACCTCTGAGCCAGAAATGACCCAGAGAACACAGTAAACAGAAAAATAAAAGCTGTAGCCACAAGGGATAACATGTTTTTCTTTTCTCTTCACAAGTTAAGATTACAAAACATAAAAAATATCAGTCAAGCACTGGTGATGGGACAAGAAACTGTGTGTTATTTTTAGATATGGTGTATTATTATTTTAGGCCAATTGAAAAAGCGGCCTGTTATCACCCATTCTTCCAGAGTCAGTCTGACTCTTAATCAATGCTCTCCCCTGCTCTTCTGCACTGCATAAAGACAACAATTAAACTAATTGGCCCAGATGATCCATAGCTGTAGCTTGAATTAAATGGGCATCTAACTGTACCATACCATTATGTCATCTCAAAGCAATAATCAGCACAGTTCCTGCGATTCATAGTACCCTGACATCACAATCAATGTTACACTGCTGCACAGCAGCTACACCTTGTCAAGGAGTCATTTTGTTTGATCGCATTGACGTCTCTCAGGGTAACCTGCTTAAGATCCTGTCGAGAAATGATGGACTTTAAAGTAGAAACTATTTTAGACAAATTCATTCTCCAAGTTTGGATCAAACTATGTTTAGAAGTGTGCATGCTACATCAATGTATGTATGCTCTGTATTTTTTTAAAGCAATAATTACCTTGCATGAGAGAAAAACATGTCTGAATTTGTGGATGAGGTTCATAGACGGGGTAAGGCTCAACAGGCAGTTTGGGAATTTAATTTGTTTTGATAAATGTTATTGTAAAAAGAATTTTAGCCTCTCGCTCTGTAAACAGGAAATAATATTGAAGAGCAAAACATAATAATGATTTTTCAACAGCCAGGAAGGAAGAGATCAAATGTTTGCTTCATCTTTACCTTTTGATGCAATTATTTATGAGGAAGAGTCCTCATTAGACCCTTACTTACTGTCTGACTGCCAGGAGAGCTGCTCCACATCTGAGATTTATCTCTTAATTGTGTCTTTCTCACACTCTTAACCATTCATGCTTATATGGATGAAGATTTTTTCTTTTTATGTGTGTGATTTGACATGCCTCCTGGCTTAAATCCATCATTCGCTGTTAATGTTGAACCTTTAGATTCAATCACTTGTTTGAGCGATTGAATCTAAAGGTGATTGGAAGCTTCCCCTGCAACCTTCCTGTCCAATATTTCTTTCACTAGTGCTGACTTCTATGCTTTCTCAGACAGATATCAATACTTGTGATTACCAAGAGTTTATAGTTACTGCATTACCACACAACACATCTTGTCCTGCCTCTGATAAACAGAAATTCATTTTTTTAATGACTAAGATATGCTGTGTTATAGTGATGCTAATGACTTAGTTTGCATTTTCCTGTGTTTATCTTAGTGATACATACATTGATGTGAAGAATTTATGAACCGCCTTATATTCCACTGAACCCAGAATGCACTTTAAGCTGCATCAGCTGCTGTACATGTCTTGGAAACAGCGTTGGACTACATGGAGCTGTGCAGCTAGCAGGGATACTTTATGTATGCTGAAGGGTGTATTCTACATGCTTGTCAGACAGCACATGAATCTAGAGAGAATGCAGGTGTCTTTCTCTGTGAGAAAACAGACTAAATACAGGTTAAAAGTAAATAAATTAGTCTTTGAAGTCCCACTTCAAATAAATATTTTTTTCTTTTGTAAAATCGTTCCCAGTGGTCTTTTATTTATTATTGTGTTGTTTTTTAGAGACATATTTTTTCAGAGCAGCAGGAGTTCATTAGCAATTCACATCTGAGTTGTGGGCGGTACTGTTGGCATGGAGGGCTCCACTAATTTCCCATCAGCCCCTCATTTACACTCTCCTACTTGCTTACAACTCCAAGCTAACAATAGCTTAGCAAAAAACAGGCAAGTATTTTTGGAGTGATGCAGCTGTACAGTTTAGATCCAGATACCAGCTCTGACGAGGAAAATGAAGACGTTAATGGATCTATTTGTCTACAAAAAGAGGATATAAAATTGGAGCGGAGCAAGTAGACTTTAGCTCGTCCGTTTCTGTTGCTGTGTCACAAACTGGAGCTTTTTCAAAACTAAAAGTTGATCCATCACAAGGAAATACTAAGAGACACAATTCTAATCTTAAATTCTTTTAGATATGTCCTCTATCATGAGAAACAATGCTACAAGAAAATGTTTAAAAAGACCGTTTTCATTGAAATGGATCTTTAAGTTGTTTGTTATTTGATACATTTTGATTTAATTTGGTGGTTTAGTAATAGGGGTAGATAATATAAGTTTTCTTCTTTCTGCTCCTTTTCATTTATTAACTGTTTTATTTTTATATAGTATTATTTTGATGTTATGTATTGTTTATAAAATGAAATAAAATAAAAAAAACTGTCTTATCTGTCTGATAAAGTTATGTTTAGTCTAAAAGGCTGCACCGTTTATATATTTTATGCTTAATTTCACACAAATTAAACACATCCGGGACGGCACCGACCTTTCTTCATTTAGGAAAACCTTATTTTTTAAACTTTTTAAATATTGCTTTTAATCTTTAATTTTATTTCATACTTTGTATTTCCATCTTTAAATTGAATGTTTCTTATTACTGTTTTTTTTATGTAATTTGTTTTTGTAAGCATCTTTGAGTAACTTTTAAAAGCGCTATATGAATAAAATCTATTATTATTATTTATTATTAATTTCTTTTACCTTGCCTTGCTTCTGTTTCCTAAGGTTGAGATTATTCTTTTCAATGGGGAACTGAGCACTAGTGGTTCAGATGGGAGAGGAAGTCTGAAATCTTTATTGTTTGGAAAAAGACCAGCTCTCAGTGAAATGCATCCAGACCCTCCAACTTCAAACACTTAAGTGACTCAGATTTCCTCTGCAGCTATTAAAGCAGCCCAAGACAAACATTTTACAGGAAGTGTTGTGGATGTCTGAAGGACCAGCTGGTCGTTGAATACATGAACACCAAGTAGACGGACAGACGCAGACAAACGAGCCTTTTGACAGCAGGCTCGGAAGTAGTTGGATTAATTAGGTCACTCTGAGATTTTTGTGCTGTCTCCAGAAGATTGAGCTGGAATAGTTTATGTTTTGCTGGCTGTCAAGTAAAATGGAATTTGGGGAATGCTGAGGATGGTAAACACGTTCAGATTCCCCGCTCAAGCTAAGCTTGTTTTCTGCTTCTTACTCCGGTCTGCATAGACATCTGCTCTGTTTACTGGTGCTGAAGATCCACTCTCCTGTTGGTTTCAGCTGCTCCGTTGTTCTACTTTAACCATGAAATGAGAATGAGTTTTACTTATTTCTGATGTTTGAATGAATCCCTTCTTTTTTCTCCTATTAGTTGTGTGGCTGTGAGAGTCATTAGAATCTCCAACACAAACTTACATGATGCTCTTGTCCTAGGTGAAAAGGAAAGGGGACAGAAAGAAGAAGACTTAATGTCTTTGCTCTGTTTAATCAAACCAATCAAGCTTTACAATCACATCTATCTCTTGTTTCTGGACAATAATATGTCAACTGGTTGGAAAAAAGCTACAAAAGCAGACAAGTAAAAACAAAAAACAAAATGATTAATAATCCAAACAAATCAGGTACCTCAATTTTATTATTTTTTTATTTCAACCCATTCCCAATGACCTTATAATTCATATAGTGTGAGCATTTGCCTGGACAGGTCGCCAGTCTGTCGCAGGGTTGAGCTAGACTCTTTTATTGATTTTTTTAAGATTATTCCATTGTCTGATACCCTGCACCGAAACACTTTTCCTTCATTTCTTTCTTCCTTTCCTTTCAGTGGGTGAAAGGGGGAGTGGAGAGTATAAAGTTATAGTATTACTTCAATTTTAATTCATGTCTTTCACTGTTTAAGTCGTCTGATGGGTGAAGTTCTGTACAAACATGACCTATGAGACACTAAATGTCAGTTAGATAACTAATTTACATCCGTTAAAGTCAGTCTCGTTACTCTGCTAGCGGTCTACGTATAGTGTTCTTAAAGATATTTGCACTTAGACTTCCCCTGTTCTAGCCATCAAATCTTGGAATATTTTTTTAAACATTTACTAGATAAAACAACAAATACACCAACTTTACACTCATCATTCATCATCAGAATCCAGAATCAGAAAAGTGCATTAATCTATGAAGAAAACCTACATATTACAATCAAACTCCAATCAGAAAGTTTGGGATTTGAACCAGGGCTTCCTCTGTTGGGAACTGATGCCGTTGGACCCAATATGCAGGATTGTTGGCTGAAACTCTCTATCGAAGCTTCAAGGTGCGTGCTGACAGATTGTCTGTGCTCCTGTCTTTGGCAGTGGACCTCGGCTCTGGCTCGTCTCACGCCCCCAGGTGTCCAAGCTACACTATTCAAACATGTAGTTGTAGAGTTAGATAAGCTAATTCTTCTTTAACAATCCTGGTGCATCACCTGTCTGTCCTGGGAGAAGTTCCCTCCTTCATGTGGACTTCCATGAGGTTTCTTCTTTTTTCCCAGAATCTGTTTAGGAGTTTTTCCTCACTGAGAAGGAGGGTCAAAGCGCAGGGATGCCCAGTTTGGTTTAGTTTAGCAACCAGCTATTGTTTGTATTTTATGAGTGATTTTATGTTTTTAGACAGTTACCAGTGTGAGGCCCGTTGAGATAACCTTGTTGTAATATTGGGCTACATTTAAATAAAACTGAATTGAGCTCTTTTTGAGGCTTCCACATTTAGGGGAGGAGCTGAAAATGATGACGTCTGAAGCTTTGCTGCTCGTTTCTACCACGACTGGTTCATGAAGTGGTTCACATTTTGCTGCAAGTTTTTATGAATCCCTCAGGCTCCATTTAAAATGTGGAGAGTTACAGTCAGAGCAAATCAAAAGACAGTATGGATAAAAGTAGAGATCATTTGGAGAGAGTTTGGAGATTTAGGAGAAATTGTTGTTTTAAGAAAAAAACTATGTTTCTCCCAAACAACCATTGGCACAATCTCAATGTTACAAAAGCACAAACTCCTTGTACCCTCACATAGTGATAGGTAATGAAACTATGCCAAGTCGGAACTGGTACCAAAACGCATTTTGGACTTGCGTTTTAATAATTTAACTTTTCTAGCGATTGTGGGTGGACTTACAAAGGAATGGGTGGGGCTGTGAAGGTGTGCAGTGCTTGTGTCAACATGCAGAAGGTGAAGCTAGCAAGAGTTTAAGACAGACGTCAAGGAGATGAGCGATGAAATCCTAGTTTACTTCAGCGTGAGTTAAAACTGTCAGAAAGAGAGAAATAAAGCATTTTATTTTATGCTTGGCATTCAAGCACTTTCCTTCATTCGGTCTCACTGCTTCAACAGACTTTAATGTTTTTGTATCAATACATTGAAGAACTGATATTTTTGGATCCAGTAGATATCCTACTAGGTTCACGAAGCACTGCACTGGAGGGGACCAATTAGATCAAAGGCTTGAATGCTTCTTGAAGCTTCATCTGCTCATCACTAGCAGAAACTTAAACATTTAATAAATAAATGTAAATATGACAAAACCCAAGGAGAAACAAAAAATCAGATATCCTCTCAAGGAAGAACTGAACACCAGACCCTTAAACCTCGTGCTCTCTTATGGGTCCCGGTGACCCCACCTTACATTGATTTGTGATTCATTCTATGACAAAGGTGGACAAGATTTTATGTCTGCCATGGACACAAGTGAAGATAAAAAAATCCTCGGAAAAAAAAGTTCAGCACGCTGTCTTTAGGGGTCCAGATGACCCCACTTTTAATGTAAACATGCCTAGGATAGCACAAGGACAATTAACTAAAATGAAGAAGGTGAACGATCATCAACCTAAACCTGTTGTGGCTGAAAGGTTAAATGTGAGACGACCACACTACCAAGGCAGGAACTGAACCTGCAATCTTCTGAACGGCTGAACAGAAAGGCTGTAGCATACCCTGTTGCCATTGTAAGCATCGATTTTTTTTTTTTTTTTTTTTTTTTTAATTCCTAAGTCAGCTCCTAGAGAGGACCCCCTTTATCCAGTGGAACATTTTCTTTAAAACCAAATTCCAACTCTTCCCGAATGATTTAGGGTTGGAATACAGCAGCTGATAGCATTTTTCCACTCCAGGAAGTCCTTTGCTGGAGCTGCAGCTCCTCCTTCCTCAGGCTTCAGTGGCTGGACAGTCTGTTTGGATGCCAATCTCTGAAAAACATTCTTAAAATTATGCTTTTGTTCAGCTAATTTATAAACGTCACACATGGAAATACCTGTGGACTTCTAGTGCCTGGACTTTTTTGATATTGTTGTGTTATGAAATGTTGTTTTAGCTGTGGGCTTCCAGACGTACAGTCACTGTGAGAGTCAAAGTAAGGCCTAATACATGAAACCTGATAGTCTTAGAATTGTTTTACACTTTCCTTTCTTTATCAAGTGATGTTCTGTCCTCTTCTTTAGCAGACAACATACTTATTTAAGAACCAAAAGCAAACCTTTGGGGATATTGTTTTAGGCTGGCATTTATGACTCAGCTCTATCTAAATAATTATTCTAGGGAAAGTCGTTGACTTCAAAGGCGTTTTTGCTACTAGTCTCTATCTTAATAGCACATAAATACACACATGGTCTTTTCTGTTTTTGCAGCGTCTCTTCAGAGTTCAGAGAACAGCTGATCTTTGCTGTTGCCAGACTCCCAGAAGTCCCGTTGTTGGTATTCCCAGTGTGTTGTCCTGCTTCAGGTCCCTCCCTCTGCTTGTGTTCTCTACTTTCACATAAACATTTTCTTTCAGCTCGTCATTTCTCTCAGCTTTTCATTTGCATTCATCCTTTGCCTCTTAGTAGATTGTCTTTTTCCTGAAAAAAAAGAGAGAAATTGACTTAATTTACAATGATTCCAGCTGATAGTTCTCTGTACTCACACAGCTGCTTGTTGCCTTCAAAGATGAGGAGGAAAACATTTGAAACTACCAGTAAAAAACACCTCTAATAGTGCAGATGGATTTCCTTAATCCCATTAACAGTATTGGCAATTCTGAACAAATTACTGATGCTGCCAAACCCTACAAGATCCATCCTCAGATGAGCACTTTCATGCTTCATCTGTGAAAAATAAAGTTTGTCACTTAAACTGTGTGCAATGGACGTCACATTAGATGGTCTGGATCGCCCCCTTCTGGTTGTGACTTGAATCACATGTCTATTGACTCAAAAGAGAACCTTTTTTGTTTTAGTTAATGAAGTAATTTTAGCACCTGACCTCTCCAAAGTCAAAGGGAGCAGATTTAGAACATTGTGGACAGAAGTGAGAAGTGTATCAGTTCATATGTGGGTTCTAGCTCTACAGAAAGACCCTGATCACCGTCTGCTTTAAAACCTACCGCAGTTTGTTTTTCACAGGGATGTGGAAGCATCATTTTGTTCAAAGTGTACAGGAAAAACCGTATTTTTTTCCTTTTACGTAATGTTAAAACACTCATAATGCTCTTCATTATAGTGACATTTTCATTTCCAAGACCATAAATACAGCATTTATAATTTAAAGGAGTGGAAATTGAATAAACGCAAAGTTGTGAATCAAAGCATGGATAAAAATAGAGAGGAGAACATTCATCATGTGAATAATCTAGGTATACTAAAACACCCATTCAAGCAAACATGCTTATAAGTACAGACATGAAGACGGAGACCAACTCTTCTGTTTTTGTCCTCCTCTCACATTTCCAACGCCTGAATCACATAATCAGCTCAAATACTGAGATCTATCTAATTAGACATACACACCTCAGTACATCAACTGGAATCTAAATGTTAAACTGGAAGGAACGACCTTCATGAAGAAGCTGCACATGCTGAAATGCTCTGCAAACACAGGATTTTAAAGAGACCGTTTTGTGCCGAGTCTCTAAAGAAACAGAGGGCTGCCAGTCCTGCATCGCTCAATATCTTCCCACACCTCAAGTTCCTTCTGTAAGCGTTTGACTTCCATCAAGTGTTCTTTTCGCTCTCCATCACTCATCCTACTTCACACCTAAATTCTCCACAGCAGAGACAGATGATAAGACTAACAAAGGCGGGCTGTTGTTACCCTCTGCTTTCCCAAGAGTCTTTCATCATCAGAATCAAATTAAGGTTTAGAACATTTTCTTTATCCAATAAACTCTGATTGGTCTGAAGCAGCATCATGTTACATTTAGAATCCGTTCAGTTCTGTCTTCTTTTCTTGGTGGCCCTCCTCTTCTGGAAATCTTTTTTTTTTCCTTTTGCCACTTAGGTTTGACTGACAGACCCACATTGAGAGTCCATTCTGCAGAGTTTGACGTTTAACCAGGCAGTCACGAGTTCACTCTGTCTCTGCAGAAAACCTTGGTCTATTGTGTGTGTGTACAGACCTGTCTGTTTGCAGGCGAGTGTGCTGTAGTTAATGCTTGGCTGTGCTCCACATCTCATGGCTAATGGAGTGCTAATGTCCCTGATGCACCCTTGTTTACTTAATAGCTACATATGGGAGGACAAGAAGAGCGCCTTCGCCTACTTAAGCATGACACAGCTTGTATTTGTCATTCACTGCTCCCATTAAAAGTCTTGTGTTTGCTGCCTATGTACCACAACTATAAATAATTACCATGAAATGAAGGCACACCTGCTCTTTAACCTGTTGACCACAAGAGACGATCTGTTTCCCCTCAGCACCAAATGGGAACAACTGTGAGGGTCCAGAGGGGCAAGCGATCGGGCCACTCCATACCTATTGACTGATTAGCTATATTCATGGAATCTGTTATTTACTTTTTTCTTTTTACTTTTTGTCCTTTTCAGTGGACGAAGGGAAGAACCTGATCCCTATGGACCCCAACGGCCTGTCTGATCCATACGTAAAGCTCAAGCTCATCCCAGATCCCAAAAACGAGACCAAGCAGAAGACCAAAACCATCCGCTCCAACCTCAACCCCAGATGGAACGAGCACTTCACCTTGTGAGTTTCTTTCTTTTCTTGTCAAACATTTGTGCACTACAAGCTAAAGGCAATAATCTAATAATGCATATGTGTCTTCAGCAGTAATAGATGAAGTAGCTGTTTTGTTGAAACTCTAGCTGTGTGTGTGCAGCAAGCTGAAGCCGTCAGATAAGGACCGCAGGCTGTCCATTGAGGTGTGGGACTGGGATCGAACCACCAGGAACGACTTCATGGGAGCTCTTTCATTTGGAGTTTCCGAGCTCATGAAGGCTCCAGCCTCTGGATGGTAATGTTTATGCAGCCTCATAATGATGTATGAGTGTAGTTTAAAAAATGGATGCTATTAAGATATTGAGAACTCAATCGCACACGGCAGTCCAAAATCCAAAACACACCTTAGGGTGTGAGCCGAACAGGATAAACATTTATTGAACACACTAAAACTACTTTTTTAATAAAATGTAACTTTTTAACATAAGTATCAGTAAAAAACAGAAAGGAATATTATTCCGAATTAAATAACTTTCAATATTTTACGCTCCATAAAATATATATTTTGTCAAAATTATACAAGTTAGAAATGAACGTTTTTTTTTTTTTTTAAACACTTTTGTCATTTTATATGAAAAGTTACACTAGTAAATATCCCAAAAGATTTTGATCTCCATAAAATATATCCTGTTAAAATTATCCAAATATAAATATATTGCTAAAACAAAAAAAACCAAAAAAAAAATAGTGGAAATAAAAATAACATTTCTGCTTTTTAGCCAAATCAAATCATTTCTTTGCTGTGTTTTGTTGTCTGTCTGATTTGCCCTTAATTATTTAATCCTGTTATGTTTATTTCTTTCTGCCTCATGGGTGAGAGGGAGGGAGAGGAGGATGATGATGTTCCAAACAGAAAGCCATAGATGATTAAAACTGTTCTGACAGCCTCCATAATCGTATTGTTGCTTCAAAATGTTACCAGTGCAATATAACATCCGGCCGTTAACAAAAATAAAATAAAATGATCCGGCCCCCGGGCCTCGACTTTGACACATGTGATCTCATGTATCCATACAAACATCCATTTATATTTAGGACAGAAACCTTCATTCTGAAAGACAATTTAAATGCTTTCTTTGGAGAAATTGTCATTTTATCTTTTTCAGTTTATTACATCTAATATGATAAAATAAGTATTTTTTAGCAATGAAGCATAAACATAACAAAAAGATAAATATTTTACTGTTTATAAGCGTCATTAAATCACTGTCCACTTTATCAGGCACATGTCATAAAGCTGGAATCATCTCAGACTCTTGAACATGACGATAAGTTCCCTGGACTCCAATGACCTCCACAGTCACCAGATCTCAACCCAATAGATCACCGTTTGGATGTGGTGAAACGGAAGATTGTATGAGTGTATTTATCATCTGAAACACATTCATCATTGACTCCATCAGGCTTTCTGTGAAAAACTAAAGGTGCAGCTTCAAAAACCTGTAAAAATTAGTATAATTATTTTACACCAAAATGTATAATCTGCCTTTTTTAACATTTTGGATCGAACAGCTCGTATGAGTAAAAGTAAAGTCCTTTATGTCTAACAAAAGTAATCAAGCTATAATAATGATGATAAAACCATTCAGAGGAATAATCTTTACTTTTGCACATCAGGTCTGAGTTTGTGTTTGCCTGCTCACTGAAATGAGCTGGTTTGGCTGCAGGTTTGTTAGGAGGTTGTTTGGTTACATCTCTGCCAACAGTAGGAGTTTGTGCCAAACGCTGCAGAGGCAAAGCAACTGTTGCTTTGTCTTCAGCTAAATAAAGTAGTGCAGGTCAGGAGAAGAAGAACAGAAAGACCATCAAAATGATCTGCTGCTTTCCCGACTCACAACCACTCTTGTTTGTGTGCGTCCTCGCTTTCCTCCTGCTGTCCGTTCCAGGTTTAAGCTGTTGTGCCAGGAGGAGGGGGAGTACTACAATGTTCCCATATCTGAAGAGGATGATGGCAATGAGGAGCTGAGGCAGAAGTTTGAGGTGAGCTTGTTACGATTGAGCTTTCTTGATGTGAATTCTCTGTTTACTAGAAGAACTGACTTGTCACAAATGTGTTTATCTCTCAATTCAAGGGAGTTTTGTCCTGCTGTCATTTGTCCTTTATCATTCAGGTGCTGCTTTAAAAAAACCCTAGACTACCTTTGGTTTCAAAGCTTTGAACTCTTCTTTAAACTAAATAAAAATTATCTAAAAAGTTCTTCAAATAATAATAATTCTCCAGAATAATTAGTTTTAAACTCTAGAAGCACCAGCCTTCACAGAGGACACACAGAGACTTAAAATCAAACACATCCTTGACCTTTACTACCTCTCGTGCTCTGAGAGTCCAGCACAGGTTAGTATTCTGCTCCTATTGTTGCATTTCTCTGAGCTAGTCTTCATAACCTTGAAGTAAATGTCCAAGGATACCTATTCTTTGAAGTTTGAAGCCGTATTTAATGCTCTTAAATTTCTAAAATACATTTTTCCAAGAGTTCTGCAGTATGTTTGTAAAGCAAAGTGTAACCCCCTCTAGAGAGATTTGCAACTTCTGCTTCTTTTCTTAGAACACTTTACGAGGATCAGATCAGCAAAACGTTAAATCTAAAACCATGTTTTATAATCACACAGTTTTATGTATTTGCCTTTAATAAGGTTTTGGGCCTTACTGCAAAACAAATAAAAGATGAAGGTAATGACTTCTGAACTTGACTTTACAGTATTGACTGTGAAAGACATACTCTCATACAGTTTTTAGGAACTCTTATCCTGGATTTCCACTGGTCTGTCTGCAGTGCATCTCTGTTGCGTTATGTGAGGAGTCCGTCTCACAATTGTCTCCTAGTTTACGTTGTCTCTGTTGCGTCCCTTTGGGACATTTGGCCTTGATTTCTTTGATCAAAACCTAAAATGACTGCAAAGTCTTACTTTAGCCTTTAAGAAATTTGGATTTGCATTTATGACCTTCTTTTTTTTAACAATAAAAATAAATTTATTCTATTTTTGGCACAAACAAAAGCAAAAATCTAAAAAAAAAAACTAGCATCTCTAAAAATGTTAAAAATAAAAGATGCTCTGTGCCAAACAGGATCATCTCAGTGCAGCTCTGGACAGCTAGTAACCAATGTTGCAGCATAAGATAATATGTGCTCTAAACTCATAAAAGATCAAACTTTTTACCAAAGTTTTGCTTTGCATATAAAATCTGTTCATTCTGGAGGTAGAGTTGATCAAACAAGACGTCTTCAGGTCAACAGGATGTAAAAACCTACATAGTTTATCATCTATGTGAACCTCAGACATCAATTTATACATTTAACTCATCTAAATTAAATAAATGATAATTAAGTAATCCTTACTTTAAAGAATCGCTATTTCATTTTTTTTTCTTTTTCCTCTGTCCCAAAACCCAGCAGTCTTACACTGCTGGGTTTTGTTATTTTAGTTTGGATCTTAGTAGTCTTAGTTTGCAGGCTTTGTTTACTTGTTTTCTTTAGGTAGTTTTGGTTTGGGGGAGCTGCTGACTCAGACGGTCGACATGTCTGGGTCAACAGTCTCCATGATTTATTTTATGTTTGGCCAAGGAGTCAACATGAAGAGATAAAAGAGCCACATGTGGATCTGGAGCTGCAGGTTGTAGACCTCTGGTCTAAGAGGACGGGTTAGTCCTTCCCATCCACATGTCATTGACATCCAAACCTTTGGCAGTCAGGCCCCGTGTTCTCTCCTTCTCACAGAGTCCTTGTAAAATTCACGTTTTATGTCATAAAGATGTTACATTCTGGTACTTCCAAAATGAAACTTTATTTGTTCATAATATGAAATAAACCACTAGGGAGTTTTGTCAACATGTGACATCGGCACGTTTCAGCTCGAAAGCAAGACAGGCGCACGAGCGAGTGACAGGAAATAAGATAGCAAGTTGTGCACTAGATGACTTGGTGTCAAAAAAGAACACAACTTCCACAGTTTGGGAGTACTTTGGGTTCCAAGTCAATGAGGCAGGAGAGCTCATTTATCACGACTTACTTAATTAGTCATGGTAAAACCGTATACCGAGGTCAAATGTGGAGGAATATTGACGGTATTAAAACTGGAATACCGCCCAAGCCCATCTGAGGTGCGTGAATTATCATTATCATTACCTTAAATTTAAAAATATAATTTTTGTTTTGAAAGTACAACAAAGTTTTTATTTTGAAACCCAGATCTGTTTCCAGTTTTTCTGTTTTTACAGCAAAATTGCGTCGTCAACGGACTGGAAATAGAATTTCTGAATAAAGTTTGCATTGCAGAGGGACGGACTTCAGACACAGACATGACAGAGGCGATGTAAACATTCCAATTAATTAATAAATGTTCTATATTTTTTGGGTGAACACAACAAAGACGCACCGGAGACGGACCAGTGGAAATCAGCCCTTCTTCTTTGTGGCAGCTTTGGGTGTTTGTGTGTCTGTCTTTCAGCTGCTTTACCTCTCACAGCTTAACCTCTGCACTCTACACTACACAGTCTTTCTTAGTATCAGATCAAATAAACTATTAAGAAAACTCTGCTGCCACCAAAAAAGACTCAATTGATCAGTAAGTCTCGTATAACATCTACTTGACTTTGCTTTGTAGTTTTTGGATCCTGGAGAAGCGCTTTCTTCTTGTTTTCTCCTCTAAAACCCTCCTGTGGTTCTGTTCTTCTGCCCACTTAGCTTCCTGCTCCCTCCTGTGTCTTTGGTGAGACTTACACTGTACATCTCGGGTCACATGTTTGGATTTAATGCAAGAGTTTCTCTCTTCCTCTCCTTGCTTTGCTCTCAGGATTGCCAAATTAACTTTAATAAGAAGGTAGCCCTCTCCTTCACCTCCTCATCACCTTCTCTAATGTTTTCTTCTTTTTACTTCATGTGGTGACATATTTTCTTCATTCCTCATCATGTCTGTGGGTCCATGCCCAGTTTTCAAACTGTAGGTAAAACAGACTAAATCTTAAACGATCTGAGCCACCTCTCTTTGCAGTGCAGCTTTGTTTGTTTTTCACATAGTTGTTCAGTTTGTCCAAAGATTATCGTTATGTCACAGCTGTGTGCTGACATTGCTCTTCATGAACAACAATTCCATGTATCCTTTGGTCTGCATGTCTTTGTTCTGTCTGCCTTTCTTTTTTATGCTTCCTCTGCTCTCATATGACTGTCTTAATAAATGAAATCAAAGTGTCTGTGGCTGTTTTCCCACAATATGTCTCAACATATGCTGATGAGCCCCTAAGTGCTGTCTGACAGTATCCTATTTTCAAAAGCATGAAGGATAATACCTCTTATAGCCACATGGTGTCAGTGTTGCAAACATGTTTCTATTAGAAAAGAATTGACGGGTGTTTGAGTGAAGCTGCATTCAAATGCCAATTTTCACAGATTTCAGGTTATTTTGTGTGTCATTTTAGGGATTTATTTTTTAATCTTATTTATTAGTTTAACCCACTAAATCATCATTTTTCTCATCTTACTGAAATGCTTTCTTTTGTAGGGTGCCATTCCTATTTGTTGGGCTGAATTTGGATTGCTTCCTTACACCCACGTGTATTCCTCCAAGCAGAGAAATATGGAATAAAATATAGTGTTTTCAAATTCAGATGTTTCTACCATTCAATGATCAGTCTCTGTTACGTCCCCAATGGGCACACTGGCCCAGAGTCTAGGGGATAAATACCAAAAGGGGACAATAACATAAAACTGGACACCAAGTAAGAATTAAAAGAACACAGTTTATTCATAAACAAAACAATGAAAGAAACCAGAAAGAAAGAACAACATTAAATAATTAGTGTGCTAGTTCAAGCAAAAAGACAAACCAAAGGGAATTGGAACCTTGACCAAACATAAAATAAGTCAGGGATACCGCTGACCCAGTCATGTCGACCGTCAGAGTCAGATTTTGGAACTCCGTACACACAAATGGTGCACCGGATTATAAAGCGCACAGACACATTTTGAATAAGTTCAGATTTTTAATGCTGCGGAAAATACAGTACACAACATCAGTTTTATATCTTTAAAAAGTTATGCAAAAACAGGACACCTTGATTAATAAAACACTAGTATTTAAAGGGTAACCAAACAGGGCAGTTGGAGGCTGACTTCACCCACAGCTGAATGTGGAAATCCTGTCTGAGGGGTGGGACTGGGGTACGGGATTGTTATCATTACTGGAGCTTCAGATCATGACGTGAGACTTCTGAAATGACGTGGGACTGAAATGGTTCGACTAATCACGAAATTCAAATGTAATATCTCAATTCAACCTGTAGGGGACAGCACACAGACAGTTTTTGAGTATTATTTCAGGAATTGAACAAGTTTATTTTAATTTGTCAAAAATGTGGAAATGACCAACAGAAAGCACCTTTAAAGCCCCATTTATAGAGGTCAACAGCCAAAAAAGTTGATTTAGGGTTTGGTTGCCCTTCAACTAAACTCCTGTGCTTCAGAGCACACCCATGTGAAGAAATGCACATCTCCTCTGCTCACAAGTCTGACGTTGAAAACCCTATCTGTGAGCCCATACCAGCTCCTCCTTACAGGGCCTATGTCAGGCAAAATCACCTTTTTTAGGCTTTAACAGATATTATAATCTTAATTCCTCACGAAAAACGACCCCAAAGCGCTAATTTGATCCGTACAAACCCACTTTCTCCACGAAGCTGGCAGTGGTCTGCTGAACACTTTCATTTTAGCATCGACTCTGAGAAGAAGCGTTTCCTCTTGCACCTAATCTGCAGAGCCAAGATGTTGTTTGTGTTCGTGGGTGAAACACAGAGACGCTGCGGAGGTCACAGCGTCTCTGGGTGGCACCCATGAGGAGCGAAAGGCGGAGCCTCAGAGATCGAGTAGTCTTCTGGGTAGAAAAAAGGAGTTTGTTAAAATAAGTCAAGTTTCACAAAAACATTCAGTGTGCCAAAGGTAATAAATTATTATATATATGGGCATAATTTACTCTGAAAGGCTTAGAAAAGCATGATATTGGCTCTTTAAAAAAACTTTAGAACACTACTAAAGCTTCTAATACCCCTACGATTGGAGCAATAGGGAGGAGCCTGAGGGTTAAGGAAGCAATTCAGATTCTGCCTTACATTATCATGTTAGAATTACATTAATTGGACTAACACAGGTAATATTAATGGAATTCAAAGTGTCAAGA
>NC_050512.1:3700899-3705169 GCF_002922805.2 Oryzias melastigma | reverse complement strand
CCTTACAGGGCATATGTCAGGCAAAATCACCTTTTTTAGGCTTTAACAGATATTATAATCTTAATTCCTCACGAAAAACAACCCCAAAGCGCTAATTTGATCCGTACAAACCCACTTTCTCCACGAAGCTGGCAGTGGTCTGCTGAACACTTTCATTTTAGCATCGACTCTGAGAAGAAGTGTTTCCTCTTGCATCTAATCTGCAGAGCCAAGATGTTGTTTGTGTTCGTGGGTGAAACACAGAGACGCTGTGGAGGTCACAGCGTCTCTGGGTGGCACCCATAAGGAGCGAAAGGCGGAGCCTCAGAGATCGAGTAGTCTTCTGGGTAGAAAAAAGGAGTTCGTTAAAATAAGTCAAGTTTCACAAAAACATTCAGTGTGCCAGAGGTAATAAATTATTATATATATGGACATAATTTACTCTGAAAGGCTTAGAAAAGCATGATATTGGCTCTTTAAAAAAGCTTTAGAACACTACTAAAGCTTCTAATACCCCTACGATTGGAGCAATAGGGAGGAGCCAGAGGGTTAAGGAAGCAATTCAGATTCAGCCTTACATTATCATGTTAGAATTACATTAATTGGACTAACACAGGTAAGATTAATGGAATTCTAAGTGTCAAGACAAAGTTTACATTTTTAAAATGACCACTTTAATTGTTTGAATTTGTCTGGTTCCTTAAAGTCTCTAGTCTTCCCTCAGCTGTGTGATGCACATTTAAACGATCTGTTACATTATGCACTTGTGTGCAGTGTGAGTCAGCTCTTTGGCTCCCTGTGGTTTCAGGACCAAGCAGTTGAGGAAAGCGAGGATCAGGTGCGTCTGGGGGGGAGAGCAGTGAGGCTGCAGCGTGACCGGCACTTGCAGCCACACTTCTTTTTGGGTTGAAGTGTGCTTTGATGCAATGCAGTCTGCTTGGCTTGGTGGTGGCTGCTGCTCGCAGTTTCAAGTGGAACGGAGTGGACGCTCTTAACCTAACTAAAAACGCTTTGCACTGGGTCCAGGAGGTTAAACAGAAACAGAACGGGTCCTTTTGAAAACCCTGGCAGGGGATGGAACCAGCATCTCTGTGGTGCTAAGAGGGGTTCAGCAGGTTTAGAAAATAAATTGATGAAAGAATTTGACTTTTTAACGAGAAACCTATTAAAAATTGATCTAATTATAGTTTATAATGCTGTATCTTTATGGTATTTGTTTTCTTTGCTCTAAAGGTTAAAAGAGTTTATAAGGTGAGGTTCACTGGAAATTTTCAAAGGACCAATAAATGACTTTTGCCCACTGAAATTCAGTCATATGGATAACATATGCTGGTTTAGCAGGAATACAGCATGAGCTTCAATCTGTCTTGTTTAGTGCTTCAGCTGATGATAGATCCTGGACATATTTTGAAGGTTTTGGTCACTGCCATTCACATGAACAGACTTTTCCTGGAGAGCCTTTTGTTGCATTTTGTTAAGCTGAGGGACTGAGCATGACTGGGCATGAAGAACATGCATAAAAAAGCCTTTGGATACATAGTGGACGTGCATGTGGGCTGAGTAGCCACAGGGTGGCGCCATTTCCTCACCAAGCAAATCAGCTGCACAGAGTTTGGTTGAAAAATCAGCGCTACAGCTTTACAGTTTAAATATGAGCAGAAACAGCTTTAGCAGAATGTTTCTCTTTTTCAAATTAATGCTGCTTTGTGGCAAAGGAACTAACAAAAGTTCAGTCCCCTTAAAGACCCACTCCAATGTAAATTGTGTGTTATTTTTGGTGTTCTTGTAGCATTTTTCTCATAATGGAGAATAATTTAAACTTAAAACAAGTTTTGTTTATTTAGGGATTTATTTTTTTATTGTTTAATGTAATGTTGGATCAAGAGCAGATGAAAACCCGCGGCTTGAAAAAGCTCAGGTTTGTGAAACATCAACTGAAATGGACGGACCAAAGTCTCCCAGCTCCACTGCAGTTCTGATGCATCCACTTGCAGACAACTAGATTCATGAACGTCGTTCTTACCGATTTTTTTTTTTTTTTTACATTTGCTACGCTAATGTTAGCTTGGAGGTTGTGAGGGGCCGTAAGCTAGCAGGAGAGAGTGTAAACAAAGAAATGCTGGGATATCTGTAGGGTTACAACTCTGTAGAAGATATGTTTTATAAAAACTACATGTTTTTTTATTATTGCTAAAAATTACTTAATCTTAATTCAAATCGATTTTACAGCAGATAGAAATACAGTTGGAGTGGGACTTTAAAGAAGTGCACAGGAGTCCTGGTTGGATGTTTTGTCAGTCTTTGTGGTAAAAGTTTAGTCATTTTGAACAGCAATGAAATAACTTTAGTACGATTATTAAAAACAAACAAACAATATAATAAACAGTCAGCTGATGGTAGGTAATACTAAGCATTTTTTGTCAAAGCCTTCATCCTTTTCAAGTCTCATCTTTGTTGTAAATTCCAGTTATAATTTTAGTATCCCACATCATGGTGCTCCCACCACAGTCATTGATCTTATACATTTTCCTTCCGTCAGCACCACTTTTTTCAGGTTTGTTTTAGTCACTGCAAAACCTAAATACTTGATTGTGAGACCACTCTCCTCTTAGCAGAGTTGAGATGTTAGAAAATCTTCCCCAAAAATGCACGAGAAGTATTTGGGTTTGTTTCTCATCTTCAGATGTCGGTTCACCACCATGAATGACACTCCTGTTTTTTTCTGTTGTTCATTTTTTATTTTACTTTTATGTTAGATGTAGCTAGAATTAAATTGTAAACTTACTACTTAACGCATTTCTTAGAGTTGATGGCTTTGTCTTTTTGAATGTCTTAAATGAAAAAGCCTTTTGATACTCCTATACTTGCTCCAAGTGTCTCAGCATGGACTCATTAATGCACATTAGTGACCGGGCAGAGTCATTTTACCACTCCACTTTTCATTTTTGTCCCAGTGCTTCTCTGTAATTGAGTTAATAGGCACAGTGAATGAGTTGAATCATTGCACTGACAAAGAGTCCCATAACATATTGATCTGGAGAATAGGAGCTGCAACATTTGAAAAAGAACTGAACAGGGAGATTGGTCTCTGGACATGGTGTTTTCAGTGAAAGGAATCAGCCATTGAACTTGTTTAGTACCAGATGAATGTCACTGTTGCTTATTACTGCATGTGTCTTATAGACACTTTTTACATTTTTTGTTGGTTTTCCCTAAATTCAGAAAGCCAAACTAGGTCCGGGGAAGAAGGTGATCAATGAATCGGATGAGAACCGCTCCAGCCAGCTGCTGTCAAACAGCCTGAGCCAGGTCAAACTCAATGACTTCTCCTTCCTGGCTGTGCTGGGCAAAGGCAGCTTTGGGAAGGTGAGAATGCCAAGATAAAGCTGATATCTTTGAAAGAGAACAGAATAAAGCCCCAACACTGTATTTTTTTCTACACTGTGACTCTTTTGTCGCTTTAAAGGTCATGTTGGCCGAGATGAAGACTACCGGAGAGCTGTACGCGGTGAAGATCCTGAAAAAAGATGTGGTGATCCAGGACGATGACGTCGAGTGTACGATGGTGGAGAAGAGAGTCCTGGCCCAACAGGAAAAGCCACCCTTCCTGACGCAGCTGCACTCCTGCTTTCAGACTGTGGTAGGTGAAATGCCTGTGGTCGCACAGGTCGGGTCACATCATATCAATTCAATAGGAGGCTTTTAACCAAACAGATTAGTCATAAAGTGTTGTGAAGAGCAGTGGAGGACAAATCTGACAGGCAGCATGAGGGCAAAGAACAGCAGAAAAAACATTTATTCCACTGTAGCATTTGGACTTGCAGCACTGGGTGTTCAAACTCATGCATGTGTATCAAATATGTTTGCACATCATGCATTCAGATTTTGCTTCCTTTCATGCATTTCTGACATACTCGCTTCAGCAATTTCATTCAGAAAGTTCAGAATGCAGCTGAACTGTCGAGTAGTGAAACTTGTGAGTGTGAAAGGGATCAGCAACTGCAGGCAAATGTAGCTGATGGAAAAAGATAATCATCCAGCAAATGTTAATGTGCATATATGAGTCTTAGTCTTTATGTGGAATAAATGAATGAGGCTTTTGCTACTGATCAACTAAAAATAGGCATAGAATTGGGAGCAAACACTAGCTCGCTAGCTATCTGACAGTTTAAACCACGTGTCAAAGTCTAGGCCCGGGGGCCGGATCCGGCCCTCCAGATCATTTTATTGTTATTAATGACCCGATGTTATCTTGTGCTTATTTCTAACTTGTATAATTTTGACAAAATAT
>NC_050512.1:3683821-3700376 GCF_002922805.2 Oryzias melastigma | reverse complement strand
TCAGCAACTGCAGGCAAATGTAGCTGACGGAAAAAGACAATCATCCAGCAAATGTTAATGTGCATATATGAGTCTTAGTCTTTATGAGGAATAAATAAATGAGGCTTTTGCTACTGATCAACTAAAAATAGGCATAGAATTGGGAGCAAACACTAGCTCGCTAGCTATCTGACAGTTTAAACCACGTGTCAAAGTCTAGGCCCGGGGGCCGGATCCGGCCCTCCAGATCATTTTATTGTTATTAATGACCCGATGTTATCTTGTGCTTATTTCTAACTTGTATAATTTTGACAAAATATATTTTTTTGGAGAGTAAAATGTTAGGAGTGATTTAAGATTTAAGTTTATTTATTCTGGAATAATATTCCTGCCTTTTTATTAATCATTGTTAAATGAAAAAGTTATGGTTTTAAAGTTTTAAATATTGGAATTCTGCTAGCTTTTTGGACTATTTTGGTATTCTCTTTTTTAGGTTATTTTAGAGTTTAGCTAATTAGCTGTTTTGGCTAATTTAGGCTTTTTTTGATTTGTTTTTAGGCTTTTTGGAGCTTAGCTAATATTTCAGCTACATGGTAGCTGTTTTTACTAATTTAGGCTATTTTAATTTTTTAGGCTGTTTTGAAGTTTAGCTATTTTTTCAGCTACATTCTAGTTGGGTTTTTTTGGGGGGTTTTTTTTGGCTAATTTGGCATTTAGCTAATATTTTAACTGGCTATTAGCTTCAGTGTTTTTAGCTATTATTTTCAGTATCTTCAGCTATCAGCACTAGCATCTTCATCGGCCAAATTCATCTTACAGCATTCACACTAGCATCATCACAGATAATGCTATAGTTAATAATTTTGTTAAAAAGTTACAGTTTTAAAGTTTTAAAGATTTAGTTTAAGAGTGTTCAATAAATGTTTATCCTGTTCGACCCGCAACCTAAGGTGTGTTTTGGGTTTTGGCCCCTTGTGCGATTGAGTTTGACACCCCTGGTTTAAACCAGTGAGTTATATAAGCTCGATGTGCTATGAAAGCCTTTTACTTTTGTCCAGGATACGTAAAGAGTGACAGCATATTGGAAAGGGTTGTAAACAATGAGACACGGCTTAGCAGATAGAATAAAACTACCAAGAAATACTTAATTTTAGTCTGATGATTTAAAAAAAAACTAAAACGATAGTCACAAAAATAATTCCCAGGTCATGATATTAATGTTTTGTACAAAGTGCAACAGATGAGCGACAATTCAAACTGTTCTATCAATAAAAAAATTACATAGGAAATGTAATGTATACCCGATGCATGGATGTTCATTTATTCAAATCTACACACATACTGAGGTTGACACAAACTGTTAGACTCCTCGGACTGTGTTTTTAAACGGGTCGGTGGGTAGCCGACATCGCCCCTGACCCCTCGCAGAGTGGGGATGGGAGGGAAGGCACAGTGAGCACTTTAATCCACGACCCTGGCAGCGAGGTCCGGGCAATCGAGGAGTATTATCGAGCTGGAGCCGGTCGCGACGCACCGCAGCAGGGGAAATGCACAAGTGGATCCATAAGTGGATCCCACCCAGCCTCTATCAGAGGGACTCAGAGACCCTCATGACACCGGGCAGGCGGTTTTCTGTACGCCACATGTCCCTGGTCTGCCTACTGGATGGGAATTCGGCATGGGGCTTTTCTCTATTCGCTCACTGCTAATGAGAAAATCCTGGTTAGTTTATTTTTTTCCACTTAGTAATCTAATTACCAGCGGGTCTTCTGGTCTGATCTGAGGTCTAACACACATACAAATACCACAGTCATCCTCAAAATATAAAAAAGATTGGTGGTCCTGCCAGAAAACATGGAAAAAATGCGAAGTCTAAAGCTGTCATTGACTTTGAATGGACTACAGGATCAGTCTAAATGTTCACTACTGAGAGTAAACTCACTCAGATCTTGTTCAAATGTTTTCTAGAAGTTCTCCTTTATCAGCTGACAGTAATAATTTACTTGTGAAAAGTCACATTCTTG
The DNA here is from genome assembly GCF_002922805.2 of Oryzias melastigma. Classification (NCBI taxonomy): domain Eukaryota; kingdom Metazoa; phylum Chordata; class Actinopteri; order Beloniformes; family Adrianichthyidae; genus Oryzias; species Oryzias melastigma. The sequence continues at coordinate 3,698,373 of NC_050512.1, read as the reverse complement.
TTTTTCCAGCTGTTTGTGTAATTATAGCACGGCAATAAACAGGAATCTAGCCCTTTCCAAAATGGCATCCAACTTTGCGTATGCAACAAGCTAGCGTAGCAACTCTAGCCTATATAACTCATTGGTTTTAACTTGCAGGTGAAGAACTTCATCCTTTGTTTTATAAATGTTTCATATGTCATTGGAGGAGCTCCATTCATAAAGGATTTGTTTGAGCGTATTGATGGAAAAATTAAAAGCATTTTTTCTGTCAGTGTTTCTGAGTGATTAAGAAAACGTCATAAAAAAGTACAAACTTTTCAGAAAGTGTCTAAAAAGCAGCTCTCAGTATTTAGCCATCATCAGTTTATGATGGTGACGACACATTCCTTCAGGTTTAGCACCAACACTTCACAGATTATTGTCTTTGGACTTTACCGATGAACAAACAAACTGTAAACTCTATCTATAGCATGTCCCAAGTGTTTAGTTTGATACCTGTGTGGTATTCCTAAACATCCTTCAGTTTGGTAGACGGATGATGGTAGATGGTTTTTTCGCCCCAGCTAGTTAAAAAAAAAAGAACTCTTGGCTGCTTCTCAAACACTTAAAAAAAGAGGAAGACAGTCTGCAACAGTAGTAAAAATGATTCCAGAAAAACACGTTCTCTGTATTCCACTCCAGCTCTGACACAAGGTTGGCAGCATCATTTATGAAAGGCAAGCTGCTGAAAATTTAATAACTGCACGTGCACATTCAGATGGAACAGCACTGAAAAATTCAGGTGTCGTTCATCAGAATGGCAGTTGTTGAACTTATCTGAGCAGCATTTAGATTGTGAAGATTTATTTAGAAACTCTAGCAGCTGATTGTAGCCATTGCCGCTGCAGGGAGGTGAAGGGAACAGGACGAGGCGCAGAGGGCCTTCATTCATATTCATGAACACACGTGTGCACACAAATAATCTCGCACCCTTTTTTTTTTTTTTTTTCTTTTTTTTTCATTTTCTTTTTTTTAAGGACATTCTATTAATTTTCATCAGCCTAATTTAACCTAGTGACTAGCACTGGTCTAAAGTGACCAAAAAAGCCTTTTAATAACACATTCATGCAAATAAGCAGTTTCTTTTTGTATTTGAGAACACAACAAGAGTCATAGATTAAAAATTAGATTAATTAATCGTGATTTACCCAATAATTTGACACCCGTACTTATTCATCGGTCTCTACAAATTTCCATTTTTATATCCTGGTTTATAGTGTGTAACTCCTAAGGCTCTTTGCATCCATCAAAAAAATCACAATTAAAGCATAATTAAGACCCATTATTGTATGAAAAGACAGACTCCATATTAGAAGTGCATCAACACATGGAGGTCAAAGGATTCAAACGTCAGGAGTAAAAGCAGCCTATCTGTAGATACTTTCTCAAACACGGAGATTGGTTTAGTCCTGCTGTTGCTGCAACTCTGTTGCTATGTGAAAGAGTAGCGTTTGCTCTTTGAAGGCGACCAGCAAACACGTTCAGACTGGGGTCAGGTCAGGCTTGTCATAAGAGACCAGCACTGTAAAACAAGGGAAACGCTTGCTGACAGAAGCCTGTGTGGAATGTTTACTTTTCCCATGAAGCGTTTGTGGTGGACTATTTAGGTCATCTTGTCATGGTAGAAGTGGCAGCAGAGTTGCAGCAGTTCAGACAGCAGGGTTAGGGTTGGCTTCAAGACTGATCTGCATCTCTTTCTTCGTGACTATAAACTTTATGTGACTATAAATGCCAAGCTGTTTGAGAATTTTATTCTATTCTGGAAATACTGTTTATTATTTGTTATAAGAAATCAAAAATACTTTGATATATCTTTTTCCATTCTCAGGACCGACTTTACTTTGTCATGGAGTATGTAAATGGAGGGGACCTCATGTACCACATTCAACAAGTGGGCAAGTTCAAAGAACCTCAGGCAGTGTAAGATTTAAATATTCATCATTACTAACAGAAAAAACAAACTTCAACCTGTGTAAAAAGTTTATTTGGATTTGCATCAAAACACTTTCTACAACATTCACATTAACAGGTTAAATCTCTGTTGATTTTATGCTAAAATCTAATAATCTGATTTGTTTGTTTGCAGATTCTACGCAGCAGAGATTGCTGTTGGTCTCTTTTTCCTGCACAGTAAAGGAATCATTTACAGGTGAGCATTAACACATCTATTCCTCATGTACAGCAGTGGTCTACATCCTCTGGGCCTTGGACTGATTCTGGTCCGGTGGTCAGTGACTGCCGGGCTGAATGCAGAACCACATTATTTCTGTTTCATTAATGTTTGGTAAAGAAATAAGTTTCATTTTGTACAACAATCTGATTCCCTGCACCAAAAATGTCCATATCTGTCTCTTGTTGTAGTTTTGCCTTTTAATGTTAAGGCTGATCAGAGAAAATGTTTTCCAAGGTTTTTTTTTCCAGAATCAAGAAGCACAGATAGTGATGAGATCTGACTGCTCTGCTGGGAAAAAAGTACGGCGCAAACCATGTCATCAAATCACTCGACAAAACAATATTTAAAAAATCACAACAACAACTAAAAAGGCAAAACACACATTTATAAAACAAAAAAAAAGGAAAAAAACAGAATTATATTTAAAAAGAAAGCAAAATTCCAGAAACCGAAACAAAAAAAACATTTCGGAAAACAAAAGTAATTTCCAGAAAACAAAAAGTTAGAAAAACAAAATACAATGAGAAACTGAAAAACGTAGAAATCACTGATTGGAGGATTTCCAGTATTGCTTCATGCTAAAGAACTTTCCTTTAAAATGGAAATTACTTTTGTTTTCCAAACTATTTTTTTTTGCTTTTTACTTTTTGGTTCCTGGAATTCTGTTTTATTTTCTAAGATCTAATTCTGTTTTTTTTTATTTGTTTTGCTTTTTAAATTATTGTTGTCATCTCTAAAATGTTTTTGTGTCGAGTGATTTGTTGATGTGATTTGCACTTCAGGGCCACCGTAGAAAAGACTTCCTATTGTTAAATTCAAAGCTTAAACATTTTCAAACTGAGTTTGTCAGGAGGCAAACCCCTAAGAAAAACTCATCTTTTTAGTATAGCCTTTAGTTTTTACATGTCCACATGTTTTTATTTGGTTTGATACATTTTCACTAATAATTACTTTGATCTAATCTGATTGTACTTACGGGATGTGTGTGTGTGTTGGGTTTTTAAAGTGTTTTTATTTATTTTTTACTATGATTTCTATTACTACTGTTATTTGTTTTATTGTGGAAAGCACTTTGAGATGCTCAGAAGCAGGAAAAGTGCTATATAAATAAAGTTGAATTTGAATTGGTAAAATGCCAAATGCAAGAAAACTGGCACAACAAGGTACCACGGAAACCACTAATTAAAAAACTAAAAATATATTCTGAAAACAAGTATACACAAATATTCCTACTAATATTGTGCTTTTTCTGCACGATAATTGGTTGCACCTTGCCTTTACTAGTGATAAAGATTTAGCTTGTAATGATGTATTTAAATCAACGTGAATAATCTGAAGGCCGTTTTCAACCTCCTCTCTTCTTTTTCAGGGATTTGAAGTTGGACAACGTGATGCTGGATGCTGAGGGCCACATTAAGATTGCTGACTTCGGCATGTGCAAAGAGAACATGTCAGAAAATGTGACAACCAGAACCTTCTGTGGAACCCCAGACTACATAGCTCCAGAGGTCAGTGTTACTCTGGGTGTGTGTTTGATGTGAGAGCGTTTTAAAGTCCAGATTGGGATTGCCGACTTAAAAACGACACATTTGCATAATTGCATAAATGCGTAATTTACATATTAATTTGGAATGCGCTGTATGTAGGCTGCATCTATGTTTGGAGAGGCTGCAGATCGATTCAACATTAACCTCTCATGCCTTAGCATGTGTCTCATGCGTTGTGATCCCTCTAAGCCTCTAAGACTTATAATGGGCGATAAGGATTAGGAATAAAAACATAGCACAGCATTCTGACATTTAATCAAATTCAGCCTAATTTCTTACTTTTTAATACAAAAGATTTTGGAAAAATATAATATTTTTTTTTACTTTTTAACTCCTTCATCTGAGAAGTAGTGTCATTTTTGTTATTGTATTTTAAATATTTTCTTAGATAAATTAAATCTGTTACCAGCCACAGAATTTATGATCTAATTATTTCATTCGAGCAGCACTAATTGATGTCGGCATGATAACAAAACCGGTTTATGTTAAAGGGAGGACAATGGAGCAAATGTTTGCCTCTAGGTTTTACTTTGCATCACATAAGCTTGTTTACTGCTTGGCCACTTCTGCGTTTTTAAATCTGTGCACGTTTGTGTTAGAACGTGGTCTTAGTCTCTCTCACATGATTCACGCTGAAGTACATTTCTATGTATGTGAGACTCCCTGGATGTCCGTGCAGTGACAGAAAGCAGCGGCGTTCTTCCTGCTCTCCCTTATGCACAGGCATGCGCGTACAAATGCTCAGGCGCACCGTTTTCACTCTGACCTATAAAGGCAGTCATGTGAATTTACACTTCATTGACTCTGCAGCACACAAAAAAACCCAAAACGTGAGAGAAGTAAGGCACGAAGGAAAAGATAAGATAGCAGCTATAAAGTTTCAACTGTGCGAGACAGAAAACCCATAAATGTGAGCAAAGAGCGAATAAAGGAGATTTAAAACGAGTGAGAGCGGTGGCCTCATGGCTCAGCGTGACATTTCAGGTGAGAAGTTTAAGATATTAAGCTGTCTGTCATGAAGGATTTTTTCGTTTGCTCTAGTTGTTCTTCACATCAGTGTGAAATTCAGAAACATCAGTGGCTCATATCATGCTCCACTCTGAGGGGAGAAACAGAAATTATGACTACGACTTTCCAGACTATGAACTCATCATTTCAGGGTTTATAACTCAGACAGACCATAACTTTTTTAATATGGCCCTTTTTTGCCCCAAAGTGTATTGTTGCATTTGCCAGAATTAGATTCAAATGGTTAAATGTATAAAAGTAACCATCAGAGAGATCCTAGATGCAGTTGCTGAAATTTCTAGAGCATGTCAGATTGAAGACTGTTATTGGCAGGATGGAGAAAATCAAAATCCATGAGGAGGAAAATGGTTTTCTTCAGTGTGAAAAGAAAAACGACCAACGACTGGTGCTGAGTCTACAGGCTAACAGGAACCTGAGAGGGACAGAAAACAGATTCTCCCAAACAATGTGATAAAACAAGAAAAAGTGTTTAGTGCAAATATGTTTTATGAGGTTGCACAAAGGAGTTTATTTGAAAACAAAAATGGGCAAAAGGTTTTATTTATAAAATGTCATAAAGTAGTTCAGTTAAAAAGTTTTGATAGTCAAACAGTTCACCATTTAGCCTAAAGAATGATATGAGGTATTACCTTCGTAATTTGACAAATATATTTATATTTATTGGTTTATCCATCCATTCATCCATTTGTGTACCCACTCACTCACATTTGGGGTCACAGGGTTGCTGGAGCCTATCCAGCTACATAATCAATCAGTCATTCTAGCATTTTTCATCTTTTTCCTTCCTGGAAGTAAGACGACTCGATCTCTCTAATTTCTCTCCTTCAGCACCACTTATTCTCAGAGTCGATGCTAAAGTTAAAGTGTTCTACTGAAAACTGCTCGCTTTGTAGACAAAGTGTGTGTGTTAGCCTGGGGTCGGTGCTGGCAGCACAGACTCTTCCTGGAAGGGGCTGTTCCCCACTTTGTGATGTCACAATGTGAGGACCCACTCGCTTTTGTGGACTGGGAGGGGCTGGTGCTCAGAGGGCGGGGTTCTAGAGAAATGCTCAAATGAGTAATGGATCAAAATACAACTTTGGGGTTGTTTATAGTGAAGAATTAACATTATAACACATTTCAAAGATAAAAAATTGTGTTCTCTACATTTTAATTTTGGTCTGACAGTACTTATACACCATTAGAGATTTTTCCAAAGTCGATGTGGTGTCGATTCTGAAGTCAGACCGGTTGTTTGATGTGATCTGCATGTTTGTGTGCTCTTCAAACAACGTCTTAGTAAAAAACACCCCTCTTTTAGTTCTGCCTACTACTTTTACTTTAAATTTTATACATTTTTCAATTATTAAAAAAAAAAAAACATTTATTTTTTGTTTCAAACACAAAATGAAAACAAAAACAAGAGTTAAAAATAAAAATGTACAAGTATAGCAAACAATGTGTTTGAAAAGGAGTGGGTAGAAGAAAAGTCTGGCGTGGTTCCACCCCTTTTTACAACACCTTATGTTACAAATATCTATTCACAGTTTTTATTCTCAAAAACACTTCAAATTACCTTCTGTTTGACACGTATGTACAATAAGATTTGTTCTTATGTTTATAATGATCATTTCAGGCCTTGTAAAGATTCAGCAGTTGTATCTTGTATGTTTTTTTTAAATAGATGTAAACTTTTGCTTTGTTTTAAACCTTCATTCAACCCATTCCATAAATCCACACCACAAAATGATAGAAACATTTTCTTTTTTGTTGTACTGGTACATTGCTTTTTGAAATTCAGCTGTTTTCTTAAATCGTAACCTCCATCTCTGACATTGAACATTTGTTGTATGTTTACTGGAAGTAAGTAGTTTCTGGCTCTAAACATTTTGAATGCTGTTTTAAGTTTCACTAGTTCCCATAGTTTTAATAAACCCAACTTTAAAAACAGTCGATTTGTATGTGTCCCATAATCCACACCATGAACTGCTGCATTTAAATAGCATTTTTTTGTAAGATGTACAAAGAATGTTAATAGGCTTTATAAGTATTTCCCCAAACTTCAACACTGTAATGTAAATATGGTAATATTATCGATGAATATATTAGTAAGCATGCTTTATGAGTGAGTGTATGACGAGTTTTTCCCAACAAATTCATTAGACGATTCAGAAATCATGTTTGGATCATAATTGATGCATCTAAGTATTGATTATTTCCCCCACCACTACTTCTGATCCATCCTGATCTGAATAAAGAAATACTCAGAAGCAGTTTTAATTTCTAAATTATTTGATAAATGTCCTCCATCAGGAGAAAAATGCTGCAAGAACATTTTCCAAACAGAATTTTCATTGGAGAGGGTTCCTTAAAACAGACTGTGTGTGGCGTGATGCAAAGCAGTCCACTTCACAGCAGAGTCCTCAAAGGAATACAGCAGCACCGCTGTGGCAATATGCTCACGTAGCACACTCTAACGTTGCTGCTCCAATGCCCTGTGTTGTCAAGGTTTTTTTCCCCGTTTCTCCATGAAGATGACACTGCGTAGGTTGTTGCATGTGTGTGTGCGTGTTCGTTTTTGTGTCTGCAACGAGTAGAGGTTTGAATAGCCAGCAGTATGATCCAGAACTGTCAAGTAGTATTAGGCCCAGTGGACGAGCGATGTCTGCAGCAGTGTGCATGCGCACAAACAAACCGCAAGACCAAATGCGTGATAGCCATACAGAAACCCTCGTTACGAAAGCCACAAGCATAAACAAGCACACGTATGCCGGCGAAATCCAAATGCAGCAAAAATATAGAGCCAAACTTCTCCAGCTCCCGTTCATGGATGCACATTCTCCTCCTGCACGTGAAGTCCAAAATAAAGCACGGTGCACGGCACAAGTCATGCATGACCATTGGTATCATTTGCAGCCTGGCAGAAGGAATGTGGATTTCATGCATCAGCCTCACTAAAACATGAGAGAGAACGAAGGCATTTCTAACCATAACAACAAAAAAAATAGGATCCAGACACAAGAGGCTGGCTCATGGGACGAAGGTCAGTGTGCCTCAAACTGTTTGTGTCCGTTGGTGTTTAGTGGCAAGGACAAAGAGTCACAGCAGAGACGTGTTAGAGCTCTGTAGGATGACTCAGAACACGGCTCTTTAGTTTCCACCATCATGGTTAAGCACAAAATTACAAGACACACTTTTTGCTCCTTCTTTTTCCACACTTCACAATTAGTGAAGCGAAGGTAAATATTTCCCAACATTCCTGAGCACAGACTCTTTTAGAAAACCTCTGTAGTTAGTCTTCAGCCAGAGACTGCACCCGTGCACCTCAAATCCCCTACACTGTTATCTGCAGCTTCCATTTTCTGTCCCTGCTTCGTTCGGACATTAGCTTGAGGCCATCTCAGCTGTCATCTGGAGAGAAGCAGATTCTTTTTTCCTCTGTCAACCAAAGAGAAAAAAAAGGAAAGCACAGTCAAACTGAGTTAAGCTGAGCTTTACTGTGTTATGTGAAAAAGTCATTCACAAATGTAACTTTTGACGCAGCCCAGTTCAATGTTGAGGACTCAGTTTTGCATTTTTTTTAAAGATTTTTTGCTTTCAGTCACTTTAAATTGAAAAAAAAACAACTACATATTTTTGATTTGAAATGGTTTATTTCAAGCAATCAAAGCAAGAATCAAAGCTGCTGGTCTGAGATGTATATGACAAATTCATGGAAAAACACTTTTTTCAAAATAGCGGCTTTTCATTGGGTTTTATCTCCATAGCAACCATTTCATGTTTTGTTTACCTGAAGTCACCAAACAAATGGACATTAGTTTCATAAGCATCGGCAAAAGTAAATGTTTGGATTTCCTTAGCAACGAAGATAACCACACCCACATTCCTTATATGTTCATATCCTATGTTATAATGCATGTGTAATACAATCAGAGGTTTACATTCATACAAAGAAATGTCAGAAATGGGATAAATAGGCATCAATTATAGATCGTTTAAACGGGAGTGGACGTAAGCGAATTTATATAATCCCACCCGGGCCCTACCATACCATTTTCTTTACATGACAACCTTTAATACGATCAATGTAACTGCAGTAGATTCTGGAGGAGAAAAGCGGCATGAGCCGCTTTTCTCCTCCAGAATCTACTGCAGTTACATTGAGCGTGTTAACGGTTGAAAAGTTACAGTACTTTAAAGATTTTGTGTTTAAGCCTCACCGACGACGCCTCAGGCGTGACCTTCAGTACAATGACTATGTAAGTAAACATAACACAATTAAGAGTCGCACAATGCGTCTGATCCACTTGCACAAAACATTCCAAGACACAACAAGGCTTACTAACCTAGCTTCAAGTGCATCAGTGGAGTTAGCTTAGCCTGGACGCCTTTGATTGCTCTCCTAATGTCAGAGATGTCAGATGGTTTATCTTTGGGGCCATGGCCATCTCTCCATATTGACCCTTTTGTTTTGTCCTTTATGTATTTATCAAATGTTTAAGTTTCCACCACCAACCCCAGTCCTACACCGCAACAACAAACATTTCTGTACCAGAATTGCTGCATTTTTTGTAGTTTATTGTTTATGGTCTTACTGCAATTTTGAGGTTATGTAAATAACCTCAATTATATTTGTTGAATGTAAAATATTTTTTTATTTTTCCAACGTTCTCTCACTTTGACAATAAAAACTGCTATTCCACTGACTGACACGAAGCTCTCCTCGCTACGTAACCTTATGTGTCGAAATACTTGGTGTTCTTAAATGCTTTGTTTGCCAGATTACCCTCAAGGCCACGTCTCTGTTCCAGCAGCACCAAATGTGAAGTGCCACAGTACAAGTCCTCAGTGACAGGCCGTCAGACATTACCCTACTTCCTGCTGTCATTATAAAACAATCCCTTCTCAGCAAATCAGGGGTGTATTTAACAGCTTGCCGCTTCCCATAAGAAACGTGTCATGTCTGGTGTTTCGGCATCGCGTGTCAGATGTGGTTTGGCTCTGAGGTGAAGACTGTTCCCACAGTTCGCTGGATCTGCTTTCACTTCCCAGAGAAGAGGATTTATCCCCTCTCATGCATACTAAAACACTTGGGTAGATCGTAAATCTTATGTGAAAGCTGATTTGCAGTTGTCAGGTTATACTGACACAGTCCCTGCAGGACCAACGATCTGAAAGTGCGAGCTTTGGGGTTTAACTTGGAGGTTTCCCTCACCATGAAGTCTTGGATCACCGTGCAAATTAAAAACAGCCGAGCATGATAAGGGAACAGGATTTCTCCTTGGAACCTTCTTACTAAAGAGCTGAAGAAAATCAGGGATTTAGGCTAAGCTCCTCCCGCAAAGAGACTTGAAAGCTGAGCCTTCAACCCATTTTCCTGTTATTCACAATTTCAACATATTTTTTAATCTTGATTATTTTGTTCTAATCTTTAAACAGAATGCCCAAAAAGACACACGTCCCTTAAACATCAACAGTCCAGCACTTCAGTGACAAAACATCCCAACAAATAATATTGATCCACATGGAACTAATCCTTCTGGATTTAGGAAAAACTATCACCTATTTTGTTACGTTATCAATTTATTTGAGAATGCAAGGACTAACCACTGCTGGGGGAAACGAGTTAACAACTTTACAAACATGCTACATCTAATGTTGGTCTATTAATTATTCAGTACTATCAACACATCCTGCTTCAGGCAGTTATTGATCAAATAATAGGCCATCATAGTCATTGAACATTAATAATAAGCGGCTGGGTGGATCAGTGGGCTAGGTGAAGGGTTCGATTCCCAGGGTTGTCCACTGATCCCCACCCAGATTGAGTCCTTAGGCAAGACCCTTGACGCTGCTGCCTAACTGGGTCCCTGTGCCCCTCAAGTACAGGGTTGTGTCAGGAAGGGCATCCGACGTAAAAACTCTGCCAAATCACTGATGTGAAACAGTGGGTGCTGTTTCACTGTGGCGACCCCGAAAGGGATAAGCCGAAAGTGAAGAAGAAGTCATTGAACATTAATAGAAATGGGTTTTTGTAAATTTATCATTTGAATAAAAAAAAGTTTGATGGATTGATCTGGTTTATTTCAAGCATAGATTGTGGACAATGCAGGACAAAACACAGATTTTTTAAAAAGATGCATTTGAATGCATTTAAAAAAACAATACATATAAGTGCTAATTTAGAGTAAGTTACTGAAGAGTTTACTTTATAGCATATTTTTGAAAAAAAAGTGTTAACTCTAGAAGACTTGTTCTAAAAAGTTACACTTTTGCCGGGTAATTTTTACCCAATATAATATATCCAATAAAAAGTATTTGTCATAAAACTAGATTAAATGTCACAACACATGATAAATTTGAGTCCCAGAAGAAGATCTTAAAAACATGCTAGAGAATTACAGAAAATTAGGAATTTGAGAAGAAAAAAATCCTAAAAAAAAAAATAAAATAAGGATACTTGAGACTTTGTCTTTGGTCCACCCATTCCTGAGACTTCACCCATGGACCCATGACACTCAGAAAAATGCAATATACTGAAAATCCTGTAAATACTTTTGCTCGGGTAAAAATCACCAGGCAATAGTGATCTAGGGTTGAACAAGTTTATAGATGATGTTTAGCCATTACTTACCACTCAAAGGGCATCTAGGGTCACTGACCCACATATTTCCTTACAGCCTTGATGTGGGTCACTAAGATGAGTTTGTACTGGTACATTTGTACCAGTGCTTTGGAAAGTAAGAATTAATGAATGAATAAGATAAAGGTAATGATTGATTATTTTTGCAGTGGAATCGGTCTTTTAGATGAACTGATTGACAGACGGGACTTAAATTGAGTCCCTAAGGGTAATTCAGTGAAAGCAGTGCATGGGAACGAGATAAAAGAGGACATGACAGTCACAACAAACTGTTATAAATAAATAATTTAATTAAAAAGGTGGTTATAAGCAGGCGCCTTCCGATTGTTAAGTCGGACATTTCATGGTATTTGTATTGAAAGAAGTTGTGTACTTGTCTGCGTTCCTTGCTGCTACAAAAAATACCTGAACATTAAGCTCTTGTGTTCAGTCTGAGGAGATGGATTTGAACTGTTTTATTTCTGTAACAATCATAAAATAACGTTTTAAACACTTTTTTAGCTCATATACTTTAATTTAAACCGTACTAGAGAAGTAAAATGTACATTGGCTCCTGGGCAAAACCAGAGGTCAGAAGTGATGAAACAAAGGTTATGATGCACAAATTGCTGCACTGCAACATAAACTGCTTGTTTTCTTTTGCTGGATGATGTAAATGAGAGTTTACCTATCTCAGGCCTGAAGAATATGCACCTTTGTTTTTGTGTCAGAATTTCTTTTTCTTTTATCTTTATTTTACTTGGAAATCCCATTGAGATTAGATCTCTTCTCCAATGGAGATCTGGGCTGAAAGGCATCATCCCAAGAAAATAAATACAGTTTAAACAATAAAATAGAAGTAAAATACAATTAAAATGAACAGTATAGCAAAATTTAAAAATGTTAATGATGAGTAATACACTCAGTTCAAGAGTGACGTGGCTAATTCCTACCTTTCCGCCCGTGTGTTAAAGTGTCCTTGGGCAAGACGCTGAACCTCACAGTGCCTCTGGTGGAAGGTTGGCGACGGTGTTCTGCAGCAGAACCGTCATGAGTGTGTGAATGTGTGTGAATGGGTCTGTGATTGTAAAGCGTTATATAAGTCCACATCATTCACCATTTTACCTGGCAGAAGTGTGAATGCATAAATTATTCTGTACCATCCTGTTTGATTCCTACATATGTATCCACTACATGTTTCTATAGCTGTGACTGGATTTGTAAATAGTGATAAGATATCCTCCTGGAGCACAAATGTTCTGAATATAATGAAACAGATGACAAATCTTTGACTAATCAGTATGATCTGTGGATGTGTGTCAGATGAAATCTTGATTTTTTTTTTCAACTATAGTATACTTTATTTAATTTAGGGAACCCGATTTAACTATTCATTGAACTATGGAGAGAAAACAGACTCACCCTTATTTTTGATTTGTAACTCATACAATATATTTTATATATTTTAAAATTATTGAATTAAAAAAGATACAAAATACAATTTAGACATGCACAAATTCAAATTACAACGGCTTGAAACGAACTACATGCACAAATCGCTTGTTACGCACACACAAAACGCACAAATCCGATGTGAGACTCTTTTCACGTCTCCATAAATGCTACTAGAATCCTGCGTAACCAGAGTTCTCTTTTCAGCCGATTTGAACTTAGATTGTGAATAATATCTGGTGGAAACTTTACATTTACGCACAAATCAAGAATTAAGCATGCACAAGTCAGAGTGAGTCTATTTTGTCTCTGTATTGAACTGTTTCAAATGCACTAACTCCAGGATAATATTAATGCTGTTGTTTGTTTCTACAATAACTTTTTAAAATCAGCATGAGGAGCTGAGTTTGCTGTTTTTATAAGCCTGTTTTTACATCTGTGAACTGTTAAGCTAACCTGAACTTTTTGTCTTTCTTCCACAGATCATTGCATATCAGCCATATGGACGCTCCGTAGACTGGTGGGCATATGGAGTTCTGCTCTATGAGATGCTGGCTGGACAGGTGACTTCTGAGCTTAAAAACTGCAGATTTTAATTTTTTTTTCTTTGTTTTAGGCTTTTGCACAATATTTGTATTAAAATGCAAGTTTAAAATGACCCAATTTAATTTCAAAATATTTTAAATCTGTTATTTTATAGAAACTAACTTTATCTTAAGAAAGCCTCTGTCAAATATAGCTATACATAGTAAACCAAACTGTCATTGGTCCCTTGTGATTTACCTAAACCTGGAGAGGCTTTCACCATTCATTCAGTTTTCATCACTTGTCCACTCGATTTGTTTTCCACTGTGCTGCAACAGCACCTGACTATCTGGAGACATCAAATTCAGTGACAATACATTAATTGGCAGCAATTTTCAGTGTGAATTTCTCAGAATAGCTGTCCTGAGCTAAAAATGACCTGACGTTATCTCAGGCGCCTTATGGCTAAATTATGACCAGCATGAGACTTCATCCATGACTGACTTTTTTTTCTTTTAGAGAAAATGTCTCTCCTCAAGTTTAATAAGGAGACTGTGCCTTTGCACCACAGAGCACCTGTTATGAGTTCAAGAATAGAATCTAATTTAGTTTATGCCTTTTACATCTGTCCCTGACATTTTAGGGTGATTGTGAAGTCAATAATGAGGTCATGGTAGAAAAAGAAAGAAAGAAAAAAGATAATTCAATTTGCTTAAACAACCCCAAGCTAACGTTAGCGGAGCAACAAAAAAACAATATTTGAGTTGTCCAGTCGTACAATGGATCTATATGTCTGCAAATATCATGAGAAAATGCTACAAGAACATACATGAAATACATGATTTTCATTGCAGTTACATTGTTTAAATTCCAGATTCAGTACAAAACTATCCTTTTCCAGCATATCTGCACAGCTATGATCATTGAAGGATTTAAAATAGTGGGCTGCAGATCCTAACTGGTCTGTGAGACATTAAGGAAATAGAAGAAAAGCCTTTGGCTTCAAAGAAAAATATAAATCTGCATTTAACAGACAAAAACCATAAAAAAAAAACAGACAAAAACCACAAGTCCTCACTGCATTTAAAGCCACAGTTGTTCCTACATACTTTACCATAATAATAATGCAGAAAATTTAGCTACTGACTGTCTAATGTTACAAGGATTCTGCTCATAAAAATGAACAAACAGAAAATACCCGTTT
>NC_050512.1:3644258-3683694 GCF_002922805.2 Oryzias melastigma | reverse complement strand
TACGCAAAGCCTAGTGTACAAATAAAGTTTAAAGCAGCTGCTTGTATCTTACAGAGGATGAAGATAAACTTAAAAAAAAAAGCTAAAAAAAATGTAAAGAGAAAAAACAACTTCTACCTTCTACATTTAATCAGTCTGTAGCCTGAAAAAGTTGGGGGCCACTGTTCTTACACACAATGTTCTTAACTTTTTGCAGAACCTTTATTCTGTACTTTAATGACAGAGTGTGCTGTATGATTTGCAGAAAATAAAATATATTTTAAGTCAGTCCAAACACAGTGACAGTGTTGAGTTTTATTTGGCCAAAATAAAAATAAATTATTATTTAAAAAAAATTATAAAGAGGAACTTTGCGGACCCTCTTTTCTCTTATAAAAATATATATTTGGGTTGAATTCACATTTAATAAATCCTAATTTGAAAGTCTTTGAATAAAATATTTTTGCATTCATGCAGAGATTTTTCTTACCAAACTAAACATTTCCGTAGCAAAAAGAAGCACAGTCTAGATCCTTCTAGACAGTGGGTCCAATGGACTAGAAATGACGAATAATTCACTTTATGAACTGTCAAAATACCCATGGTTACTGATGATAACAACTCAGAAAGAGGGGAAAAGCTGGGTCATCCACTCCACTGACCACACAAGGTCCTCCTGTGAAAAATGTTCTGTCGTGCTGTTATTTGAATTCTCGTTTTTCACTCTCTTATTGGTTTTCGCCGCTCTGATTGTGTCCTCTTTTTTTCTATTTTATCTGGTTTAGCCGATCTTAACTAAGGGAATAGTTGTTATACTCTTCTTCTGTTTCCTAATGTGGTGCATTTTGTAAAGTACAAGGGTTAGGTCATTCTCGCAGAATGTTTTAAAAGTCGTAGTCTGAGTATTGTGTTTTGTTACCCACAGCCTCCGTTTGATGGAGAGGATGAAGATGAGTTGTTCCAGTCCATTATGGAGCACAATGTGTCCTACCCAAAGGCCATGTCCAAAGAAGCCATCTCTATCTGCAAAGGGGTAGGTGAAGGAGGAATCCTGTTGGGGGTTTTGTTCTATTACAGTAAAGTCGGTTTAGTCTTTAACAAAAACTTCAGCTCATATTAAACAAAATGAAATGGTGCGGCTGTCTGTGGAGCCTCAGTCACTGTCAGCAGGAGCCTGTCCCAGATGATGAATGTCTCTGACAAGCCCATATGATCCACTCGCTTTCCCTCAAGATGCGCCTCAGGTTTCCCCCGCTCCAAACAGGATACAGTAGTATTTCTTTATATGTAGACATACTGCTTGTGCTTGGAACAGAGAAACTCACAGGTGAGGCAAAAACATGTGTTGAATGTGAGGTATAATAGATCAGACGTGAAACATGTAATTTCCTTTGTATCCAGAGGTTACCCAAAGTCAGTGAGGTGTGCACTGATGTGCTCTGTCTGACTGTCAATTCCTCTCCACTCTGCCCCCTCTTTCCCTTTCTCC
Organism: Oryzias melastigma; assembly: GCF_002922805.2. NCBI lineage: Eukaryota > Metazoa > Chordata > Actinopteri > Beloniformes > Adrianichthyidae > Oryzias > Oryzias melastigma. Next base: position 3,682,226 of record NC_050512.1, on the reverse strand, counting down.
TTTATTTAATTATCTGTTCTCTTATTTCATTTGTGTTCCTAATAACCCGGCTTATGTGAAATGAGTACGAGCATTTGTTTAGTTATGGGAAAGATGACTCTTATTTTTTAAAGAAACAGAACTGTAAGGCAGTTGTTGTTGAAGGATAGTAAATGCTGGTTCTGACTGGTGTTCTAAAAGCCCTATTAATGCAAGCCAAGGCAGAGTCCGCTGAAGCCATGGAAACATAGCTGGATGGGTCTTGGTTTGGCAAAGCTGCTGCACTTCTCCTAATTGATTGCTTGGTGCTCGCTGCCGGCCAACCTAAACTAGAGATGGAGTTAGAGGGAAGAAGAGCAAGGCTGATTGGAGACAGATTAAAAAAGGCAGCAGATAATTAATTGAATTTTTATATTAAATTACTGAAAATAATGAAAAAAAGATCAAACTAATTTAAAAGTACAATTTGTTTTGGCTTTGGTAATCTTTTTTGCATAAATACATTACTCACTATAAGTTAGGGATATTGTGAAACATGCATTGGCTGTAGTTTCACTTATCAGATTTTTTTATTTTGGGGTGATAGAAACAGCTTATTTTTGGTTATCCACATCTTGTCTACGGCCCTCCACGGGCCCGGACTATCTAAAACCTGCAGCACCTGCACGGTTCATACCATGTATGTGCCGTAAGGGATAATGCGAGACAAAGTGTGCATTATCCCTTACGGAACAAACAGGTCATCCCCTGTATGTGACGTAAGGGATAATCCACGACAAAGTTTGCATTATCCCTTATGGAACAAACAGGTCATCCCCGTATGAGGCATAAGGGATAACACAGGATGAAATGTGCATTATCCTTTACGTCAGTGGTCCCCAACCACCGGGCCGCGGACCGGTACCGGGCCGCAGACCAATTGCCACCGGGCCGCGGAAAAATTTAGGGACTTTTTTTTTTTTTGAGTCAGAAATCTTTTATTTTGAAAATCAACCGGATTCTCTCGATTATACTGAGCGCTAAAAACAGTCCAGCGGGGCGTCAAACGAGAAAAGCTGCATGTGTAAACCTTTCTCCGCGAATGGATGGGATTAGTGCAGCAACAGAAGAACAGACGAAAAAAAAACGCGGTCAAGTGAGCCGCTGTTCACTCAGCCGCGGTCAAGCCAGCCGCGCTACAAAAAAGTCATGCGACCGTATTACACGGTTCACGGCAGAGCATGAAACTCGGTGGAAGAGCTTTCTGGTGGAGCATTAGAACGTCTGATGTGCTCGGAGTAAAATGAAAAAGAGAAATAAAATTCTATAACAAAACTACGTATTCTATCAGTGCATATTTGTACTAATAATCTGTTATTTATTATGTCCTTTCTAAAAATAAATGTTTAGAGGTTTCAATAATAAAGTTAAATAAAGTCATTTAAAAAATAAATTAGTCCATAATTCCAGGCTTTACACAGAAAATGCTAGTTCTACAGGTCACCCTCTATCACCTCTAGAAGACTTTTGTACTTTTAATGTATATTTTTTGAAAAAATAGTAGTTAAACTTTGCATTTTTGACGAGAAATAAGTCAAAATAGCCATTTTTGAATTTGACTAAAACGACTTTGATCCATAATTCCAGGGCTTGGACACTATATGCTTGTTGTACAGGTCACCCTCAATCACCTTACAAAGACTTATGTACTTTTACTTAACCACCAACGGGACAACAGTCACTGTGAGGTTGTGCACACACTGAAAATGGTTTGCAGAAAGAGAAATAGTTTATTTGGACATCAGACAGAAAATCACAGATTACATGTAAAGTTAATCTCCAAGCATCTTGATGCTCCTGTGACCACAGCTGCACACTTTACTGAGAAGTTAAAGTTCTGCAGAACTGTTGACTGCTGGATGAAAAACTAAAGACATGTAGAAAAGATTCATATGAATGGTGACCAGGAAGTCCAGAACAACCTCCAAAGACATTAAAGGTGAACTGTTGGTAGTGACAAGCTTCTGCATCAGTGGAACAAATGAGACAAAAGTGTAGTTTTTAGGAATGATGCATTCATGAAACAAAGAACACAGTCTGTACTGTGAAGCAAAGAGAAGACTACGTTATGGTCTTATGCCTCAGAGTTCAAAAACATTTCAAATACTTTCTGCTCACAGTCACTAAACTTGGACTTAGTTCCAGATCATATAACTTGCCAAACACAAATAATTTAAAAACAGCAAGAATGACTTAGAGAAAGACATAGGACTGTTTGAAAAAGTCCCTCTGTGAGCAGGGATCTAAAATTACATCTAAATAAAGAAGACACCTTTCACATCGAGAAGAGGGATTCATATAAAATCAGTTAAACTTAAATTTTGTTTTTGCTCAATCTTGTTAGTATAACTCGGATTTAATCAAACACATGTGCTAGCACAACCCTTTCACATTACTGGTAACTGAAAGGAGTAATTTGAGTTTTGTCACTTGTTTAGTTAGAGCAAGCTAACTAGCTTTTAAAGCATCCATGAATGTTTGTTGTGAAAACTTTGTGCTGAATCACAGGTTAGACGGTGAATTTTCTTCAGGCGCTCACTCTCTGCTTCAGTCTTCTTGGATGTCACAGGCTTTTGACTCAGCGGGGGTGAATTTGAGGTTTTAAGAACTTCAATGGAAACACTTCCTGAAATAATAGAGAAAAAAGATTCTGAGAAATGTCAGCTGTAGGTGCTTTAGCTTTAGGTGCTGGTTATTTCTCATACATCTGCCAAGAAGTTCAGGCCACTTTCACGTTTCTGCAGTGTGTTTGCTGCGGGCCAGCAGCTTGGAAAGTGTCCTGAGGTGTGAGGTGTGTCTCCTCAGGGCTGACAGTGAGGTGTTTGCAGCGAGGCTGTGACTCACCGGGACTGTGAACAGACAACTGCAAATGAGTTCTTATTCTGCTCATGCAGCTCCACAGCATTCTGACGTTCTCTGCAGGTTCAGATATGGTCAAACTCTTGAAGCAGATCAAACAAAAGTAATGCTAAGACTATATATTAGCGATACACAAACTAGGCTAAATGTTCTTAACAGTAGGCCAAATGAAATGTATATAGTTATACAGAATTCCCTTGTTTATCGCGAAGTTTATGTTTTAAAAATGACCTCCAGTAAGTGAGATCTGCAACGTACGACTATAAATATGTAAAGGTAGTAAAACCCCTTGAAACACCTTAACATCTTCACCCTTTTCTCTTTTTATAACACTTAAAGTTTAGGTTAGGCAAATATTAGAGCTATCCAGTCTTACAGATGAGGAAAATGAAGAGGTTAATGGATGTATTTGTCTGTAATTAGAGGATTTAGAATTGTAGTGGAGCAAGGAGACTTTGGTCCACCCATGGTTGTTACTGCGTCACAAACTTGAGCTTTTTGAAACATCCATTTTTTTTTTTTTTTTTTTATCTGCTTCTGATCCAATGTGATTTGAATAAAGAAATACTCAGAAAGTCTGTTTTAATTTTAAATTGTTTCATACATGTCCTCCACTATGAGGAATATTCTCCAAGAACGTGTTCAAAACAACAAAAACAAAATGTTCATTGGAGTTTGTCTTTAAAACATCTAATAGTTCATTCAGTAACATTTCCAGCAGGCTTTATTCTTCCCACTGACTTTCCTTTGGAGCCAGGTTTTCCACCTGAAAACCCACTGACATACATTTAGGTTTCCATGGTGACCGGGTGCCTTGGGTCACATAGACTTAACAGAGTGCGAACTCCGTCCTCGTGTTGTGGCGTGACTGCAAGTGGCTGCAGTTCTCTAAAGACGAAGCGAGCAGAGGGGAAGAGGGCAAAACCAGGCAGTTGTGTTGTTTTTTTTCTCTGGCCCATCTGTTTACTGACCTTAAGTGAGAGTTGAAATCAAATATTAAAAGTTGTCATCAGTGAATGGACGATTTCCTGTTAACCTTGAGCGTCACATTTTGCAGGAAGAAAAATGACCAATTGTTGTTAGGAAACAGTTTGGCTTCTGTTATTTTGGGGATTGTGTGTATTTAGTATTTTTCTCTTTAAACAAATTAAGCTTCAGTTATGTTTTGTAAAATGCAGGTGATTTATTTTAAATAAATCTGATGTACATGGCTGTTATGATTATAAATCAGTGAACAGACCTCTGCTGACAGCATTTCTCTTCTCCTGTTTTCCTTGAATTCCTGAGCAGCTGATGACCAAACACCCCTCCAAGCGTCTGGGCTGCAGCCCCGAAGGAGAGAGGGACATCAGGGAGCATGCTTTCTTCAGGCGGATCGACTGGGACCGCCTCCAGAACCGAGAGATACAGCCGCCCTTCAAGCCTAAAGTGGTAAGTCTGCACTTTCTGGATGAGAACGTTGGACCTTAACATAATAAAAGAACATGTCTTAAAAGTTAGTCCAGACGTTAATAAGGCATATAGGATTAAAATTGTTCCACTTCTTTATGAAAACATGCCAATAATATTAATGTAAGCTGCGTTCCAACTGTTTTCTTCTGTTAAATGGAGAGTTCTTTTTTAGCTTTTTCTTGTACTTTAGTTGTTTTTTCTATAGAGTGTTGTCTATATTTCTTCACATATGAGCTAAAACACATTTAGAGTGATGATTAATGAATATGATGAATGTTAGACTCGACTTAAGGCAGTTCTTAGGATCTTAAACAGAAAAAAGATCAAATCCAGAATCCTGCATCTTATCCTCACAAAGTCTTCTGTAATGTAAACATTTTCTGAAATGATATCAGATGATCGTGTCGCTTCACATACTCATGGATTTTCTGCCAAAGCTGTAAGGATTCACATGTTTTTTTTCCACACTGCCTTTGTTTCATCATTTTGTGTATGTTGCCAGTGACATACACTACCGGTATTCACTCAACAAGCAAAACACGAATCAGAAATGTTGCTACAAAAGTCTTGATCCTCATGCAAACAGTTCTCAGTGGTCTTCAGAGGCCAAATGATAACGCTTTAGTGAACTCCTTTGAGTTTATCCAAAACCTCTTTGATTTTTAAAGCCACTTTTTATGAGTGAGTCTGTAGAAGTTAGCACCAAAAATGCACCTTTAAGTAAACTTCTTTTATATCTATGTTACATAAGAAAAAAAACTTTAGGTTTTAATGCTCTGGCTTTACAAAGAATAGTCTATCATGGAAAAGTGTATTCATTTCCATAACTCGACTCAAAAACATGAAGCTTCAATAAAATGTAGCTTTAAGCTCCACTGTTACATTGATTTCAAGTATTTATCTGTTTATATTTATGTAAATTGAGGTTCCAGCTCATAAAACCCACAAAAACAGGATTTCACAACATTATAATACTACAGAGGACATAAATGCTTTGAACTACGTTTCACCAACCAATCATCTTCTAAACGCGAAGCTCCTGCACAGAATCCCCAGATATCATTGAATTGGTGGAGTTTGGTTCAATATGGAGAAGACTTAGAAAAGTTCATTTCTCAGAAGGCTGGCTGTTCAAAGAACTTTGTGTCCATCTAAGTCAACAGAAAGTCTAATGAAAGAGCAAAATGTATCAGGAGAAGATGTAGCAGCAAGAGAGACGACTGTGGGCTTCAGCAGATTATCACCCTGGTGTTGGTGAACTCAGAATGTTCTAGAGAAGACTTCCTGATTCCTGATATCACAACTAATTGGACCTAAACCCCATTGGAATTTATCTGGGGTGTTATTAAGAGGAAATTGAAAAGTACTAAACCAAAAAACAATGAGGAGCTGAGAGCAGACATCAAGAGAATCTGGGCTTTAATAACTTCCAATACTACAAAATGATGCCACAGTGGATCAACACCATTATTAAGATAAAGAGACCCCAATCACGTATTGAAGATGGACTTATATTTATGAAAGTACTTTATTTAGATTGATTTGATCTTATCGTAATCTCAGTTTTTATGTTTTTGCAAAAACTAAGAAGTAAATGCCACATTGTGGGGATTTTTCCACAGTTTTCTCATTTTCTGCATTCCTGTTTTTGTGGGTTTTTCTAGCTGGAACCCCAATTTATGTCAAACTAAATACTTGAAATCAAGTAAACAGTGAGTCCTGAATCTAAATTCTATAAAAGTTAAATTTTATCTTGGAGTTATGGAAACAAATGCACTTTTCTATGATATTTAAATAAATAATTTTCTTTAGTCAGACCATGTTTTTAAACAGCTCAATTGTACAGGTGATAGTATATTGTTGTACTGATGTTTATGACTTTTTCTATTCCTTATTGTTAAGGAATCGTTAGGCAGTACACAAAGTAGAAATAGGTCACTGATTATGTATGCATCCCAACTCCCTATATCTATATATATTCATGTTTAAAATTTTAGTTCTCCTCCACTTCAACCCTTGAGGGCTCCAGTTCCTCCAATAAGGTGAAGTCTGACCTCTGAGTGTGTGTGTTGAATGTCACAGAAAGATGTGTGGGAATGTGAAAGAAAATGTACTCAAGATGGGTTTGAGTTTGACACAAAAGATGCATTGTCATTTTGTCTTGACAGATTCCAGTTAGTGTTCTGTGACAATTGACAGAAGAATTATATTGTTTCCATAACAAAACAAAACGACCAGTTTTAACATGTTGTGCATCTTTCGCTGAAATGAGCTTCAAGAGTCTAATGTGCAACTTTCTTTAAACAAACTCAGTTTCTAAAAAGCCAAATCTTAACAACTGATTCACGTACATGCATGCATGCACGCAAACTGAAGAAATATTGATTGAAAATCTGGAATATTTTTGCCAGTCGCCTTGAGCTCTATTCTGCTGAGGCTCCAGAGCGTTTGCAGGACTGCACATCACCATTCTGGCTCTATGGCTTTAAAGAAAAGGGATAGAAATTTGCAAAAAATAAGGGGGCTGGAATTATTTATTTATTTATTAGAAAACAGCAGTTTGGTGGAACAAAGTAAACTTCAAAACTTCATCCATTCCTACTACTTGTGGGTCATATTTGACCACTATAAACTCAAAGTTTGAAGGTATCAGGCTCCTGGCCAAAAGGATCAACACAGATTCCTGGAGGTTTGATGTTTTCCAAAAACCTTGAAACAAGAGAAACATACATGTGTTTCCATCACATTCTATTTGGAATATTATGGAGCCCTGGACATGACAAAAAAAATAAATCAGTTGTTCTCTCAAATTAGCATTTTGTGCACATAAATTGGTATTTTGTGTGTACAAAGTTGCATATTATTTGAATTTTGTGCACACAATTTGCTATCTCTTGCGGACAAAATCTAAATAACACGCTAATTTGTGGACACAACTTAATATGTCGTGCACACAATATCCAAATAAAACACAAATTTAATATTGAATTGTGCACACAAGTTGCTATCTTGTGCGCAATAGATCCAAATAAAACTCTAATTTTTGCACACAAAATGCTGAATTATGCACAAAAGTTGCTATCTCTTGTGCAAAAAATCCAAAAGGAGACTGTAATTTGTGTTGCTAACTCATGCGCACAAAATCTAAATAAAACGCTAATTTTGTGCATAGAAATTGCTATCTTGTGCGCATCATATCCAAATAAAATGACAGTTTGTGCACAAAAAATACTGAATTGTGAAAACAAGTTGCTATCTCGTGTGCACAAAATCTAAATTAAACTCTAATTTGTGCACACAAAGTGCCAATTTGTGTATACAAGTTCCTATCTTGTATTCACCATATTCAAATAAATGCTAATTTGTGCACACAAGTTGCTGACTCGTGTGCACAAAACCCGAATAAGACAGTAATTTATTCACATAAAATACTAATTTGTGTGCACAAAATTCCTATTTGATTTTTTTTTCAATGTCATGTCCTGAAGTTTGTGGAATCTAGTGTATAAGAAAACAAAAATCAGCAGATTTTTTATTGTTTTTGAATTTGATATAGAAAAAAATCCAGTCCGCATGTGTTCTTCAGTTCAAAACAAGTATTTTTTTATTTTTGGATTCCAAAAACTCTCAAACACTGACATGTCATAGCCCAAGAGTTCATATGAATGTCATAAGTGTTTGCATGTGTGTTTGCATAACTTTTCTTGCATGATTAAAGTTTGGATGCAGATAACTAAAGGATGAGAGAGATGGAAATGGAGTGATTAAACAGCTGAATGCTCCTCACCTTCCTCTCTAAGCATGCTGGTCTTCCTCTGCCACATAATTATGCGTTTCTATTACTGACGCTCTTTCCTTCACCTTCTAATACCTTTTTTTCCCCACTTAGTCACTTCGTCTCCTTTAACAGCTGTGGAAAAGTTTTTTAATCAATACATCGTCTGACACCCACTGAGAGATTCAGACCATCTGTATCTCTTTCAGCGGGACTTCAGACTGATGACATTGTTATGGCAACAGGATGAGTGTGAAGAAGGCTATTTTAATATTCATCTGTTTTTTTGGTGCTGTCACGCTGCAGCTTTCTGCTGCACAAGATAAATGCTCATTATTAAACAGAGCTAATTTGTGTTTGAAATGACTTTTGGAGAGACCGGCGCTCTTATTTCCTACACATTATGGATTCCCAAAGTCCTCACAACTTTCTGTGGAGTGGGATGGAAAAAGTAGGTCAAAAAAGAAGCTGCTGTGTTAGTGAGCGAAAGAGGAGAAACGGGCCAAGAACAAATGGGAATACTTAGTCATTACACAAGTCTCGGAGCGGTATCCAAGCAAGCTACATCACATGGGGTACACGGGCGCACACAGTCACACAGATGGCAATGTGGATGAGTTCTGACTCAGTGTTTCTGTAAGAAATAGAGGCAGAGAGAAATGCTTGTGCAGCTTACCGGAGGATGACTGTCTTTCCTTTTGTGGGTCATGAGATGAATCACTTTGAAAACCGTCACATTTTCAATACGTCTTCTTGTTTTATTTAGTACATATTATTATTAAATGCATTTTCAAATGTAAAATTGACTCTTAAAAAGGTTCAGATGGATTTAATTCAAGATCAATATTTAAAAAATTTAAAAAAAATGAATGGGACTTGTTTAACCTTTAGTCTTTGCACTCTACTCTACACTTTCCTTCAAATCAGAATAGAGTTCATTTATTAAAGTTTCCGGTGCCCTTCATCTGGTCACTTTCTCTTCTGGTGTAACTGACCAAATGCCTATGCTCATTTATGGTTCTAATCTGAATTATTAAATGGTAAAAGTTAATAAAGGAATGTTTGGTTGATTATTCCTCAAAGTTTCTTTCAGAAAACCCCAAATTAAAAGATAAACCTTAAAGTACCACTCCAACTTTATATATTTTTTTCTATTCTAATAGTGTCTTTTAATTATAATTATGCTGTTTTGAGCCAAAATCAAAAAACCTGTGTTGGTATTTTTAGATATATTTCGTCTAAGAAATGTGGCTCCGGGTTGTGGGCAGGACTGTTTTTGAGAAGATCATTTCCCAGCATTCCTTTGTTTGCACTATCTGCCACTTGCTTATAGCCCCTCACAACCCTAAGCTAACATTAGCGTAGTAAAAATAAAAAATAAAAATCTTTGTCCACAAATATTCATTCTTCTTTAACTTTCGATGCTCAGTTATAGCTAAACAATACTCTTAATGGGGTGTTTTTAAAATTGGAAAAGTACTAACAAAAATCAGACTCCTGTTTTTCCACATTCTAAAATCCTTGAAACTCGGCTAATGATTCTATCATGAAGCTTCTACACTAATAACCAAAGGATTCATCTGCACCCTGTGCTTTCATCTGATTATAAATTAATAAAAAAGAGGTTTTTAAAGCTAAATAGTATATTAGTTTCACTGGAAGAAAACTCTCTAGAGACTCTCGCCAGTCCTGGCCAATGGCTGACGAGATCTGTAGTCACGTGGTTTTGTTTACAAGCTCTAGTTTGAAGCAGAAATCTCCAGTAGACGACAGTCTGAATACAGACCAAGCACAAGGTTCAGGACTCCATCCGGAACAACAGACTTTTCCAGTCGGACTACACGCTAATAAAGATGTAACGATTATTCCAGAATTGGTAAAAAAAAAAAACTATTCAAACTTGTCAACATGTTCATCGATGGAGAAAATTCAAAAATCGGTTTGTCATGGCCTGTGCCTAAATTTAGAGAAATGCAGAGCAGCTGAAATGTCTTCTTGCAGGTTTGCTGTGAGTGTGTGCGCGCCTGTGAGTTTGCGGGTGTGCCTGAGTGTGGGTCGCGCACAGGCTGTGGGCTCTTCGTCCATTCGTCGTTGAACTAGCTTTGGAGGACTGTGAGCAGGAACCACGTCCTGCTGGAAAATAAAACCAGACACTCTGTCATCAGAAAGACGTTCTCTTGAATTTCCTGTCAGATTGTTGCATTGACCTTGGACCATCACTGGTTTGTGGACCGTGGAGCATTATTCTAGTTCTGTATCTCTTTAGAACAGGTAAAAAAGCTTCTGACATTTTCTGTTTCAGAAGTTGCTTGACACAAAGTTATTTGTAGGTAATGTCACTTCGTCTTTGTTTGTGGTTTTTGATGTATCGACTTCAGTCTCAGTCCACTCCTTCAGATGCTTCCCCATACAATTGAATGGATTTTACTTCACAATCCTCCCAATCTTTTTCATTTTGCTCAATTGTCAGGTAATTTGTTGGACCACAGCAGTACGATTGTGATTGTAGTTTCCCATAGTTCTGAAGGATGTTGTTGAATGTCTTCTGGGCATTTGCTAAGTCACCAGTCTTCCCTCATGACTTAGTAGCCTTTGACCCAGACTGAAATTACATTTATGGGTAAAGTAGGTGAGAAATTAAACATTAGATTAGAAATTAGATTTTTTTTTTTCTTTCTGTAAGCTCTTATGTGTTCTGCTCCTTTTTATTGACAAAAAGCCTAAGTTTAACATTTGAGAGAAAGTGTGTGGGGTCTGCTTTCAAACAAACCTCCCATTATCGAGGATCTTCAGAGACAGGAGGATATAGAAGAGAAACACAGTCACTGTGAGAACATGTTATGCAAGTTAGTGTTCATTTATCATTCTAAGTAGCTGAGTGTTCTTTTAATATCTATGAGTGCAGAGGCGTGGATGTCTGTTTGCACTAAGAGAGATTGAAGATTAGAGAAAGTAGGTCAAAAAAAAAGCTCAGTGTGGGCTAATGTAGCAGTATGGAGATACATCGATGCCTGTTAGGAGTTGGCAAGATCACACACGAGGGCAGCAAAAGGTTACATTACCACTGTCACCTCACAGTCCCAGTGTTTTGGGTCTCATTGTGTGGAGTGTGTTATCTGGGAAATGTCATACATACGCATGTTCATTTTAGTGGTTGTTCTCCCTCAGAACAGTTCGATCAAAATGGCACAATTTAACATTTTATGTTGGTAAGACTGCAATGTGTGCAGGATCTATCCCATGACTTTACCACCGTGAGAAATGGACAACCCAATGAAGACGTTTTTTTGGTCTTTTTTTGCATGTGGCTATTAAAAATGTGAACGTTAATGCTCAGGTAGCAATCAGAGCAGCATCCAGGTACCCTAAGAAAAGTGTTGAAACACTGATGTGGTCATGTTCCATTTTGTACCCTAAATAGGTGTTATCAGGGGAATAATCTCCTGTCTCAATTCAGTTTACTTCAAAGTACCAATTTACAATAAAAACTCTATTAACCCTTTAACACCTGAGCTCCAGTCTTTATGTTCTTTGATTTACTGTAAATTTCAACCGTTAACACGATCAATGTCCTACCAGTAGATTCTGAAGGAGAAAAGCGGCGGTTGAAAAGTTACTTAAAGTTTTGTGTTTAAGGGTTAAGATGTTTTACAGTAAATGAAAGGTTAGAAAAATCTATATTTTAATTCATCTTTACTATATTCTGCCTATGTTTATCAAGATTGTAATGACCCAATTTAGTCCAATCATCCATCTATTTTCCAAATCCACTAAATCCTTTTGGGGTCACAGGGTTGCTGGAGCCTATCCCAGCCACTTTTGGGCAATGCACCCTGGACAGGTTGCCATTTTGCTGCAGGGCCAATTTAGTCCAGATTTTTTTTTTCCACCAAAAAAATATTGGTTCATAAAAGTGACTACCATATTACAAGAAATATTGAGCAACTGTGGATAGGAAACAATTCCCAAACTGAAGCAAACTCTGCTCCTCAGTGGAAATGACTTGTATGAAGGTGTGAACAGATTTAGGTGTTTGTGTGTTTGGCTCGAGCTATTGAGCTATCATGCTAGGAAGCTCCGCTGTAATGAGCAAGGGAGCTTCACTGTATTATGCTAGCCAGCTCTGTTGTAGCATGCTAGCAAGCTACTCTGTATCGAGCTACCGAGCTAACCCACTGAGTGAAGAAGAAGAAATATGAAGAAGAAATATCTAGATTTGAGTGTTTTTGGTAAAAGACTCGAACTGTATCATATCACCAAAAGTCACCAAGAATCTTTAATGTATCAATTCATGGACCATGTATCAAGATGTGTATCGAATCGTGTGAGAAGCAAAGATACACACCCCTGTTATACAGTATTGTTGGGTCCTACAAATGTGCTGAGATGCACTCTGGTAGTTGTGCTTCTCTGCATCAAGGAGCTGATGTCATGAGGAAGTCCTGCTTTGGGAAATCTAAAGGGACATCTTCATGCTGGAGACCTTCATTGGAGGTCAGTTTTAAAAGTGTATTGCTTCACTCAAGCAATGACTTGTCAGCGATGGAGAGAGAAATACAAGTCGACAGAGAGACACACCATTTGGAGGCTAGTGGACAAAACCTATCAGGTGTTTGTTGTGGGTGAGGGTGGCAGGGAGGGAAGCACTCCATTCTCCCTGACTCGGTCTCTGTAGCTTGGAGCAGATGTCTTTGACTGGTGGCAGCATGCACGACACATGAACAGCAGCACAGGACACACCTCTACTTTCATCGTCTGTGCTGGAATTTGAACATGGCTCACATCTGGACACATCTCAGAGGCAAATCAAGAAAAGAAAGAAATGTCCAAACCTCTACAAGAGCGATTCCTTAATACAGTTTGACTGACGTTAGGATGTCTTGATGCATACTGACACTCACGTAAACACAAACACCCACTGAGGCTGACAGTGATGTCATGTCTCTAAATGGAATATAGGACAGCAGCTGATAAGGTCAGTTTGCCATGAGTTATTCAAGACTTTGAGAGCCCGGTCACTGTTGGCTTTGGGCTCACACCGCCCGTGTAATTGCTAATAATCCTGGTTGGAATCGACTGATAACAGACGAGGATGTGTTAAAACGCTCTAGTTTTATTTAGCTCTGCAGTAATTACATGATTTTCATATTTAAAGATGAAAGTCATTTTTATGGTGATATTGCTTTGGCAGTAGTATATAGAATTTAATATTCTGTGCTAGCATGTTTATTTGATGCTATATGAATGTTTGTTTTTAGTGTAGCCTTGTGCTAAAGCACCATGAAATCTGCTCTCAAAGCATCAAAGATGAGGAACATGTAGGTTCTTGTGTGTGTGGGTGTGTGTGTGTGTGCGCATTTGTGTGTGTGTATTTTAAGGCTCCAACCTGTGAGGCCACCGTGTAGGTGGACAAACTGACTATAGCGGAGTGGAGGTTTATGTACAACATTTTTCAAGCTTCTCCTTGAAAAAATTTAACTTATGTTATATAAAGAAACTGATGTTCATAAAAAAGCTGTATCATTTTAGTTATTATTTGCTTTTCAGACTTTTCTGTTTTCAGTGTTTGCCAAAAAAAAATCCAAACATTAGATACTTGTTTTAAAGTAAACAAGCTTAAAAAAGCTGTCATTTATGTGTCATCCTCAGAGCACCTCCCACACAGCCTTCATCCCAGTCATTTAAGGACAGTTTGTGTGTTGTTGCAAAAGATATTCTCTGTACAAACTGAGCTACACAGTGTGACAGCTTCTGAAAAAATATCCTTGAAGGTTTTTTGTTGCCAAACAGAAGTTTTTTTTTCAATTTCAACAATTTAATTTCTGCAGCCTAATTGTTAAGTTTTAGCAGATCATCAGCTGGAACTTTTTCTAATTTAATAGTCATTTAGTTGTTTATTTAATTTTTATTTTTTTAATTTTACCTTAAAACTACGGTGTATGGGTTGTTATCTAATGCCGCCTCTGCCATTGTCTTTGACACACATGAGTAGTAGTGCTAATCTGGGTCAGTCCAGGTATTTTTAAAAGATATTTAAGTCAGTAAGACCAGAATTTTGTCTTTTGTGAAAAATAGTTCCTGTTTCAGATGCCGACCTCATTTGATTTAAGTCTTGTTTTAATGCCAGAAACAAATGTCGGACCAAAGCTGCATGATTCATTAAACGTTTAATAAACTATCATCTTGATTGTCTTTATTTTTAGTTCGATTAAAGCTAATGATGGTTCAAATGTGTGTTTTACATCCAGTTTACACATGACCTGATTAGTCGACCAATCAAAAAAAATAATCGTGACTATTAAAATCATTGTATGTAGCATCCCTCGAGCCCAGTCATTAGTGGAGACCGCTGTCTAGAGTAACAAGCTTCTCTTGGACTAGGTGGATATGTAGACAGGGCACAATAGGAAGATATATGGTATTGATCATTAAAAGTGAAAGTTTTTGGCTGAGCCCCTTTAGCTTCATGCAGAAAGTCTTGAAAGGGGCTGTTCTCACTGTGTGACATCAGCTCGTGAGAACCTCTTTTTGTGGATTGGTAATCCAGAGGGTTACAGAAGAATACTCAGAAATGTGTGAATGGATCCAAATACCGCTTTGGGGTTGTTTATAATGAGGAATGAACATTATAATCCACTTAAAAGCTCAAAAAGTTGATTTCGCATGTTAAAAGCCCTTTTAAAGGAATGTTCCTTATTCTATAGATCAGGAGTGTCAAACTCAATCACACAGGTGCTAAAATCCAAAACACACCTTAGGTCACGGTCCGAACAGGGTAAACATTTATTGAACACTGTAAAACTAAATGCTTAAAACTTTAAAACCATAACTTTGAACATAATTATGAACTAGATGTGTAGCATTACCTGCAATAATGTTAGTGTGAATGCTGTAAGCTGAATTTGGCCGCTAAAGATGCTAGTGCTGATAGCTGAAAACGCTGAAGCTGTTAGCCAGCTAAAATATTAGCTAAATATCAAACTAGCCTAAAAAACAGAAAAAAAACTAGGTTAGCCAAAATAGCTAGCATGTCGCTGAAAAAATAGCTATACTTCAAAATATCCTAAATTAGCCAAAACCGCTAGCATGTAGCTGAAATATTAGCCTAACTCCAAATTATCCTAAAAAATCATAGTAAATGCCAAAATAGTCCAAAAAGCTAGCAGACTGCCAATATTTAAAACTTTAAAACTGTAACTTTTTAACATAATTATGAATAATAAAAAAGGCAGAAATATTATTCCTGAATAAATTAACTTAAACATTAAATAACTTTGAATATTTTCCTCTCCATAAAAATATATTTTGTCAAATTATACTAGTAAGAAATGAGCACAAGATGACATCGGGCCATTAATAACAATAAAATAAAATGATCTGGAGGGCTGTATATAATTACCCAGAGGGCCGTATCCGGCCCCCGGGCCTTGACTTTGACGCTTGTGCTGTAAAAAGTCCTTGATTTCTCCAAAAGTTGCCATACAGGATTCTGCTGTTATAGTGAATGATTGACAGACTTCCTCTTGGGTTAACAGAGTATTTAAAAGCCATCTATGCTGTAATATTTACAGTCCACATTAATGTGGAAAATAATGTATCAGTGTTGATGTCTTCATGTCAGTATCACTGAATATGTTAGGTACAAGTTGCTCACAGTTCTGGTCTCTGTTGTGAGTCATAATCACAGTTGACTTTGGATGAAATTGTGCTGTAATTAGAAGTCATTGTAGAGTTTGTCTTCTCACCTTATAGGTGTTGTGTTCTTTTTCTTATGTTTTGTTTAGACTGCTGTGCCAAATGACAATCACAACTTTGGTTTGCTGTTTAATTTGATGAATATTTTTTCAATGTCCTACCAAAGTGCTTTGAAATGTCTTCGGCTTTTTTTTTTTTTTTAACTTTCTTGCTTATCTGACAATAGTCGCGTTTCCATTAACTCTGAAATTTTGCAGTTTGGAATTTCAATAATAAATTCTCCTAATGGAAACACCACAATTTCGAAAAAAACTGGCAAAAAGTTTTTGCGCTTAGAGGAGGTGATATTTGGGATGTATCGAAGTAGACAAAACTGTAATGGAAACACTTTTATAAAACAGCATTCTGTTTTGTGAGATTATCACTCATATGATCCCTTCTGTTTTCTTCTTTGCTTTAGTTAAGGTGCTTTGTGTTTACAGTTCACAAACCGGATGTGATTGCTGGTTTGTGAGACCTGGCATTTCTCGATGTCGTTTAAATCCTGAGAAATTCCTTTGGACTTAAAAGAATCTTCCACATTGTTCTCCGTGGAGCTCAGCTCCAAATCTTCAGGTTCAACGGAGATGAACCTGAAGATTTTCAATTCTGTGATGATCTCATTGTTGCTTCTGGAGTTCTGCAATAAAATATCTGTGTAACCGTGCTCTCCTCTGTCTGTCTTCTCTGCAGTGTGGAAAAGGAGCAGAAAACTTTGACAAGTTCTTCACACGCACCCAGCCTCAGCTCACCCCACCAGACGAGCTGGTCATCGCCAACATCGACCAAGCAGAGTTTGCAGGGTTCTCTTTCATCAACCCCGAGTTTATGCACCCCTCACTTGTCAACAGTGTATGAGAGTGCCATCAGCAAAACCTGCCCGACACCACCAACCAATTCTTTAATCTGGTTAACATTTAATGTTGCACGATAGATGCTAATATCTGTGTGATTCATCAACAAACAGAAACAATTAGTCTGTATGTTCTATTATAATCTGAATGGATTAGTTGGATTTTTGGTAACAAAATGATGAATTCCATTGAAGGATTTTGTCTTTGGAAGCACTAAACATGACAGTTTCAGGATTTATTAATCAAAACCTCAAATTTAAAATAATGTTTACATTTCTCAGTGAATAACAATGCTGCCCAAAGACCCAACTGATGATCAACGCGTTCTATACATTACTCACAATAAGTTAGGGATATTATGAAGACCTTCATTTCAACATTCTGTGGGTACAAAAAGCTGATTTTGCTACTTAGTCGTTCACACAAAACACAAAGCGTTTGATGGACGAGCAGCTCCACCTGGACATAGTTGGTAGTAGACAGTCAGGTGTTGCAGGTGAATTTGGTCAGTCTTAAAGTGTCATCAGCAGATTTGAATCAAGACCACTAATACTGTCAGAGTTTGTAACAGATCCAGGAGTGGAGACACGCCAGTGACGGAACGCAACCATGACCAGTATCTAAGGACCCTCAGACATGGTTAGCAAACGCCACACAACTAGTTTACTAGATGTGAGAGTTTAAAGACAAACCATTTACAACAGCCTCCACCGCTTTGGCCTGAATACCAGTTGCAGGTGACCCCAAGACAGTGCCATGAACATCTGTGTGACCTGGACAATGCAGCAATTGTCTACTGTCCTGTTAAGTCACCTTGCTCAGAAAGGAAAGTTGTTGGGATTAGGCCAAGGTCAACATGGCCACCAATTCTATCAGCATACCTCAAACTTTCTGTTCATGATGATGTTCCACCACTTGGTGCCAGAATTGTCAGAGTTCAGCTTCAGGAAGTCTGAGCGCTTTATACCATATGACAGGCAATGACCTCTGACCTGAACCCCATAGAGCAGGAGTGTCAAACTCAACCGCTCCGAGGGCCAAAATCCGAAAAACACCTTAGGTCACGGGCCGAACAGGATAAACATTTATTGAACACACTAAACCTGAATTTGTAAAACTTTAAAAATGTAACTTTTTTACTGAACTGAACCTCGGGGCGTGGCCTGTAGCAGTCCCCTAACCCTAGCCTGGTCTGTGTCCGGAACAGTACTGATCCCTGTCCGGTACAGACTGTCCAGTACCGGGTTAAGGTTGGGATTAGGACGGTGCGGTCCACATCCCAGTACCAGTCTCAGTGTGGCCCGGAGGTTGGGGAGCTTTGATTTAATTGACTGTCAAAAAATGACGAGTTGGGGACACCCAAAACGTACATTTTTGACGCAGAAGGGTCCTTAACCAAATGTCAAAATGTGACGACTTGGGAATGAGAATGTGTTGTAGTGTGGTACCAGGGCAAGATAACATCGGGCCATTGATAACAAAAACATAAAATGATCTGGCGGGTCCGATAGATTCACCCAGCATCCCCCAAAGCCTTGACTTTGACAAATGGGCCTTAGAGTATCTCTGGGACCAGCTGAAGCAGAGACTGGATGAGACCACCCACAAGTGACCCGGCAGAACTGGAGTCAAACTCAAGTCCTCCAGAGCTGGCCTCCTGCTGGTTTTCCAGAAATCCTGAATCATTTACTGCTGATTACCTGGATCAGGTGTGTTTAGCCATTAAGGAGCTTCAGTGGCCGGTTGATTGGAAAACATATAGGACACCGGCCCTCGAGGCCTGACTTTGGACACCCTGGGTTAGATCATCGCTTTCATAATGCAAATCGACATGGTCATGTTTAGTTATTTGGGGCTATCCTTATTATTGTTTTAATTTTTTGGGCTTATACATATCAAACTCATAAATATGTTTTTTCTCATTCGTTATATCAAAGGGAACTTTTATGTATTTGGTAAAAAATCAGACCAAATAGGAGAAAGTCTCATAGTGTCCCTAACTTGTTGTGAGTAGTGTAAATGTACATATCCTAAAGGAACAGAGCAGAAGTACAGGAATGTAAACGCTATAGCCAAATATTAAGGTCAACAGTTCTTTATGATTCAATTATTTCTCTATCATGTTTACACTTTTCTTCTGATTTTAGTTTCCAGCCTGAATTTTACTCTCCAGTTTCTTGCATTTGTCGACTGCAGTAAGAGTTGAATCATGTGAGGAAAAGTTGGTTCTTTGGGAATGTAAAGAGGAGGTACGAGAAGGCAGGAAAGCATGGTTACAGGACGTGGAAGCAGTTTTTACCTTTAGCCAATGGGGTTTTAACGGTTATTTGTGTTAACCACTTCCTGGCCCGTACTGCAGCATTACTTCACACATCGAAGCTGCAAAGACGGTCTCCATCAGTGGACATGCCAGTGTGTTCACTGTCCAATCTTTTCCTTTTCCCACTCTTTCTGATTATGTTTCTTTTCATGCTTTAGTTTTTTTGTTTCCTCAACTCTTTTAAGTTCCTTTTTGGTTCAAATGTTAGAAACTATGTTTGTTTATACTCTGTGTCCTTGTGATATTTTTCCATTAGATCATATTTTAGAGAAACAAAAAAGCCTGTAACTCCTTTGTAAATACATGTGAGTTATTTTAAGAGGGAAAAGGAAGTTTTATACCAATATATGTATGTGCTTTTCTTACATTTAATTAAATCAGCCAACATTTCACCATCAAAAGCATAATCCAGCACTGACTACCTTTGGAACAGCTGGATGACTTTCACTTAGGACTGGTAGAAAAAGTTGTTTAAAACCCATTTTCTGTGTTCTTTTACTCTGAATCGCCTGTTTCCTTTTTTTATGATGATATTCTTGTCTGTAGTTTTGGTTGACTGGATGGAGCGTCCCTCTGTGTCGGCATTATGTTGGTATTCATGCATGAGATCAGTTGAATGCTGTGAAGGATGAAACTCCGGGACGTGAAAATGTGACTGCCCCTTTTCAAGGCCAAGTCGTCTCACGGTGGAGGAAAAGTCCTGGTAGATTTCCACAGATTCCTGGTGACAGAAGTACAGGATTTGAAACAATAGATTCTAAAAATCCACTGTTTAGTTAAATATAGTTTTAACGTTAGGCAGCATTAATAAAGTATGGTGCCAAGGAGCAAGAAAAAAAAGCCAGTTAAGTTTTCAGTCACTCAATACTATTTTCTCTCTTTTACGCTTTTGCTTTTTAGTTCATTCTTGGCTTTAGAGAGTTCTTGTAAAAATTAAGAGACATAATATCCCAAGAAAACCCTGGTACCGGTAGCAACCATTGAATAGCGACCTTCGTGTGTGGATGTTTGTCCAGCTGCTTCACTCCTTCGTCTGGTTTCCAATCCTGTACAACATTTAGCATGTGCCAAACCTGGAGAACACCAGAACCCAACGATAGCAGCCTTGCACTAACTGTAGTAACACGGAGGACTCCAGCAGCTCTTCTGCTGACCTCATACAGCGACGTATAGTCCGACGCTGCCATTAGTTATACCAGTCTACACTGTGTCAGTAAACCCAACAGTGCCAGTCAGTTTGATCGTTTCCTTAGGTGTATCTTTTAGTTATGTGTCTCGCAGATGCTCAGTTAGTCTGAGCCGGACTTCCTCTGTACGTACCTTCGCTCTGGCTTGATAGTCTAGCTTCATCCCTTTAACTGTTCTGGAGCGCTCAGGCGCAGGACGATGACTTCTCTTCCCTTGTGTGCCTTCCCCAGCTTGTACATACAGTATGTACTGCACAAATACTCTTCAATATCCATCTACCAGCTGTGTTCTACTCCCAGTGTCTTCCAGGATACACTTCTTTCATTTTTCCTTATTGATCAAATTGAAGGAATTACAAATGAACACAATCAAAATGTTTTCTTTGCCAGTATGAACTTTTAGGAGTCTGATTTTCCCTTTCTGTCCTTTATAGCTGTGCGTCCGCCCCTCACTAATGAACTTATGAATGCACCCACAGTTCAGAAACTGCTGGGGGAGGTGAAGGATTAGTGTAAATGAATGTCAGATTAATTGGTGTTTGTTTAAAGTCTCCCTCCAGTGAGTCCACATCTGTACTCCTAATCTGTCATAGTTTATCTTATCTTCTTCTGCACACCTGGTTCACAGGTGTCTGCATGAGCCAAATCAGACGAGTTGAATAGCAAAACCAGAAATGATGGGAAATATTTGACTTTTTTCCTGACTTCTGTCCTCTTTGAAATCATTTCAATGTTCATAGCTAAGTCCTGTAAAGACACGTCTGATATTCTTCCATGAAGTAGCACTCCTCCTTCCAGTCCTTTTTGTCCTGATCCATACCCCCCCCCCCCCTGTCTGTTGACTGTGCAGGTTCAGCAGGAATGCCTTATAACTGAACCCACGCAGCTCCATAGCCACTCCCTGCTTGTTTGTGCTCGCCGCTCCGCTGTCCTTGTACATTAATTACTTACAGTAAACGTCAACAGAGACTTAAAAAAAGAAGGAACATGATGTATTTTGCTGTACGTTTTATTTTCTCTCCCGGCCTGAAACCTTTAAAACGAGTCTCAGCTACTTAACCTTGTAACTGAATGTGTCATTTGTACCTAATGTATGATAATGAAATTAAATAAAGGGCGAAATGAGATCCATATCCATGCAGACGAGTGTTTTTGTACCCGCTCTATTGCACTGAGTGCAGCTCTCCTGTGATGATTTGATATTCTGTTTTAAGATGTTTGTTCTGTTGTGGTGGATGCTGGTGTTGGCGTGCCTCCAGGTTTTCTAGATGTGTTCTTTAGCAGCTGCACAGTATTGGGTTTGTGTTGAGATTGTTGTCATCGATTGCGCTCCAGGCTTTTTTCAGAGCTTGGTCTCGATTCCTGGTGAAGGAAAAAGGGTGTTTGCGAGGAGAGGGCTCTCTGCTGTCAGAAGTCATCAGTAGTGACTTGAACCGAGATGGATTCACTGCAAGCATCTCTGGGAAACTACAATGCACTAAATTGTTTTTGAAACACGAAAAAAAAATCATATTATCTTTACACTTTTTCAAAACCTGCAATATTTTTGTGATAATTTTTGTTGGCATGAAATGTTGTTGATTTAGTTCATGTCAGCGGCGAGGAATAAATGAGCCTCATGCAGCGCACGGTTTTGCAATTTAACGCTCCTACTTTAGCTCATCAGTTTTATTTGACTGCAGTAGAAAAGAAATATCCCCGCGCACTCGAGAACAATTTTTATTCTGGATTCTACTCTGCAGTTCTGAAACATATTCTAGGCAAACACATTTTTTCTTTTTCTTTTTTTTTTTAATAATGCATGCTTCACAACCGTCAATAAATTATTTTTAGGAGGTTTGCAAAGTTTTCCAAACACCTGTGAAGTTAACCGGGTCGAGGGAACATTTGTAACAACCCCACAGCAGGACAGCACAGAAGGAAAAAGGCGAAACATTCATCATATGGATGAACTACTAGAGATCCACATGAGTAAAGAGCACAGTTCACACATGCATGTGGAAAATACAGTGCAAGTAGGGGATTTTCTACATTTGAAACACAACAAACTGTTTTATATTGGATACATTTTACATTAACTTTTGTCTTCATGTTAATCTATTGAGCTGTTTTTGGGGGATTTTGTGTTCAGTATTTATTTTGTGTAACATTTTAACTGATCATTTCTGTGCCGTCGTCTGGATGTATTTTTTAAAACGCCAAAACCTGCAGACTACTGATCCAATGTAGCTTTCTGGCTAAATCTGGCCTTTTTATTCCTGTTTTATTTATTTTTTATTATGTTTTCATTTCAATACATCCAGTGGGCACAAGAAGATTGAATTACATTTATTAATATAAGACCATATTCACAGCGGTGTAACAACGCTGGAGGGAAAGATCTCATCACATGTGAAGTTTTCAGCCTCACATTTTTGCTCTTTGATCTTCAGAGGTTTTCCACTAATTTCTCCTAACCTTGATGTCTCCTGCATTTAGGAGAGTCCTTTGTCTTGCTCATTTTTATCCTAAACTTTCTGGAGAAAGTGTTACTGCTGGACATGTCATCCATCTTACTGAGGTTTTCTCTAACGACGGTCTGCTTGGAGCTTGCTGGCCTGTAGAGGTGAGAGGTCAACTTGAACTCCATTTTTGTTCTTTTTTTGCCATTTACATGTATTTCAGATTAAATAAATAAGTGAATGTGTTGTACTTTATTGTTACACCTTTGTTTTTAGAGCTTTTTTGTTAGTTATGCTGCTCCAAGGCATCACTGTGGAGTGGACTGAATAAAAGCAGATTTTTATTACTTTATTTTTAATTGAAACCTTTATTTAACCAGGTGAGCTATTAAAAATGTTCTTATTTACAATAACAACCTGGGAAGTGGAGAAATGCAAAAGTAGATGACAACAAATCGCAATATACACAACAATTTACATCAAGATGAACTATTCCGTTAAAAATATAATGGAAAATATACATTTTAATATAATGTGCAGGATTGGGTCAGTACATTAATTAAAAGGCTCAGATAGTTACAAAGATGCATCATTATAGTACTTTTTGCAAGTCATTTTAGTCTTTAGCTGCTGCATGAAATGGCAGCCAGGGCTAAATGTGTTTAAATGTTACAGTAGAAAAGTACAAAGTACACAAACTTTGAAGTTTTTCCAGTCAAAAACTGTTCAGGGTGCTGAGTGCTGCAGTGCACCAACACTCAAGCACAAACTGTAGCTCTCTCTCACTGCTGCTTCTCTTTTCTTTACTTTATTAAAAATAAATACAAACTCAAATGTTTGGCCAGTTTTGGAAAATAATAATAAAAAAAAGGATCCAACTGTTTTCTGAAGTGTAAGAGTATTTCTTACAGAGGAAATCAAGGCCTTTTGGGGCTGCTTTTAACCAAGGCTGATTGAATATTTTCAGTTTTCTTCACATAGAAATAAGCGAATAAATGTAGAATAAATGCAACATTAATGTAAATCCTGGTCTAAGTTTGTATCTGCTGTTAAATAAAGGCCTTGTCTCGCTCGCTGTGAGAGAACATAAGATGCTGAAACAAACAGTTTCTTTGGCCAAATGTTGTAAAACAGTAACAATAAAATGTTTTACGTTTCCAGTCTTTCCATCTGTAGATCTGCTGTCGTTCTGTAGCTGGAAATACATTTGAAGCTTTTTTTCTGGGACATTGTGAGGTGTAATTGCTTTCATCCACTCTGCTGGACAGAACATTATATTGTGTCTATGATGAGGTTATTTTTTATGCTTCTGGTTAGACTATTTAATAGAAAGTAATCATTCGGGTGGGAGGCAGCCTCTCCAATTTGTTCTTTTAAACACTTTGTTCAATACACTCAGAGGAGTGCTTTTAGCCTTTTATTGTTTTCATCCTGTGGACATTCAGTTAATATTTATACTGAAAACAAACACAGCCTGCAAGAACTCAAAACTCTCTGTGTATCTGCAGGATTCATGTCGACATTTGTCAGAATAAAGTAGAAAAGAAGAACTTCAAGTATTTTTTCTTCCACAGGATGGAGATCTGTGAGGCATGCATTTTGCAGATGTGAAGGTAAAAAAAGTGAGCGACTATTTAAAGCAACGGTTCTTAATTATGGATATGTGTCGAATTTAAGAGACACATTCCATATTTAGTAACATATTCAATTAAAAAATCCATTAAAAGTTTTACAAATCTATATTTCCTGGAGAAAATGTTCTAAAAAAATGTATTTAAAACTGAGTTTCAGCTTGTGTCATGGATGATGCCTATTTAAATGACTCTTAGTGTGTTTGACAAAAATGGCATCTGATCTAATTCTCATCATAAATATAATCATTTTCTACAGTTACTCAAAGATCCTCATCATCAGTGTTGTGTTCATATACAGATATTTTAGGTTAGACTAGAACAGATGTTGGAGAGAAGAATGGAAATATAAAATTAACTGTATGAGGACATCAATTTATCATGCTCCTTCAACACTTTCATCCCTATTGGTCCTTAAATGCTCAGCAAGCATAAAAAAGTCTCTAAAAACAGTTTTGTTTGTAAAACAAACCAAAGTGAGCTGAAGCAAACAGGAACAATGGGAAATATTGAGGAAAAGAAGGAAATGAAACAAAACAGGTAAAAACAGACGTAAAAATGCATTTATTTATTTTCAGAAACTTTTAAAATGTAGAAGTCAGAGCAGCTCTATCTGTTTTAGGATACTGTCGTGGAGGTAATGTTCAATGAAAAATGATCAAGTGCCATCAAAGCAAAAACTGATCAACAGACATGTGACCCTACAGTGTGGTAGAATGTTCTAATAATTATTTTGATGTCTAAAAACAATAGTGGGTTAAACTTTATAAAAATGTGAATGAATTTAAAATTATTTTTTGTTTGTACACAAATTTAATTTATTTTACTACCTTAAAAAAATACAAGGAATCTGGACAACTTCACCTGCACTGATCAGTAACAGGTATTTATCTCTGAGTCACACTAGTGAAAGTTTAGGATAAAGTTGTCCTGGATCTATTTTAGGTCAGAGAATTGGATTGTTCAAAATTGACCAATATTGACAAGGAATCGAATTGGCAACCACAAATGATGACATGGATGAAATCGTTGAAATTGGAAATTAACTTTTTCATTAAATTTATAATTGTCTATTGAAAGAAGTTCCTGGTTATTC
This sequence comes from Oryzias melastigma, assembly GCF_002922805.2. NCBI lineage: Eukaryota > Metazoa > Chordata > Actinopteri > Beloniformes > Adrianichthyidae > Oryzias > Oryzias melastigma. The sequence continues at coordinate 3,656,859 of NC_050512.1, read as the reverse complement.
AGCCAATGTAAGTCAAAAGAACTTGAACATTGTGAGGTTTCTCCTGCTAACCTGTGAGTTCGTTGATGAGGAAGAAAGTGACCAAAAAACTCAACTGAAATGTAGTTCTTTTAATAAAGAGTTGGATCAGACTCGCATGGAGTACTCCCGGTCTCGAGGCATGCAAAGACACATATATATGTTGAAGGCGAACTTTATTTGGGTCCAAGCCAATGTTCTGTCTGGAAAGAGGGAAGCCCCACAGACCTTATGGTCATCTTCATGTCATCTTCATTTTGAGTGGTCAAAGTATGGTTTTAAAGTAAGGATTATTTAATTAGCATTTATTTAATTTAGATTAGTTAATTGTATAAATTGATGTCTGAGGTTCACATATATGATAAACTATGTAGGTTTTTACATCCTGTTGACCTGAAGACGTTTGATCAACTCTACCTCCAGAATGAACAGATTTTATATGCAAAGAAAACGTTGGTAAAAAGTTTGATCTTTTATGAGTCAAAAGCACATATTATCTTATGCTGCACAACATTGAACTACCAGCTGCGCTGAGGTGATCCTGTTTGGCACAGAGCATCCTTTATTTTGAAAAGAAGTTATTTGAGCTTCTGTCAAATGTAAAAAAAACACATTTTGAGAGATGCTAGGTTCTTTTTATATTTTAGCTTTTTTCCGTGCCCCCAAAAAAGACATAATTATATATAAATATATATATATATATTTAAAAAAAAGGTAATGAATCCAAAGTTCTTAAAGGTTAAAGTACTAAAACTTCGATTTAGTATAAAAGTACAACATAATATTTAAAAAAAGTCTAACTGCAAAATCATGTGTGCGTGTTTGAGCTCAAACCCTCATTTTCGTGGCTGTAAATGAATAATGAGAACCACATGAACCCCCTTCTCCCCTCTGCACACCTGTACACGGGGGGGCTCGTGGGGTCGGCTGCCACGTGCCTCGCTTCGCACACTCAGCTGTGGCAGAGGTCTGAGCGGCGCGCGCGCGCCCCTGCTCAGCTCTCGTCCTGCACGCGGGCTGCACGTGTGTCAGAGTTGCCCGGACCGGCTGAAGGTGGAGGACGCGGACACGGACGCTACGGTGGCGCTTTCTCCGTCCAGAACTCTTCTTCACGAAGGTAGGAACGCGGGTTGGAGAAGTAGAAGAGGAGCAGTTCACTCCAACATGTTTGTGAAAGGCGTCACTTAAACTGAGGCTGATATTTGAAGCTGTTTAGCGTTTACTTGTGAGTCCTCTAAATGAATCATTTAAGTTGTATGGGACTCTGTAAAATTGTGTAATTATCTTAATAAGTCACTAAAATGTAAAAGGTTGACGGCAGAGCATATAAACCAGTTGAAGGAATCCAACAAAAAGAACTGAATACAATACTAAATACTCTGTTATTCAGATTACAACCTGAATCTTAGTTTTTCCAGCTGTTCAGCACCATGGACAGCGATGTTCTGTGATGAACTGGAATCCTCAAATCTCCACCACATAATCCGTTTAGACTTCAGTGTAAATAATCCACCGAGGCGTTAAAATGACTTCAAAAGACTTTCTGTGTATATTTTTGTTTTTCATCTTAGATCTAATCCAGTGAGCATGCATGAGTGTCTTCATTTTGAAATGTAGTCTCAAATTCTTCTATTTGTCATGTTGTGCCAGTGCTGTTTACAGTTGAATCAAATGTGTATAAATGAAAAGGATTTTCATTGGTAGGTGTGTTCTGGTGATTTATGTCCAACTGAGTGCTAAAACAAACGTATTAATCAGTCAATCACATGGCAGTAGCTCATAAAGATGATCTGCTGCGGTTCAAACTGAGCAGCAGAATGAGGAAGAACGACTGAAGGGACTTTGAACGTGGTTTAGGTGTTGGTGTCAGACGGTCTTCAGAAACTGCAGACTATCTAGAGTTTACAGAGAATGGTCAGAAAAATCTAAAATATATTCTGGAACCATTTCAGACTGGTTTCTTGAACATGACGATGAGTTCATTGGACTCTAATGACAGATCTCAGTTTGGATGTGGTGGAATGGGAGATTCTCATCATGTGAGATGCTTTCATGTCAACATGAACCAAACGCTCATGAGGAATGTTTCCTTGTTGAATCTCTGCCATGAAAGATTAAAGCAGTTCTGAAGCCAAAAGGGGGTCTGACCCGCTACTAGCAAGGTGTACCTAATAAAGTGGCCGGTGAGTGTATTTGTACAAACACAATGAAAGTGGGTGTTCAGGTGTTTACTTCCAAATGCACCAGTTAGTTTTCATCTTATGGAGCCTTATTTTTATCTTTCCAAGCTGAAGTTTTTAATTTATTCTTTTTATTTTGCAAATTCAACGTTCTTTCCTGACCCACTTTATTTAAAATAAGACAAAACCGACTGAGATGCAAAAAGTGATGACCAGTCTTTGAGTTTATTGTTTCCAACGACAACCCTGTATGTAAACACGCAGGATTATCACTGTGATCCAGAGAATTGAGGTTTTTGAAAAGGTCTCAGTCTGTGCTTCTATTCTAGAAGGGACGTCTTGTACTTTTCCACCTCTATATTTGTGTTTTTCGGCGCAGCAGCTTCTACCTCAGAACACAAAGAGCTAGATCAGACAAACACATTATTGTGTTACCGCTCAAAACACACTTATGTTAATGTTGAGTCATTTTAACTACTGTAGGTTCATTCATTTTGCTAGTTAAAGTCCAATTGAAACTATGTTTTTATCTATTGTAAGATCATTTCTAGTGGTCTTTTCATTATTATTATTATGCAGTTTTTTTGCTAAAGTCAAAAAGCCTGCGTCGTTTTTTTTAGATTTATTTTCTGCAGAGCTGCAGAAGTTCATCGGAAATTCGACTCTGGATTGGAGGCGGGACTTTTGGCACAGAAGTAACCCTCTGGTGATATCCCATCATCCCTTTGTTTACGCTAGCTTACAGCCCCTCACAACCCTCACCTAACATTAGCAGAACAACATAGATGGTGAGCAACGTTGGAACTATCCAACCGTATAGTTTTGATCCAGATTCCAGCTAAGACCAGGAAAATGAAAACGTTCATGGATTTATTTGTCTGCAAGTGGATGCTTAAGCATGGAGGGAGACTTTGGCCCGCCCATGGTAATTGGTGCGTCACCAACCTGAGCTTTTACAAATTGCGTTTTTTATCTGATCTATCATGATTTGAATAAATAAATACTCAGAAATGTAGTTTAGGTCTTTGATTTTTTTATCCATGTCCTCCATAATGAGAAAAATGCTGAAATAACATGTTAAAAACACAGTATTCATTTAATGAACATCACATTTCCATTCTATCTTTAAACAACAAAAGTGAATCTGCACTATCTACCATCACAAAGGCTATTCCAATTTGATGCACATCTTTAAACTCCAACTTCACTCCTGTATCCGAGTGTATTAATGAAAGTCCGTGGTAGAAACTCGTCTCCGTGGAAGTGATGAAGGGAAAAATCGTGGTTTGTTGGGATCACAGCTGCAGTGCGCTCAGTTCCTGAGACACCTTCCACCGCATGACGGCATGCTTCTCAGTTATAATTTAGATCACTCATCTGGGGCTAGACGGAACCTCTCAGCCAGTGTGAACGCCATGACTCTTCTGCAATGAAATATGGAAATTAGACTCAAATGAGGTGTAGATAAAGTTTTTTAAAGATGTGTTGAAGCTGAACTATTTAAAAGTATTTAAATCATGATTATGTTAGTCTTTGGTTTTTGTGATTATGTGTGTCCATACAGTAGATCTATGTGATGCTTTTTTCAGTATCCGTTTTCTTTTTACCACACTCCAGCACATGAGAGGCCCAGCCAAATAGAAAGCCTTGTTTTTGAACGCACTCATCAGTCCATTCATGCTTTACTAATTTGGCAGCTTCTCTGCATTGCGTTGCCTGGCGACAGGGCCAAGTCAAGCTCTTATAAATGTTGCATTTGTTCTCACAACAAACACTGGGAAATGGATGTGAGCTCTGTTGTGGTGGGTCACTTTATGTCACATCCTGTCAATCATTTAAATTGTGTTTGTTACCGACTCAGGGTCCAAGAGACTCTTTTGTCGTTAAAGTAAAGAACCATGTTTGTAGCTTTAACCTTATCCGAACCAGATATGCTTGTGGTTTTTGGCAAAAACCCTGACAAGATGTCTTAGCATTCTTTTAGAACGTATTTCAAAGAACGACAGATTAAGGTCTGAGTTTTTAAGATGACACAAGTGGGCTGCCTTTGGGAAGAGTTTTTAAGCCTGGCTAAGACATTCTGGCATTTTTGTAAATGCATGTTTTGATCATCCGTCTGTTCATCCATCCATCTTCCTCCGCTCATACGGTACTGGGTTGAAGGGGCAGCAGTCTAAGCAAAGATTCCCAGACTTCCCTCTCCCTGGCTGCAATCCACCTGTCGATCTCACACTCTGATCTTCCCTCATTCCTGAACAAGACTTCAAGATATTTAAACTCCTCTACCTGTGGCAGGAGCACTCCACCCACTGAGAGAGGACAAACTACCTTTCTTAAGCTGGATTTGTTGAGGCGAGGATGAATCTTTGTGTGTTATTCAGGTTGATCAATCCGAGCTCTGATGAACACACGCGGAATCCCACTTCTGACACCAAGATTGTGGCAGAAGTTTGTTAGATCTGATGGAATAAAGACATATTCGTCAAGTGTTTTCAAGGGTATTTATTCAACAGAGTAAAAGAAAAGAGGAAAATAGGGTGCAGATTCTCTGCTTGTTAGGAGGGGCCATCACCTTTTATACAGTAACACAAATAAACTCTAATCAGGAACTTAAGATAGTGACTTTAAGGTTTCATATCTAAAAATGGACAAGATATTATAATTCATCATGATATGAAGATCCTGTGATGAGATCCTGTGACTTCTAACTGTGTACAAAGGTTGCTTGGTAATTGTCATGGAGGAAAACTATGGAGGAAATGTATAAATTCTATCACACGGCCTCAGACTTAGCGGTTTTGACCCTCATCCAAGCCGCTTCACACTCTGCTGTAAACCACTCCAATACATGCTGGAGGCCCTGGCTTGATTAGTCCAACATGCATCAGGAACAGGCCCGACTTACTATGCAAACCGAGCTCCTACTTCTGTTATACAGAGACTGGACAGCCCTCAGTAAGGCTCCCCGGACCCCGTACTCCCAGAGCACCCTCCACAGGACACGGTCGAACGCCTTCTCCTTACTCTACAAAACAGATATGGACTGGATGAGCGAACCCTCCAGCACCCAGTAAAGGATGTAGAGCTGATCCACTGTTCTACAACCAGGACAGAAACCGCACTGTTGTTCTTGGATCTGAGGTTCGACTATCAGACAAACTCTCCTCGAACCATCAGTTTTGATCATCCTTAAAAGATAATCAGATCAATACATCATCTAAGCTTCATTATTTTAGTCAGAATAAATAGTGAAAATGTGAAGCTAGAATTCCCATGCATCTGACTCGATTGTCCATGCAGACAGCTGTGACCTCCCTGCTTTTTTCTGCCAGACGAGGCATCGGAGGTCGTCTTGCCTGCAGCAGAGCTTTCAACCCGTGACTGTCCCATCTTTTGTTGGCATGCCCTGAAGGAGTTGGTGATTCATCGACAAAATTAGACCACTGAGAATTTATTCTCTTGTTAGCTTCCTGCTGGAGGCAAAGGGTGTTCTAAGATCTAGAACATATGAGGTGGGATGTCCAACCAGAAAGAATAAAGTTGGACTGGTGGAACTTCAGATCAAATAAGAATAATCAGTGCTGCCAAGAAAGGCTCCTTCAAGTTTTCCAGCATTCTTATATTTGTCTGGCAGTTTTTTACAATAGTTGCCTTCACACTTTCATGACAGAAATCGAGTAAGAATGTACAATTTTTAATATTTAATTGTCTTCATTACTTCATCAATCCTCATGGTTGTACTGAACACATGGCTTAGTGAAATAGGAGTGAATGAGTTACAGTCAACAAAAGGGTAAAAAAAAATAGACTAAAATGCAAATGTTTGAAGTTATGGGAAACTTCAGGCACTTCTCCACCCAAAAAAGAACTTTCACTTCCAGACCATGTAAGTCAAGAAATAGATCAGTTGGTCACACTACTGTCACAGATGCAATTGTCACCGTCCAATGGGGAGGCATTAGCAGTATCTACAAGATTTCATGTTGCCTGATTTCTTTGTAAATTGTTGGTGTAATCATGAATATAGATGGTGGCAGTCAGGTGGCAATAAGGAGGCAGTCAGGAGGCAGTCAGGTGGCAGTCAGGAGGCAGTCAGTAGCTGTCAAGTGGCAGTCGGGTGGCAGTCAGGTGGAAGTCAGGAGGTAGTCAGGTGGCAGTCAGGAGGTAGTCAGGTGGCAGTCAGGAGGTAGTCAGGTGGCAGTCAGGAGGTAGTCAGGTGGCAGTCAGGTGGCTGTCAGGTGGCTGTCAGGCGGCAGTCAGGTGGCTGTCAGGTTGCTGTCTGGAGGTAGTCAGGTGGCTGTCAGGAGGTAGTCAGGTGGCTGTCAGGAGGTAGTCAGGTGGCAGTCAGGCAGCAGTCAGGAGGTAGTCAGGAGGTCGTCAGGTGGCTGTCAGGAGGTAGTCAGGTGGCTGTCAGGAGGTAGTCAGGTGGCAGTCAGGCAGCAGTCAGGAGGTAGTCAGGAGGTCGTCAGGTGGCTGTCAGGAGGTAGTCAGGTGGCAGTCAGGCAGCAGTCAGGAGGTAGTCAGGAGGTCGTCAGGTGGCTGTCAGGAGGTAGTCAGGTGGCAGTCAGGCGGCAGTCAGGAGGTAGTCAGGTGGCAGTGAGACAGCAGTCAAGTCAGCTGGTTGTCAGGTGGGAGTCAGGTGGCAGTCAAGGGTGCAGAATGGCTCAAATGTATATATACACTCCACCAGCTGGTGGCCCTTGACATGGACGGTCGCCGTCTGGAGATTTTTACATATCGCCCACTCAGAGCTGCTGCCGGCTGGAGATTCCAGCCTGTGGACGCCATGCTGTTGCCCAGTTTCATAATGGTCTCATTCCTGCCCATCACAGGAGTCCAAATGTCCCTGGGCGCAGTGGGCGGCCACTGAAGGATGTCAGCTTTTAGAGTAAAATTGTCCGGTCTCCGTAAAATTGTAATTTTTTCTTAAACCTTCTGCAACCAACGCGCAGTGGGTAAAAGTGCAAATGCTGCCGCACAAATTTGCTGAAAAACTTGCATTTAGGTCACTGCGTGGTGGCCTTCTGGGATATGTGACCGCAGCCTAAATGTTATTTATCTCACATTCATCCTTGCTGAGTCTGGTATTACTGTTTCAGATCTTTTTTCCACTTTTTAATCAGTTGATCACCTTTACAGGCATTTATCCAAATACAACCAAGTGAAATAATTCCACTGGATTTCAGCAAACTGAAATACTTAAATAATCTGAATTAAATTGTAAAAATGTGAATGATAAATATTTATTTCATGGTTTGATGTTTGTGTAGCATCTTGAAACAAACTTTGTGGTGTATCAAAACAGATTAAAACAGTATCTGTAAACATCTTTATCATAATTAACCTTTGTTTTTTGTGTTTAAAAATGATTTAAACAAAATGTTTATTTTATTTATTTATTTTTTATTTTTTGTGGGCAAAATAAAAACTCAAAACAGCTGCATGGTGGTGCAGTGGTTAGCATTCCTGCCTCTCAGCAAGGTGCTGGTTCAAATCCCAGATGGGATCTGTGTGGAGTTTGCATGTTCTCCCCGTGCGGCCGTGGGTTTTCTCTTGGCACTCCGACTTCCTCCCACAGTCCAAAAACGTGCCTTATAGATTAATTGGTGACTCTGTCCAGGATGTACCCTGTGTTTGCCCAACAGTGACCCCAAAAGGGATAGATGGTAAATCTAAAAAAAAAAAAAATCTCCTGATTTCTATTCGGAAAAACTAAATCGAAGTAACAAAAAACAGCTACAAACAAATGTAAACCAGATAATTCAATTCCCAGAAATTTCCCTCCAGTCTAAATTCAAACGTTTACATTGAAACTGTTAAAAGACAGAGCCCACATTGCTTGTGACCGACAGCTTGGCTGCAGACACTTTGTGGGTCACTGAAACAGTCTAATAATGTGTGTTGATTCAGAAGCAGGATTCATCCGGTTTGCCGTATGTCAGCACATATGTCCCTCCCTGGATTACATCGGGGAGTCTGATCTAATGTTCATCTTTTACTGTTATTGATGTGAACTTCTTCATGTGGAGCATCTCCACTTAAGCAGAACTCAGATGTCCATTAGTGGGGGCTGCCAGCCTCACCCGGCAGCTGCATCTGTGGCCTCATGACGTCGCGTCCTCTCATGCATTAGACCGTTTCTGTCCTCGGGCCCCTTCAGCGAGCCTGAGCAACATCACCCAACAGGAGCCCACTCACACAGTGTGGGTTGCCTGTCCACATCAGAAGCAACAGAGGGACTGCACTCAGCCGCAATCCTGCAGCCACAGGAACTGGGTCAATACGCATGCCAAAAGAGATCTGTGCTGTGACACTGACAGAGATGGACGAAACACACATTCAAATGAGTGTGTCAGCTGTTTGGGAAGACATTTCACACGTCCTGCCATTAGTTCAAGTCAGGTTTAGCTTTTCATATCACAGACTTCTTTGGGAGGCTTGTCTTAATTTCATTGACAAAAAGGATCTGAGATAAAAATGTTCTTTTTTGTCATAAATCCTTTACTTTTTAGGCATTTCTTTTGAGATTCCTGTTTTTCTTCAAATTCATCTATTCCCACTGTTTCCTCAAAGATCATGCGGAGCATTTCTAAATAAACCCACAGGAGTTCCGATGTACTGCTCAAATTCAAGTTGACATGAGTTTGTGTGCGCATTAGGAGCACAGACATGAAGGGAATTGCACTTCTCGTGATGATGTGCCCTTTGCTCGGCAGGGCTGAACATCTGCCTAACTACAAACCAGCGTGGCCTCTGGGCTCCCAGTAGCATGGCTCCCTGTCACATTACTGTGGGAAACGTCAACATCATCAGCAAGTTTTCCTCTTTTCTCTAATTCGGTTGACGTTCTTCTGGATCTCTGACAGGAAGTGCTATTGGACTGTTTCAAACAACTATTGGTGCTTACTTCCTTTAAATTCCTATTTGTGAATTCATAATGTTCACAAAAATGTAATTTTGTTTTTAGATTACAGACGAAACGGCATTATATTTAAATGAGGTAATCCTTAGAAAAGAACATATTGTTTTAAATAATTTATTGAAAGATGTATAAAAACAGTGATTCCCATTAATGTTACATTTTGGGGGGATTTTTACCTTAAAGGTGAGACACGCATCCTAAAAAAACATGTTAGATCTAAAAGTTGGATGTAAAAGGATGAGATATTTACTCAAATATACTCTGAGAAAAACAGCACCACAGTTTATGTAAAGGAAGAAAGTACAAACTGTAATAGAGTTGAATTGTTGAGGAAAAGGAGAATGATCTAGTTCTGACGAAGACCAGTGGGCGGGAACACATTACACAGGTTCTAACATCGCTGCATTGACTCTCTGTGCGTTTCAGGATTAATTTAGTTTCTTTCAATTGTTTATAAGTGTTTTACGTAGGGCTGGATATCAATTATAATGTTCAAAAATGATTTGATTCGATTCACAAAAGCCTGATTTGAATCGATTTTTTTCAATTTTGAGTTTACACATTTAGACAAATTTGTCTAGAAATACATTAATAATCTCCTATATGTTTTAAATATTTTTCTATTAATCTGATACATTTCACACCCAGTAAAATGTATTAGTAAATTAACAAGATTGTTAATATCATACAGTGTTAAATGGATTCTCAAAAGAAGTTCTAACTAAAATGTTCAGATCATTAACATTGTAAATGTTGTTCTGCTTCTCCTGGAGGACGTTTCAGTTTGGCCACTAGGTGGGGATCACGCTACAGCATTACACCTTATTCCAGAAGAAGAAGACATAATGAGCAAAAAATGACGTTTTAGACCACAAATGGTTATTTTAAAAAATATTTCCTTAAAAGAGTTTGGAAGAGATGTTCATTTAGTCAGCAATGTATGTTTAGGTCAACCGAGTATTAGCATTAGCCGCCCTATGGGAAATTCCATTAAACGTTAGCGTCAAGCTAGCAGACTTTAGCTTTATGTGCAGAACTGATTTATATTTTTATGAATTGATTATTGATCTGTTAAGCTTAAATTGATTCAAATCGATGAATCGATTTGATCAAATTTTTATGGTCTTAGGCTTTCTTATTTAAGTGATCTACTTTTAGAGTATGAACCCTTGCTGACCCTGAGGTGTTCTGGTGCCGGGTTTTTAGTTGTCCCTAAGGCACATGTGTCAGAGTCAAGACCCGGGGCCTGGATCCGGCCCACCAGGGGATTCTATCCAGCCCTTCAAATCATTTCAATTTATTTAATAGATATTACTTCTTCAAATTTAACATCTTCAGTCCTTTTAAGGTTTTCCCAGTTTAAGGTTCCCCTTTAAGGACCCCAGTGTTTCCCTTTGGGGATCCTTTGTTCCAGTGGTTGCTGGTTCAGTCTGGGGTTATTGCTGCAGTTCTCGCCCTTGTGGGGGTGGTTGTTGGCCTCACATTGCAGCCTCACTGCTGTGGAGGGGACCCCATTGCTGTCCCGGTCTGGGTGAGGACTGTGGGGCCTACCTGCTCCTGATAGAACGTTCTGAAAGAATCTCAGATAAAACAGTAAACACAGATGATGGCAGATCTTTAACACATTTTAGATCTTGGCTGAGGACTGAGAAGATGTTCCATTGAGGTGTGGTTAGGACTCAGATTACAAACATACACCCTAGTGTATTTACCAATTGAAAATGTTTATGTTTCATATCTTTTACCACCATGCTTTTGACGAACAAAGCAAGTTCATTTTGGGCCAGTGAAGAATTTGAAGTGTGGCTCCCAAAAAACTTTTACATGAATTCTACAGACAGCCTATAACATGGACACAGCAGAGGATGCACTCAGACATGATTCCCCATCCTAAAATGTCCACTCCAGTTCTTTTTAGTCAAAGGACATTTTGAACTAACCTCTTTTAAGCGAAGATTGAGGATATCTTACAACAAATTGAAGACCATTTCTCTTCAGCCCTTCCCAAATGGTCTGAGGTAGCCACATTGACTGTATAAGAGAATTGGACTGAGTGACCCCCCTACCCCCTTGTATTCCAAACAGGAAGTACCCAGAAAGCCAAAATCCCATTGACTTCTAAGGAGTAATAAACAGCTGTTACCGAGTCATTCTATTAGTCAGAATAGCCATTCTTGCTCTGAAACTTTTTTTGGTTCTCGATAATTGTGTGAATGCTTCAAAGCATTCACACAATTATTTTCCTGTTTCATTTTATTATTATTATAGTTTATGTCCACTTCCATACCTAACTCAAGCACAGTTTAAGCAATTTATCGCTTGTTCTTTTGGTTTTCGCAAATTTTACATGTTTCAAGATTTTGCGCGATATATGCTCATTTTTAGCCCATATTGAGTCAATGGGAAAATTTTCAACTTTTTAGTGCATTTTAAAGCTTATACAATATTGGTATCAAACCTTAAGCACGTTCAAGACATTAACGCTGGTACTTTTGGTATTTCTATATTTTACGCTTTTTACGCAATTTATGGAAATTAATGCAATTTAAGCATTTTATGTACTTTTTACAATTAAGCAATTTATGCAAATTTATTATTTTTTTTATTATAAGGCTGCACGGTGGAGCAGTGGTTAGCGCTCTCGCCTCACAGCGAGAAGGCCCCGGTTCGACTCCCGGCTGGGACCTTTCTGTGTGGAGTTTGCATGTTCTCCCCGTGCATGCGTGGGTTCCTCCCACCGTCCAAAAACATGCTTCATAGGTTCATTGGTGACTCTAAATTGTCCCTAGGTGTGAATGTGAGAGTGTATGTGTGTGTGATTGAGGCCCTGAGACAGACTGGCGACCTGTCCAGGGTGAACCCCGCCTTCACCCATCAGCAGCCGGGATAGGCTCCGGCACCCCGCGACCCCGAAAGAGAAGAAGCGGACAGGAAGATGGATGAATGGATGTATGCAAATGTATGCAATTTACACAATTTACGCAATTTACAACAACCGCATTCATCAAAAAGCATTCACACTAGCATTATTGCAGGTAATGTGACTTTTCTAGTTTTATTTCTAGTTATTCAAAGTATAAACAGACCAATCAGACGCCTCAATAAAAGCATGTGTTGCCTATTGTCCCGACTTCGAAAGTTTGATTGACAGATTATCCCGAGCTGCTTTCAGTGGAAGGGATGCGGACTTCCAACAAGCTCACTCCCGATTGGTGACCGTGGTTGCCATAGAAACATTGACTCAGATTAAATCAGAAAAATCCCTGTTTACTAATCTCAACTGACTTCCAATGGCAGCATCAGTATCGGAGGAAAATGGTGACTCATTGACTTGGAGCCAGAAGTTAGGCATTTTCTATGGGTGACATCACACTCGCTCTGTCCAGTTCTCTTATAGAGTCACTGGTTTAACTCCTATGACAAAAAGTCATGAGACACACTGTGAATTTAAAAAGCTTTAATGGAAAAATAAACTGCACAC
>NC_050512.1:3638765-3643146 GCF_002922805.2 Oryzias melastigma | reverse complement strand
AGTCAGAATAGCCATTCTTGCTCTGATACCGTGAATGCTTCAAAGCATGCACACTATTATTTTCCTGTTTCCCCAGCTGGGGGATCTGAAAAATATCAACTGGGACCTTTCTGTGTGGAGTTTGCATGTTCTCCCCGTGCATGCGTGGGTTTTCACCTGGGACTCCAGCTTCCTCCCACCGTCCAAAAACATGCTTCATAGGTTCATTGGTGACTCTAAAGTGAATGTGAGAGTGAATGTGATTGAGGCCCTGTGACAGACTGGCGACCTGTCCAGGGTGAACCACGCCTTCGCCCATCAGTAGCAGGGTTAGGCTCCGGCACCCTGTGACCCCGAAAGGGAAGAAGCGGACAAGAAGATGAATAAATGTATGCAAATTTATGCAATTTACGCAACTTACAACAACCGCATTCAGCAAAAAGCATTCACACTAGCATTATCACTGGTAATGTGACTTTTCTATTTTTATTTCTAGTTATTCAAAGTATAAACAGACCAATCAGATCCCTCAATAAAAGCATGTGGTACCCATTGTCCCCTCCTCAAACGTTTGATTGACAGATTCTCCCGAGCTGCTTCAGTGGAAGGGATGCGGACTTCCAACAAGCTAACTCCTGATTGGTGACCGTGGTTGCCATAGAAACGTTGACTCAGATTAAATCAGACAAATCACTGCTTACTAATCTCATCTGACTTGAAATGGCGGCATCAGTATCGGAGAAAAATTGTGACTCCATTGACTTGGAGCCAGAAGTTAGGCATTTTCTATGGGTGACATCACACTCGCTTTGTCCAGTTCTCTTATAGAGTCACTGGTTTAACCCCTATGACAACAAGCCATGAGACACACTGTGAATTTAAAAAGCTTTAATGGAAAAATAAACTGCACACAAAACAGAAGACTTGGTAAAAAAAAAAAGAAAGAAAAACACACCGACTGTCAGTGGTGAAGCTAGAAGCTATACAGGAATACGATGATCAGACTCCCACAAAGCTCAAAGAGCTACCTTAAATTTTCTCTGTCTTTACCGAGTATGAGGGAACATTTTTTGCTCTGTGTGGTTGTGTCCACAGCTGTTACCCTTAACAGTTGAATAATTCTATTAATACATATGGACTGTACCAATGTGGCTGTGCTTCTTCTCTGTATAAGCAAAATGTTTCCCAGAGTCCTTAAAGCATGACTGCTAGAGCGCCTCTTCTGCTGCACTTTAAGCTGGTGGATGAATGAGGATCTCAGGTGCTTTGTTCTGCAAATGAAGTCATGAAACAAAAAGAGGATTTGTGCAGAGCCAGATGTCAAATGCTCGTGCTCAGATCATTTTTCACGTTTCCTCCATCTTCACAGTTTTGTGTGTGTGTGGTGGGGATCAGTGTGACAGCATGCTGAGAACTCATTATGTAAAATCACTTCTTTTCAGCGTGTATTTTAGGATCCATGGCTTCAGTTTCCAAAACTGTAGGCGTGAGTTGCTCATTAATCCGGGTTTTTCAGAGTCTCCAGTAAGCTTCCTCTTCATGACTACAGTTCGTCTTGGGCAGCACCACCTTTTCGGGGCACTGCAAGATTATTAAATTAGGAAGAAAGCAAGGGCAGACTCAGTTTAAATAAGTCAGTTCACTGATTTATAGTACTTGTTGAAGGGCAAAGAGGGAGTGCACTCAAGGGAAACAAATTCAAATCATGTTTGTGTCTGAGCACTGAGTCTGCATGTGGTCAAGGAAATGTTTGTTTCTCTCGCATGTGCAAACCAAAGAATAGTTTAACATTTTATGAAACTGTAATACCTAAATTTAACCTGTAGGGGCAGCACACAGACGGTTTTTGACTACATTTTCAAGAATTAAACAAGTTTATTTTGATTTGTTAAATATTTGGCAATGACCAACAAACAGCACTTGTAAAACCCCAATTATAAAGATAAACAACCAACAAAAGTTGATTCAGGGCTTGGTTGTCCTTTAAGAGTGGTCGTTCTTATTTTATGTCCATCATCAAGAGCAAAGCAGCCTAAAAAATCTTACTAAATACCAAAATAGTCCAAAAAGCTAGCAGAATGCCAAGTTTTAAAACTTTATAATCATAACTTTTTAACATAATTACGAATAATAAAAAGGCAGGAATATTATTCAAGAATAAATCAACTTAAATCAACTCAAAGCCTAAATAACTTTTAATATTTTACTCTACATAAAAATATATTTTGTGAAAATTATACAAGTTAGAAATAAGCGCAAGATCACATCAAGGTGTTAAGAACAATAAAATAAAAGGATCTGGAGGGCTGAATCCGGCCCCCGGGCCTCAACTTTGACACGTGATCAAGGGGTAAAAAAAAAAAAAAAAACATACAACCTAAAACTACAAAATCTTGTATTGGCAGTAATCTCTTTCTCTCTTTCTCTTTCTCAGCTCCCTTTTCTGCCACCAGGCCCCCCTGCTGTTGAGGTTGTGGTATGAGCCTTTGTGGCAGGAAGGCGCTGACGTTGCTGAGCAGCGTGTTTGCTGTTTGCGGTCTCGGCTTGCTGGGGATAGCCGTGAGCACCGACTACTGGCTCTACCTGGAGGAGGGCGTCATCCTCCCCCTGAACCAGAGCACGGAGATGCGCATGTCCCTCCATTCTGGCCTGTGGAGGGTTTGCTTCCTGGCTGGTGAGTCACTGTGTGAATGAAGTCAATCATCTGAAATAAAGAGGAGCTGTTATTAGAGGTGTAACGATCAATCGATGAATGGATTTATATTACTATTAAACCAGATCGATCTGTCTGAGGCAAGTTTTTAATCAAATTGAATTGACCAATATACATTTATTTCAAAATAAAATAAATCAATCATAACTGATACTAGAAAATAACATTTGGATTAAAGCACCCAGGTATTTATCTCTGAGTTACACTGGTTGGAGTTGTGACCAAAGAAGTCGTATTGTCAACTGCAGGGGTGTCCAAATCCGGGCCTCGAGGGCCAACCTCCTGCTGGTTTTCCAGTAACCCTGTCTTATCTGCTGCTGATTACCTGAATCGGTTTGTTTAGCCGATAAGGAGCTTCAATGGCAGGTTGAACAACATGTGGGACACCGGCCCTCAAGGCCAAGATTTGGACACCCTTGTTGTAAATTATTCCAGACTAGATCGTCCAATTTTTCCGACATAAATCCAATAATCCACATCTGCCAATACTCTAACATCAACAACGCAGAAAGATGACGTCCACTCGCAAAAGGTTTTTAATCAAACTTCAGTCTTATGTTTTGAAGTTGACTCGTGGCGTCTGGACTCACCTGGAAAAGTGGTGAAACAAGAGAGAGGATAGGAAGTCCAGATGCTGTAACTGAACTTCAAGATAGTATCACCTTGATAAAAGAGATCCTTCATCAGCATGAGATCCATTGGAAAGTTAAAAAAAGGCACTTTCAAGGTATTTTAGTCCAAAAAAAGAGAAAAATCAGAATATACTTGTCAAAACAAATATTATAGAGACCATAACACAAAATACTTTGACTGTTTTTGTTTCTTAGCAGTATTTATATAAACTTAATTGTAAAAGACAAGACAGCAGACTCAGTTTTTAGGATTTAAGTCTGCATTGTTTCAGACTTTGAAACATGTCTATGCCTCATATCTTAATTTCAACGTTTAAAAATCTTAGGATCCTTTTGTTTTGTTCTTTTTTCTCTTGTTTTCTGCATATAAAAGGAAATGTTTTTTAAAGTTTGCATGACTTTTTCCTAATAGTTTTCTTTGCAGCATTCAGACCTCTATCCATCCCCTCTCTGTACATGTGTCTATGAGCTGCGCTCAAGTTTCCCCCCTAAACTGTTAGTTTTCTTTCCAGCTGGTTGATGGGTATGTGCATAACCTTTCCTAATGACCGACCGCCATCCTTAGACAATACCGGTACCTTGAACTGATGCTGCTCGTACCTATCATTTCCCACTGCTTCTGACCTCCAGAAAACTGTCCCTTCACACCAGCATTGCCTCTGCATGCCTGCAGATGTTATTTTCAGAAAACAAAGAAACTAACTGTTAGCTTTCAATCTTTTCTTAGAGACAAAACGTTCCAGGCAAGCGTTTTCCATCCGTAAGACAGGTATCAACTTTTCTTGCATCCTCTAGTAACACCATCAGGTTGATGTTTTTCCCCTGCAGTTGTTATCTTCTTTTACATACAATGTTGTTAATGTTGAGTTTTTGCCTTGACTTGGACTTCATTCTGGTTAATCAATATAGAGGAGCAAAAAGAAGCCTTTATTTTGAAATGGTGATTTTCTCTTCAATGCTGAAGGGTAGAAGGTCAGGAAGTGTACCTCTGGACTGGCTGACATGGGGATGGTTCCCCTTTTCAAGAAGGGGACTGGAGGGTGTGTTCCAACTATCA
>NC_050512.1:3597560-3638520 GCF_002922805.2 Oryzias melastigma | reverse complement strand
CGGGGTGCCGGAGCCTATCCCGGCTACTGAAGGGCGAAGGCGGGGTTCACCCTGGACAGGTCGCCAGTCTGTCACAGGGCCTCAATCACACACACATTCACTCTCACATTCACACCTAGGGACAATTTAGAGTCACCAATCAACCTATGAAGCATGTTTTTGGACGGTGGGAGGAAGCCGGAGTCCCCGGTGAAAACCCACGCATGCACGGGGAGAACATGCAAACTCCACACAGAAAGGTCCCAGCCGGGATTTGAATCAGGGCCTTCTCGCTGTGAGGCGAGAGCGCTAACCACTGCGCCACCGTGCAGCCCGACTTGGACTTCATTCTGGTTAATCAATACAGAGGAGCAAAAAGAAGCCTTTATTTTGAAATGGTGATTTTCTCTTCAATGCTGAAGGGTAGAAGGTCAGGAAGTGTACCACTGGACTGGCTGACATGGGGATGGTTCCCCTTTTCAAGAAGGGGACTGGAGGGTGTGTTCCAACTATCAGGGAGTCCCACTCCTCAGCCTCCTTGGGATAGTGTTTGTCAGAGCTATGAAGAGAGCTCAGCTCCAGGAACAACAGTGCACTTTCCGTCCTGGTCATAGAACCGACCATGGACCAGGCCTACAGCCTCTGTAGGTACCGAGGATTCATGTGGAGGAAATGTGCACATTTCAAATTAGGTCAAACTCGGCTAGGGGGATGAACATGGAAACTTTTGGAACACAGAAACAGCTCTGAAGTTCCACTGTTTTAAAATTTTCTCACATCATTTCACAATTCATCAGACTTGTGACACACATTCACCGATTATCACTGGCAAGTAATTCATGCAACTGCTCATAGTAAAACTTGGTTGTTTCTGCATTTCAGTTATATTCTTGCATTCCAAACTCATAAAACAACTTTTTATGCCATTTATTTTGAAATTTTCAAGTTTAAAAAAAAGTTTCATTCATCTGTGTGGTTGTCCGTGGTTTTCATTGACATGGTGCTGCATTGGTTCAATCATGTTTTGTCCTGTCCTGTTTTAGACTCAATTTTCACATCTTGGTTGCTATGAATCCAGTCCAGGCGATTTTGGATAACAGTCATTTATAAAGTAGGAAACAGTTCACTGCAGGTCACACATTTAACAATGGTCCACTTGTCTTTCTGTGTCAATTGAGTGACCTCATGGCCTACTTAAATATTGTGAAGCAGAGTGTTAGTCCCAGAAGCTCTTAATGTCACCGTTCGATCAGTGACGGGGAAACAAACTACGTCAGTGTCTCATTCTGTGTGAATGCTCTCATCTATTATGTTAGATTTCCTCTCATTGTGACTCAAAACTTTTAATTTTCCAATTACTGATTTTTTTATTTAACCTTTATTTATCCAAGCAAGACTAAATAGGAATAATATTCTTATTTTTAACTGTGGCTTGGCAAAAGAAAAAATGTTTTAAGGAAGCGAAAGAAAAAAGTAAACACACAAAATATTAGAAATAACATGAGAAAGTCTAAAAAAAAAGATAAAACTCATTCAGCTGTATTACAGCAACATATTTCTTTAAAATGATTGCTAAAATACCCTTTAAAAACTGGATTTTAAATAAAAGTGTCCAATTTAATTTTTTTTAAGCCAAAAGGTGAAGAAGAAGACTCTAGTCTGGCTGCACTAGACTGAAAGAACAACAGAACCCAATGAGGAGTTTGATTTAGAGACTGTTAACAAGATCAGTTTTGGGGGGTTGTACGTAACATGGGGAATGAAGTGTGTCAAGAAGATATCGCCCATACCATTACACCACCACCACCAGCTTGAACCGCTGATACAAGGCAGGATGGAACAATACTTTCATGTTGCTACGCCAAATTCTGACCCTATCACCCGAAGGTCAACGCAGAAATTAAGACCTGTTGGAGATTGGGTTGTCCTGACTGGTCTACACCAGGTGTCGGAGTGATACCCGGTGTGTTCTTCTGCTGCTGTTGTTCATCTGCCACAAGGTTGGACGTGTTGTGCGTTCAGAGATGTTCTTCTGCAGACTTCAGTTGTAACCAGTGATTATTTGAGTTCTTGTTGTCTTTCTATCAGCTGGAACCAGTCTGGACATTCTCCTTTGACTGCTGAGATCAGCAAGACATTACTGCCAACAGAACTGCTGCTCTCTGGATATTTTCTCTTTTTCTGACCATTCTCTGTAAACCCTAGAGATGGTTGTTGGTGAAAATCCCAGTAGATCAGCAGTTTCTGAAACACTCCAACCAGCCCGTCTGGCACCAACAACCATGTCATATTCAAAGTCACTTCAATCTCCTTTATTCCTCATTCTGATGCTCAGTTTGAACTGAAGCACATTGTCTTGATCTTGTCTACATGACTAAATGCATTAAATTGCTGCCCTGTGATTAGCTGATTAGAAACTAGCTGTCATAGCTACAGAACACGTTAGCGACCCAGACGCTGGAACCCGGAAGAAACACGGCGAGAGGCGAGCGTGGCAGGTAAATGATTTAATAGGGAGGCGAAGTGGTAAGAGCGTGGACAGGGCTGGAGGCAGGCTCCGAGCAGGAGGCCGAGGCTGGAGGCGTCACAGGCTGGTTCCTCAGAGAGAGAGATGGCCGTCTTGGAAGCAGGACCGCGGAACAGAGGCAGAGGCTTGTGGTGTGACCGTGGAGAGAAAACCCAACTGGGGATCCGAGCAGAGGCAGACAGCAGCGACCACTCGTGGTAATAGATTCCTGAGGGTGAGTACAAAAAGGGATTAGACAGAGTCTCGTCAAAAGCGTGGCAAGACTGTGACATAGGCGAGGTGACAAACTATGCACCATCAGGGGCAACGGACTGGCGAGGAATGATGATCCTGGTGCTCCTTAAAAAGGCGGACGAGATGATGAGGTGAGTGGTCGCAGCTGGGGATAATCAGCAGCCGGGTGGAGAGGAGAGGAGAGTGGAGAGGGGGAGGAGACTGACAGAGGCACCATGACACTAGCTTTAATGAACAGTTGGGCAAGTGTTTCTAGTGAAGTGGCCAGTGTGAGTGTATGTTGTAACTTTTTTTCTCACGTTGTCTGGAGAGGGAGTGATAGGATAGAGAATTGTGTCATCGGCATAGAGTTGGATGGATGACACTCATACAGAGGCAGGTATGTTGTTTATGAAGATAGAGGAAATATTAATATTTGAGACCATGAATCCACAGACAGCTGCTCTTCACTGAAATAAGGACAAAGAAAACCTGCTGAGGTTTATTTGTCTATAATAACAAAGACGTTGTTTTAAACAAATCCAAACCAGTAACTTTAAATAATTTGCCCAAAATCAAAACTAAAAACATTTTGTTTTAGGTTTTCATTTATTGAATCCTCCTATTAGATGTATTTTCTGTGCATAACATCTTGAGTTCTGTGGAACACATGAGCTGGTGTGACTCTGTTGGGTTTGTGTCAAAACGATGTGCTAAAATCTAATTCTGGGTGTTCCTGAAACACTGACTTCAAAATATGAATGTTGTGTAAATGAGCTGTGAACTCGAGACATTGTTTAGTCAGCAGCATGGAACGAATCTGGAGCTTTTCTTAGATTGTATCTTGAGGATGACCATTCCAGGTTATTCAAATGTTTTTAAGGTTTTGTCCTGTCAATTGAATTGTTACTGTTGGCTGTATGACTTTGCTTTCTCTCTTTACTGTCCCAACAACAGCGGTGAGGGAGGAACTGTTTCCCTCAAATGGTTTAAAATCATTTGTCCGTGTTCTTCATACAGGAGAAGAGAAAGGAAGATGCTTCACCATTGAGTATGTGTTGCCAACCACTGTGCAGATGACCTCTGACTCCACTGTCAGCGTGCTGAGTAAGTAGCAGCTGAAACCATTGTTTATCAATGGTAGCATCATTGTTTCCTCCTTAAATTTGTGTGTTTTGATGTCTGGGGTTGTAAGACGGAGTATTAGGGCCATTTTATAAACAAAAAAAATGTTTTAAATTACGACATTAAAGTCGTAAATTTACGAGAAAAAGTCATAACTGTTAAATTATGAGAAGAAATTTATGACTTTAAATCAGATGATAAAAATTCTGACTTTTTCCTTGAACATTTTTACGTTTTAAAGTCATGAATTTATTAGTTTAAAAGTTGTAAATCAATGAATTTAAAACACATACATTTACGAGAAAAAAGTAATACGTTTACAAGGAAAAAGTTGTACATTTAAATGAAAAAAATTGTACATTTTTGAGAAAAAGTCATACATTTATTTTTAAAAAAGCAATAATTTATGGGAAAATGTTGTTAAGTTATTAAAAACGTTATTGGTTTTTGGAAAAAAAGTTGTACATATACCAAAAAAGTCTTGAATTTAAATGAAAAAGTCACATTTATTACTTTTAAAGTTGTATATCTACGACTTTAAAACATGTACATTACTTGAAAAAAGTCATACATTTATAAGAAAAAAGTAGTACATTTATTAGAAAAAGTTGTAAATTAATGAGATAAAGTCATAAATTTGTAAGAAAAATGTGTAATTTTTCTGAAAAAACTAATAAATTGATGAGAAAAAAGTTGTAAATTTTTGAGAAAAATTTGTAAATTTACATTAAAAAGTAAGATATTTATGAGAAAAAAGTCTTAAATTTATGAGAAAAAAGTTATAAATTTACGAGATTCAAAATTGAATGTTTACAACTTTAAAGCTCGTGAGGATATATATATATACATTTTAGTGACCCTAATGCTTTGTAGTTGGGTTTTTGTGCTGTTTTTTTCTTTTTTTCTTCTGTCGGCCTGGACAAACTACTGCAAACAAACACTCACAATATATATATATTTTAATTTTTATCTACCTGGTTAAACTATTCCAAATAAACCACTAAATATCAGGCATGTTGTCTCTTCTAAAATGATCTGTAATCACAGTTTTGTTGTCTTAAACCCAATAATAATAATCTGAAGGTGACCAGTTTTTAATTTTCCAAAGTGGTAGGGATTCTGTGATTCATCCTCATTTTCTGCCAGCAGCTGTTTTTCTTCATCACTTGAAGGTGTTGAGAAAGGCTGCAAAGAGTTGTTAATTCTCCGTTTGGTTGGTTTGACTCGAGTTCTAATAATTAACGAGGGTTTACACCTCAAAGCTGTGAACTAAACTTGACTTGTTATTTCCAGCACAGTCTCAAACACTGCTTCACTCTTCTAGGAGGAAATGTGACTTAACAGAAATTATTCTTAAACACAGTGACTGTATATAACAATGTGCTAACAAGCTATCACTGAGTTTGGGAGATCTTATCAGCTTTAGCATCATGAAACTGCTGTCTGTCCTAAAACAATGATGTTAGAATCAGTTACTTTAGAGCTAAAGGAAGCAGGTAAGTATGGAGACGTGTGGATTTCTCTAAATAATTTCACTGCTGCAGGAAATTTGGTCCTATAAAATGGGAATCTTAAACAACTGGATGAAAATCTTTTCAAAATTGCAGAACTTTACTTTGTATGTGAGCCAGTTTTTGCACGGTTAGATGGACCAGAAGGGACGTGTCATGTAAGTGTGCAGAGTCTGGGACAAAACAAAACTAAAATGGTAAAGAATTATAATTACCTGTTATCATTTCCACTTATCAAGTTCATTTATCTTAGTTTTGTATCTTGCTCCTTTTGTCATAAAATGAGCTTTAATTTATCTTTGACTGTGTGAATGCTGCCTAAACAGAGATAGTGAATCTGGTCAGAGGGGGCGGTTCTCATCTTGTGATGTCAGCATGTGAGGATCCACATGTTTTCATGGGTATGGGAGGGGCTGCTGTTGAGAGCGCAGGTTTTTAGAGGATTACTCAGAAATCTGTGAATGGATCAAAATACCACTTTGGGGTTGTTTATAGTGAGGAATGAATATTATAATAGGTAAAGCCCCTTTAAGTCATTCCAAATTCATCATTTAAACAGACACAAAAACAATTTGGGGGCTAATAAATATGAAACTAATGAAAACTGTTTTTCCTTTCACTCATTATTAGTAATATCAAATGGAAATTTTTCAATAGACTAAATAGGAAAAGCACTCTTTCCAGTTTCCTGAACGAGTTCCCTCTTTTACTTCTGTGTGTTCTTAGCCTTTTGTAGTTAAGGAAAGGAAAACAAGTTTAAAAATGTCTGATATCCTGAAACTCTAAACAGGAGAGATTTCAGTAAAGTTCAGCAAACTGCTTAAGAAAGCGGTCCCTAAAGATCTCAACCCCGAACATGCAGTCCACTCAGCTGAAGAGAGTCATACTTTATGTTTGAGATACTATGTGTGTGGTGGTGTGGGGGGGGCCTCTGGGACATACTTTAGCATTTTCTCACAACAGGAGCTGATGAGCTCCTGCAGTTCTTGAATAGAGAGTCATAACCTAAACCTACAAACCGCAGCCTTCATGCTGGTAAAAAAATTAGACGGCGAAGCAGAGCCCCTCATGCTGCGCACTAAAAAGACACAAAAGAAAACTTTCTCTGAGTTCTCCGAATGCACTTCCTGTCGTTTCAGAGATGATCCGTTCGGCTACCCCCTTCCCTCTGGTCAGCCTCTTCTTCATGTTCATCGGTTTTGTGCTCAGTAACATCGGCCACATTCGACCGCATCACACCATCCTGGCCTTTGTTTCGGGAATCTTCTTCATCCTGTCAGGTACCAGAAGTTTGTCGACACATAATATCTGTTGTGTTTCGGTCTAACGCCTGTCATCTGTGGGCTTCTGCAGGTCTGTCTCTGGTCGTCGGGCTGGTTTTGTACATCTCTAACATTAACGATGAAATGCTGAACAGAACCAAATCTAATGAAGCTTACTTCAGCTACAAGTACGGCTGGTCTTTCGCCTTTGCTGCCATCTCCTTCCTGCTCACTGAGGTAACTGAGTGTGTTTTTACCCACAATCATCTGAACTGTCTTTTGAAGGCCACAGATTAGATGAATTGGGTTATTTTGTGGCTGTTAAATCTATATATATCCATTAAATCAATCTGCTTTTGTTACATCGATTAATTACATAACTGTGTGGGAGCTTGTTTCATTGATAAATATTACTGGATTGCCTATTTGCTGCATGTGCGCGTTCAGGCGCCATTGCTATCCTTTGAGTCATGACAGCAGAACGCTGCAGTTTCATTGGAGGACAGGCAGACATCAACCACAAAAGTCCCTCCCTCATTTCTTAACCGATTTTCACAAACTATGGCTCGAATTAAAGCTTGCAAAATGATTGATCTATTGGTATATTTAAACATTTATTATGTATAAAGATTAATTTGTAAATAGTGCAAGAACTGCGCCTTCTACTGCTACAGGTAAGGCATTGCTGTCATATTAACAGCTTCTAAATATTCGTGATTTTTGCCGCTGTGCTAAAATCTTTATGACTGAACTTGTAAATGCCAGAAAGGAGGAAGAATAAGTTCAATGGCATGAATGACTGACAACGTTTAGTAACAAAAGCCTTTCCCTGTTAAAAACACAATACATTGCTAAATAAATAAACAGCCTTTACCACATTTTCAAATGAAACTACAACTTTTATTATTTTTGGATGACATACATGGTAAATAAACTCAACTGGATTCAAAATTTTCCTTCAAATAGACAATTTCATAGTACTTTGAGAATAAGGCTTCAGCTGGCATCTTTAGCTGACACAAGAAACAGATTTTTAAACTTAAAATCTCAATAGAAGGTTACCATCCTTACTTGTTGTGATGTAATGACTCCCAACTTGGCAGGTGGTTTCTATTTATTTACACTTGTAATTAAAATTACAAAGCAGTAATATGTATTTTGTTATTTTTGAATCAACATGGATGATAACATCAAATACACCTGTCAACTGTTCAGATTCAAAACACAGTGATAGTAGCTGTAAACGGTGTGGCAGGTTAAAGTTTTGGGCCACAGCTCCTTCACTAACATCCGCTCTCTGCTGTGTTGAGATCATTGAGCAGAAAGCTAGCGTTAGCGCTGCATATTCTACCTGGGCTTTCTCCAGTCCATGCGACCAGAAAAGAAGTTCAATACTGGGGGCATGTATTTTGAAAAGGATGTTTTCACCTTCTTACCAAAAAAAATGTGTGATCGACAACAAGATTTAGCCTCAAAAGCTCTTAAAGTATCTAGCTATGTGCTACTTTGCTAGCACAGCAACGTGCATCTTGGCTGCACATTTTACATGTTTTCAGCATGAATTTATATCAGATTTGTGCTGATTGCACGTACATACGTGCAAATAACATCAGCTATTTTTTAAAACATCAAACATTAATAAAAACATACACTGAAAAAGTAAGCTAGCATGCTACTCGTAAGTTGCTAGCATCCACCTTAGCACACATTTCAAGGTTCCCAGCCTGATTTCTTTCTATTAAAATGTGATGATTTCTCTGATTGGATGTCAAGGTTTTTGCAGTTCATTACAAAACATAGCGTCCCCTTTTGTGGTTCTTTTCGTACTTATTCGGACCTCCTCCATTCATTCATCACTCAATGCTGCACGTCTGTCACGCGTTATGTCAAGTGATTTCCAATCCAGCAATAAATATCTGACTATTACATAGTCAAAGCTTTCAATGAAAGGCATAAAAGTATTAAAGTGACCTTTTTGTGATAGTTTCATTGTTTTCCATCCTATCCAGACAGCAGGCGTCATGTCTGTGTACCTGTTCATGAAGCGCTACACAGCGGAGGAAATGTACAGGCCTCATCAGGGCTTCTACCGACCTCGCCTGAGCAACTGCTCAGATTACTCCGGTCAGTTCCTGCACCCGGACGCCTGGGCCGGCCGTGGCCGCAGTCCGTCCTCCATCTCCTCCGAGGCCTCCCTCCAGATGAACTCCTCCAACTATCCCGCCCTCCTCAAGTGTCCAGAGTACGAACACATGTCCTCGTCACCCTGCTGAGGCATTGCTGGGGTCGTGTTGATCTGCCCGGGTTTTGGCCGTTAAGTAAATATCACTAAGCTTGAAGTTTTCGCTTCAAGTGCTCTGAAAATGACCCGAGTTGCTTTTCCTTCACAGCTGCCAGTTTCGATTGCAGCTTTAGGTTGTATGGGGAGGGAAAGAAAACATGCTCAAGATTAGTTTCTTGTTTTTTCCACCCGTCTTGTTTCAGGTGGAGCTGTTCCTGGATGAGAGAGGAGTTTCATTTGCTTTCACTGAGTAGTTACCCGTAGATATCAGAACAAGAGACCGCAGAGGCTATCTGAAGAATACACTTTGAAGCAGATTTTAGTTTTAGCTCAAGAATACACATTATTCTGTATCTGTGGGTCTTTGGAAACATTCTCACAATTACTTATTCAGGAGGATTGCGCTGTAGTTGGGGAGAAAAAAAAATCAAAGTAGGATTTATTGTGAGAGCAGCAGTTTGTGCTGCAGGTGTTCCCATGTGCTATTTTTTATGTTCTGGTAAACAAGTATAAAAACAACTAATTTTCACAGCATTCAGAAGACAACTGAAAGAGAACTTTATACACAAATCTACTGACCAGAGTCAGGAGGATTTTTACACTTTCTGATTCGAACTTGATCTTTTTATCTTCAATTAGATAAAGGAATATTAACATTATTCATCGTTCTCTTTTGTTTAAGTTTTGTTCATTTCTAAATCCCCACAGTTTGGTTTTTAACAACATGACAAAGATTCACGGGCAAAACAAGACATCTTCCCTCCAGTGGATAAGGAGCAAACAATGTTTTATAGTCAACAGGTGCATTCATGCAGCATATGCAAAGACAGATTTTTTCCTTGTTTGCCAGTTACAGTAAAGAGAGTTGAAGGGGCGCAGAGGAGGTTTTGGCGCTCGTGTTTAATGTGGAATGTGGATGAGTCAGTGGGTAATTTCACGTGGAGCCTTTTTGAATGTAAGATAAGCTGACAGAAACGCTGCTTAACGAGATTTTTCTGCTTAAAAAAACCTCTGCCACAAAGAATTGCAGTACTAACCCAAACTAAAGATACATATTTTTCTATTTTCTTCCTTCGTCTTGATGCTTAAGCAAATGTAGGAGTGTCACAATCAAATGTATCTATGACATTCCAGAGAAGACGTCGCTCCAAACCGCAGTTATTCACATTTCATGCTTTTAGCCTGTGAAAACATATTACCTATGTATATGTGCAATGTTCTTTATAGTAGGCTGATATTTTCATAAGATAATATTATTTCTTTGTAATGTTGCATGCTGTTAGCTCCACATGATCCCACCGAGCACAAGATGTCTATTATATAACTAATGCACAATCTATTGTAGATGTCCATTTCACATTTCAGACAACTCTCTTTTTTTGCTCTATTTTGCTACAAACACACTGGGAATGTGTGAGGCGTTCAAGAAACAGGCATTTTTGAACTCGCAACTACCACATGGTGTTCACACAGGACTGTCGTTACCTGATTCTAGTGTATCTGCTTACAGTTGGAGGAGGCTTGGTGTGAAACGTCGAAGTTGTGCAAATCTTGTTTTCTTTCACAGTTCTATTCTGATAGATGATACATTTGGTGTCATAGAAACAACAATTATTAATTGTTAATTTCTCCTTTATGACCCTTTTTCAACCAGTTGGCACTGCTGTGCTCTGGTTTTTTTTGCCATTGCCGTGTGTTTTGTACATACGAAAAACTGACCTTTTGACAATTTTTTAAAGGGGTCATACTATGAAAAATCAAACTTTTGAGCTTTCAAGTGTATTACACTGTTTCTATAAAGAACCCCAAAGAAGTATTTTAATCCGTTCATGCATTTAAGAGTAATCCTCTAAAACCTGCACTCTGAGCAGCAGCCCCTCCCATAACCATGAAAACGAGTGGTTGGAAACGTGCAGATGTCACAATGTAAGAAACCTCTCTTCCGGAAGAGTCTGCTCCGCCCCCAGGCTAACACAAACGCTTTCTCTGCATAGCTAGTAGCTCGAACTAGCAGTGATCAACGAGATATTTCACTAGAGATGGCATGCTAGCTTGTTGCCTACGCAAAGTTGGACGCCATATTGGAATGGTAAAGATGCCTGTTTACTACTGTGCTACAATTGTACTAAAAAAGATTGAAAAACAAGAATGTGACTTTTCATTTTATGGTCATTTTACTGTTCATGCTAAGAAATGTTTCATTGTTTTGATACCATTCCAATATGGTGTCGCTCTTTACATATCTTGGACAATAGTAAAAAGCCTGTCTGTCATCTTTAGTGATATATCTCGTTGGTGGTGATCAGCTGGCTAAAGTGGGTCTCAATTGGGTTTGTCCACAGTTTCTGTGGTGACCCCACCTGTGTTTGCCCACACTGGTTTAAGTGGGAACTCAGTGGGTTAGCTCGCTAGAGGAGCTCGCTAGCATGCTACAGTGGAACTCGCAAGCTCACTACTGAGAAGCCTGCTAGAATGCTACAGTGGAGCTCACTAGCTAACTGTAGAGGAGCTCTCTAGCACGCTACAGTGGAGGTAGTTATCTCACTACTGAGGAGCTCACTAGAATGCTACTGCAGAGCTCGCTAGTATGCTACAGTGGAGCTTACTATCTCGCTACAGTGGAGCTCGCTAGCATGCTACAGTGGAGCTTACTATCTCGCTACAGTGGAGCTCGCTAGCATGCTACAGTGGAGCTTACCAGCTCACTACAGCAGCGCTCGCTAGAATGCTACAGAGGAGCTTGCTAGCTCAGTACAGAGGAGCTCGCTAGTATACTACAACAGCAGTCGCTAGCTCACTGTAAAGGAGCTCACTAGCATGCCACAGTGGAGCTCGCTAGCATGTTACAGTGGAGCTCGCTAGCTCAATACAGAGGAGCTCACTAGCTCGCTACAGAAGAGAACGCTATCATGCTACAGCAGAGCTTGATAGCTTGGTAGAGAGGAACTAGCTGGCATGCTACAGTGAAGCTCCCTAGTACACCACGCTGTCCACTGGGCAGCTGGCTAGCATAGCGAGCTAACCCACTGAGTCTCCCCTTAAGTCAATGAAGGCAAACACACGTGCGGCCACCACAGAAACTGCAGACAAACCCATTCGGGGCCCACATTTTCTCCCCACTTTTAAACCATATGGGGCCCACTTGACCTTGCTGGCTGGGTATCTGTGAAATACCTGCATTCTTGAACAAGTATACAGTCACTTTCAACAGATTGTCCTGTAGCACTGTGGATCTTGGTTGTATAGGTCTTTACGATTGCTGTCCACTGTTCCATCATCAAACATTTCAAAGATGGCCTCTAAAGTACAATAAATGACCATTAATATTAATGCACCTTCTAAATGATTATTTGTGTTATTTATTTACCCTATTTAACTAACCCTAACCCTTCTTGAGGAAAGTGGTAATTATTCTAGCCCGTGGATGATGAGATTAGCTTTGGGAATGTTGTCTGTTTAGAGATCTAAATGGCAATGTGCAATAGACCTCTAGGAATCAATGTCTGTCAGATGCATATCTGTAGCTGTAAGCATTAAAATAGCCATGACTTAGAGATTTAATAGACGTATGCCCACTGAGATAATGCTGGCATTAAACTTGGCATAAGCGGGAGAACCTGCTCAGCAAAGCAAAGGAGATTCTGTACAGACCGAGTTAGACGGGTAACTTTCTCTCAGTCACAGTTTGAACCTGTTGATGATGCTTTAAGTTGATATTTAACCTGAATACGTGTAAATATAACATCTGTGATGCAGAGGAAACACTTCCACTGAAAGCTAGACTTGTTTTGTTGTGTTGATTCTTCAGCAGTTTGTCTGCTTCACATCCAGCTTTGGGATCATCTCATGTTTATATAAATATGTGTGTAAAGTACATGGTGTCTTGGTCAGACATGAGGCATCAATAATCTGTATGTATACTTTTACTATCAGTCCTATTTATTATGTTAGTGTCTGCAGCATTTAATCTATACTCAAACAAATACATAGGATTTATAACCTGTTGTAAATTGTTTGTTCTTTATCTAATTGTGTCTTTAAAAGTCTGTTGACTTGTTATATTGAACATGGATCAGAGAAATGGATGAATAAAGATTATTCTAAAGATTCTCATAAAGAGTTTTCTTTCTTTACTTTGTTGTTTTTGTTTTGCATGTGGAATCAATGGAGAACGGAGGCAGGGGAACACTGGAAACACACAAACAACGCACAGAGTCTGAGACAAACACATACACACACAGATCAATGTAGTGGGTTGATACCGAGTGGGGTTGGGTGTTTTTAAGTGTCCAAAAACACAATCAACGAGAGAGAGGCAGAGAGTGGTTGACGACAAGTCAAGATGGACGATGTTAAATTAACTGTAGAAACTCTAAATAACCACAGCTGAGTCAGCACATTCTCACTCTCAAGTCGTCACATATAGACATTTGGCCAAAGACCCCTCCGTGTCACTTTTTGACGTGAACCAATACCAGATACCATTACTGGGTTAGGTTACCGTTACTGAGTTTGTACTGGTACTGGGTTAGGCTACCTGTGCTGTACGCGTCATGAGGA
Source organism: Oryzias melastigma (assembly GCF_002922805.2). Lineage (NCBI taxonomy): Eukaryota > Metazoa > Chordata > Actinopteri > Beloniformes > Adrianichthyidae > Oryzias > Oryzias melastigma. The sequence continues at coordinate 3,625,062 of NC_050512.1, read as the reverse complement.
CTAGTGTGTGTCCGTTGCTGCATCTGGTACCACATCCGGTACTGATTTTACGAAGAGCCAGCACGTAAAAAAACGACAAGTTGGGGACACCCAGAACATGTCGCGAAGCAGTCCTTTACCAAACGTCAATATGTGAAGACTTGGGAGTGAGAATGAATTAGCTGAGCAGAACCGCCTTTCAACCGTCATGAAAAAATAAGTGTATCGCATGAATTGGAGGTGAAACGGATTCTGCGTGCAGGCCACTTTGCGCCACTTCCACGTAAGGTGTGAACCCGGCGTAAGAAGTAACTCCTTAAAAAAACTGGTTTTAGGTCAAGGATTGTCTGATAATAGAAATGTGAGTATTTGATATTCTCATACTGACTCCTAGTATAGATAGTAAGCAGCGGATTTAGGACCAAATACAATGTATCACATCCATCCATTTATTTTCTTATCCCGCGGTCTCCCTTTCGGGGTCATGGGGCTGCCAGAGCCTGCCCCGCCTACTGTTGGGTAAAGACGGGGTAAACCCTTAACAGGTCACCAGTTCATCATCCAATCGCACCAATAAACACTCACACCTAGGGACAATCTATCAATCAACCAGCATGTCTCTGAGGTCCTCGAGGGCCAATGTCCCACCTGTTTTCCAAGAAACACGTCATCGAAGCTCCTTATTGGCTAAACACACCTGACCCAGGTAATCAGCAGCAGATAAGGCAGGGATTTCTGGAAAACCAGCAGATCAGACCTCTGGGCTTGGATTCTGACACTCCTGCTTAGGTCACAGATTAACCCATGAAGACTCTTTGGACTGTAGGAGAAAACCCACACATGCACAGGAAGACAACTCCACGCAGAAAGGACCCAGCAGGGATTTAAACGAGGACCTTCTTAATGTGAGAGGAAAAGGCTAACCACTGTTCCGCCATGATTTATCCCAAAATTAGATCTTTTTTTTAACTTTAACTGAGGGAAACTAGCTAAAATCATAATTTTGTTTATTTTGATGAGTATCTTTATTTATTTTTATCATTGCATGCATCTATGTAATGTATTTTTAAAACAATCAAATAAAGTGTTCAAAACAACCATGGAGGGGGTCACTCAATGAACACGGGTCTTTAGATGGAGAAATCAGTAAAGATGTTGAGGTGGGTTAGATGTAAAGCGGATCCTGCAAAAGAAATCTACAGATTGACAACAGCGCCACCTGGTGTCATTGTAGTGACTATATAAGATAACAATTTGTCTGGATCCATCCTTTCCTTAACCTGCTTGATCCAGGTCACAGGTTTGCCAGAGTCTAACCCGGCTACTGTTTGGGGCAAATCCAGGATACACCCTGGATAGGTCGATTGGCTTGATTGGATTATTCTAATCAATTGTTTGTTCGCTAACTGTTAGTTTTTAAGATTATTGCATTACAGCTAAACATGAAAGGAAACCAAAACATTGAAACTTTTGACGGTTAATACTTAAAGATTATTTGGAAAGATCAGATTTGATCAGTCAAGTCATTTATTCAGAATGACCTTCATGAGATTTTAGGACAGAGTATTGTTTTTGCATTCCATAACAAACATGAAAGACTGTTAACTTTTAAGCACAAGTTAAAAAGAACAAAAAATAGACATAAAAAATGTTTTTATTGATCAGACTTTAGTGAGAAATTTGATATTCAACTTGTTGATATGAAAGAAAAAACACAATACTTAAAAATATATCTGCTGGATTTTCTTTGAAAACAACAGGTTTCCCACAGCTGGATTTGTTGGTGTAAACAGCTAAAACTGAGGTAAAAAAAGTAAACTTCATTTATTTAAAAGGGAGAAAAGAAAAAAAGAGGTTATACACATTTTTAGAGCAGGAAAAAACAAGCATGATTCTGTTTTTGTGATATGCATAACCCTGACTGTTTATTAATACAAAATATTTGCAGAGAAAGTAGACTCATCCGATTTGTGTGCTCATAATTCTTCATTTGTAACTCATACAAAACATTTTGTGTGTAACTGTGTGTAACTGGAAACGAATATTAAAAAGTCGTTCCCAGTGTGTGTTTTTTTAATCATGATTGTACAGTTTTACCCCAAAACAAAAACATATTTTAAGGAGTTCATCTGAAATTCACCTCTGGGTTGTGAGCAGGACTGTTGGCATGCAAGTAACCCTACGTTGATATCCCAGCATTCCTTTGCTTACATCCTCCTCCGCTATGGTTTACAACCCCGAGCTAACATTGGTGTAATAAAAAAAAAAAAAAAAGCCAGCAGCAATATTGGAGTTATGCTGCAGTACAGTTTTGAGCCAGATGCCAGCTCAGACAAGGAATTCAAAGACGTTAATGGATCCACGCTTCTCCATCAGAACTGGAGTACTCCATCCTTTGTCCTTCTGGAGCTGGAGGACACGGTGAGCAGGTAGAACCGAGTCTGTGGCTGTGAGGCAGCTGAGCAGAGAGGTCCAGAGATGGTTGGTTGTTGGTACTCGTGGTTGAAGGATTCTGCAGACAGGAAACAGTTCATGAGCAGAGTACTGGAGGGTGAAGAGAAACTTAGAGTTTAACATGAATATCAGAGACACTGCAGGTACAATACCTAAAGGTAGACAACGATCTGTCGATGAACACTGGAAGCTGCAGAGCTTCAATGCTGAACAGCTGAGATGATGATTAGTGGAGGAGCACATCAGTCCCCCTCCACCTCTCATGTGTCTGCACGTTCACATGCACAGCCAGACTGTGAGGAAGATGTTCTTCAGGTTAAAAATAAAGGCTGGAGACGATCGCATTGCTAGAAAAGCATCAACACCTCTAAGAAGTTCATCACAGGTTTGGTGGACAGACACAAGCAAAACCAGCCGACATTAGTCTGAACTAGAGCACGTGATTGGATGAGACTGATGTGATGAAGTATAAACAGCTTTAAGGACAAGAAAATAGAATCTTTATCACAACAGAAGACTGAAACTGGTGTTTTGGTGGAACTTTCTGAGGAAACTTACTCCACTGAATGTCATTTCAGACGAGGTGCTGATGCAGAGAGCTTACTGGAAAGTAAAAGACATTTATTTTAACATGTTGAAACATTATACTGAAGTAACAGGAAGAAAATACTCACATCAGCATGAAATCCAGCAGCAGCTGCCTGACATCTGCATAGAAAAGAACTGAAAAAGAAAACGGGAGAACTTAAATAAAGAGAGCTGACCTGAACCTGATAGTTTTTAATTACATTATTATGTATTCAATGAGCTTTCAGAACTTTGTATTAACACACCTGAAGGTCTCTTCCAGTTCTCCAGACAGGGTCAAAGATTCTCCTGGTACTGCAGAGAATACAAATAACACACAAATCAAATGTTTACCAGTCATAATAGTTAAATAAATAAAGTAGTCTGCAATGTGGCTCCATGCTGAACTTTGCAAACCTAAAAACGTGGCTCCATGAAAAATCTTTAACACTATGAATATGGATACATGCAGAACCTTTAACCTCCAGACTGAGGCTACATGAAGAATTAAATGAAGAATTAAATTCCTGTTAACGAGGTTCCATGTTGAACCTTTAAATCTGTTAACGAGGTTCCATGTTGAACTTTTCAGTCTGAGAACCTAACAGGCTGCTGTTAGACAGTCTATCCAAGGATCACACTTGGTCATTGAACAAGGTCAGAGCAACTTTTCATTTCTGTAGCATCAACCTAAATATTGTTCTGTAGAGATCATCACCAAAACCATCAGGGTGAAGTGAGTCCAGAAAGAGCTTCTGTTTCTCAGCTATAAATATTGTCTGAATAGAGACGTTATCATCATCATCAACAAAACACGACACATCAACCTCTCCTCTTTTTTTCTATCATATATAAAACAAAAAATAAGAAAAAACAGTGAGAAAGACAGAGGACACTCACACAAAGCAGGTAGAGATCAGCTGGACCTGTCTGTCTGCTATAAGCTGGAAACATCAGCATGACCTCTGACCTGAAGGTTTCCTACAGGGATTGATACTAATTAGTAAACATGCACACAGACACACATGCACACCCCAACGCACACACATGCACACACACCCACATGCACACACACAGGAGAAAAAAAAAAGATCAAAATAGTACCAGCAAGGAGTGCAGTAGGTCAACTTGGAGATCCTTCCAGGTGGTCATAAAGGCAGTAAAGGTCATCAATGTAGACATTTTCTCCTAAAGGAAACAGAAACACACAGACATTAACACCATCATGTCTATAACCAGAGAAAAGATGCACCAGAATGACTAATGACATGTCTGTGCAGCTTTCCTCACAGCTATTAGACAAACATTCCCAATCTGAAATAACAAAAAGAAATACTCTTCAAATCTTGCCTCACATGATATTTTCTTTACAGTACATTGGACTAACAATACTTACGGAGGATTCCATCCACTGTGTCATACTCAGGCTCCAAAAGTCTTCACAGGTTGAGCATATTTCATCCTCTTTCACTATGAGCTCTCCTGGAGGACGGTTTTTGTCCAGGACATAAACAGAGAATTTCATGGGTTTATCCTATATATCAATAAAGAAAATAATTTAAAATTTAGATGAAATGGTATTTACAAACCAAAGATGTTATTTCTCCTGCTTCAGCTATTATGAAACCATCAACAACTTTGACTTGATAACATTTACTGTGACAGTACAGAAATGTGTCTGTAGAGCTTTTATACACAACAAGATTTTTACAAACAACATTTTTTCATTTGATTCACAACAATTTCAATCAATAAATATTAATAAACACAATAATCCTTATCTTTTCCTATGTCCTCCATCATGAGAAAATGCTACAAGTACATATTAAAAACAAGACACATTTTTGGGTCTTTATGGAAACAAATATTCTATCGTTGTATTTATGAAATGTATGAACTGTTTAAATTAGCAACATTAAAAGCAGCACAAATATCAAGGATTAGCTACGTTGTATTTACCTTTCGGTTGTAACTGCAGTCATCCTTTGAACGTGGTGCCTCTGTTGAAGGAGGAGATCCGTTACTGACAGAAGAATTGATGTTTTTGGAATATGGTTTATGGAATAGTAGCGACAGTGGCGATCAGCTGTTAAATATACAGTTTTAGGATCTCTGTTTCGGCTATCCGATCACCCAGCTGTCGGAAATCAAATCCAAAACTCTCAAACGCCGCAAAGAGGAAGTGACGTAATATACGTGCACCTGATTAGGGCGTGGTTAGGGAAACGGGATCGGGTAGTGACGCAATCGACAGGCCAGTGGTCTACAGTACGCATGCGCCGTGAAAACAAACCACCCGTTGGGAGCGAGGCTTATATTAAGTCTATGGGCTAAACTGATTGGAAATGCTCACCACCAGGATTAACGGGTCAGTACCGACTACTTTACTGGACCCACCGAACCGCTCAACGGAAACGAGGCTTATCTTAGCTTAGTTTAGCTTAGCTAGGCTACCAAAATAGCTTTACATGCTTCCCAGCATGCACTGCGGCTCAAACTATATCTTTATAAAAGAAAAAACATTTAAAATCACTTTTGTTTTTCTTTATATTGTGTTTACAAGTAACGAACAAAAGGTGTGTAATCCAAATTTGCAAAAAAAACTGGAGTTAAAACCATTAGTTTACACACATGGTTGTAGGTGGGGTATAAATACCGGTGGCGAATAAGCGTCTATTGGATCAAGCCTGGCAGTTGGCGGGAGCGCGCGCGCGCTGAAAAATCTTAGAGGAGCTAGTGTGACGTCAGTCCTAGCTCCACCCCCGGGGCTGGCATATGTGCTAAATTTGTTGCATGGTTACGTATGCAGTTAGCACCCAGCACCCGTAGGCTTCCCAATAACAGCCAGGCTTGATCCAATACTAAAACCGCTCCGTGTGGTGTCCATACATGGCCACCCGGGCGGCACTTTTTAAAAATAAATAAGTGATACTTCTGTCAATATTAAATTTATACTTCTGTCAATTTTTAATCAATTTTTAATGTTTTTTTTTACTGATACATTTATATTTAACCCTTTAGGGACCAGGGTTTTTCAGTAGAAATATATTTCAGTACATAGAGATTATTGAAACATTAGACTAGAGAATCCAAACTGATTTCTCTTTATTTTCCAACCACCTAAAACTTATCAGAAGTTGAGAATATTGGCATCCAAAGAGTTCATATAAATTCATCTTTACATTTTGTCATATTCTGTTGCTATAATTTAACACATTCTCAATGAGAAACACATGTATTTCACAATTAAATAAATACGAAATATAATAAATTAAAACGTGCCAGAAAATCAAATTGAAACCAAACCCAAAACCTTTGGAAAATTAAACAGGATCGGCTGAGGTTGGAAGAATAACTTAAGAGTTAGAAGAGCATAACTTACATTTATTAGGCGTTACATTAGGCTTAAAAAGACAAACCAATACTTGTAACCACCTAATAGCTGTTTTCTGTACACAAAATCACAGCTGTGTATAGGAAAGGAAAGATATGTTAGAACAATTTTTCTAATTGAACATAAGATTTAAAAATAAGAATTTCTACTTGGGGAGTATCTCTGCTTTTTTCAATTCTATACCAATCCTCTGTCAAATGTTGTGCTCTTAGAAATGTTTTGTAACAGTTGCACTTTATTTATTTCTTAAGTTTGTGGTGGACCAAGCAGCCAAAAAAGCAGGACAGAATGCAAAAACGTATCAAAAAAGTTGGAAATGTAATTTTCTTTTCAAAAAATGATTTAAATAACACACTGGGGCCTTAAGAGGTCAACTAAACAATAAGGGAACTCAGGAAAATGCAACATAAGTTATCAAAGTAGCATGAACAGAACTGACCTGACTGAAACTGACCTAATCTGACAGACACACAAGGGAAATTTATATAGTGGCGTGGCCTCTCGCTTCACTCGGGTCCTTCTCTCTCACTCAGTCGCTCACGCGCACACAGGCGGATCCAAATTTTTATCAGATTGGGGCTTTTTATAGGGTTGGGAGGATTTTACACCAGAACAATGTTGTATCCCTAAACTTGCCCCCCCTAATATTCTGTTTGCACCCCCAATAGGGGTTGGCTAGATCCGGCCCTGATGTGCAGTGAGCTTCCACAGGCCCTCTGTTAGGGGCTTATCTCCGTACTCCAGCTCCTCAGCTGTTGGAGGTCGAGATGGGAAGCTTCTTTTAAAATGCATAAACTCTGCACCTCAGTACCAACACAGTTCTTATCGTGGAGCTTTACTTTTAGAGGACTCCCTTTTTCCTAAATAGGACACATTTTGTCTGACAAAAACTCATGAGTGAAAGTATTTAGGATTAAATCTTTTTCTTTTTCTCAATCAAAAACACCTTTATGTCCTTATAGATCGAATAATAATATATCTATTGATTTCTCAAAAAAGACTCAAAGTTTTTAACAGAGATTTAAAAGGAGAAATGCTCCAAAATGCAAAAACAAAATAATTTCTTATAATATTTGTTCTCTTTCATCAGAAAAATGCCACACATACATGTTAAAAACGAACGGACGACTTTAAGTCTACAATTGCATGTAGTGTATTTCTTTATTCAAATTGAGGTGAATCAGAAGCAGATGAAAACATTTTGTCAGAAAATACTCTCAGGCGGGTCAGTGTCTCCCTGCTCCGCTCTGATTCTAAATAATCCACTTGTAGATGAATAGATCCATTGACGTCTTCAGCTGGTATCTGACTCTAAATTGTACTGCTGGTTGGCTCTGATGGTGCTTCCCATTTTTGTTGCTATGCTAATGTCAGCTTGGGATTGTGAGGGGCTGTAAGCTAGCGAGAGGGAGTTTAAACAAAGGCATGATGGGATATCACTGTAGGGTTAAAATCAAATATGACTCAAGTCCAAGGCTGAAGGTATGCTCCCCTACCCCTCTGGATCCCCCCCCCCCACTGTAGGGGCATTTGAAGCTGTAGTGGTGTTCAAAACATTTTTTTAAGGAGGAGCTATAGAGACTAACTTAGGGCTGGTCATCCCATCGCTGGAAGGGTGATCCAGGTTGGACCGACGTCATCGAGCAGTAGGAGCTTCTGAATTTGAAGACATTATTTTTCAATATCTCTCCACTTGGAGGGATAAATGTACGTGGGGGTTGGGAGAAGCCATAGGGGGGGAGCTCAGCCTCATGGGGGGATAGCTTTCAGCCATATTGGACTGGATTAAGTTCCTGAAGTAACGGGAGGTGTTACAGCTGACGAGTTCTACAACTTCTCCGAGGAACGGCACTGGGGTTTGGCTCAGCCTCACTCGCCGGCAAAAGATGAAGGTGCTCTCCCCCGAAGGAACGGCTCTCCCGGGGGGTTCCTACACTGGCAACAGGCAGAAGATCAGAGGCCTCGGGTCCTGCCCACCTCTCTGCTCCAAATACAAACCAGCTGGTGTTTCACTTACCCAGAGAACTGCAGAAAGTTTGATCAAAATTATAAACAGGAATCTTAGCTTCTGTTATGACTTCTGTTGTCTGAAATGAACATATATAATGAATAGGGCTGGGTTGATAAAATGGATTCATCGAATTAAATCGATCTAAGCTTAATAGGTCAATCATCAGTCCATAAAAGTAGAGATCAATCCAACTCATAATGCTAAAGTCAGCTAGCTTGATGCTAACGTATAATGGGATTTCCCATAGGATGGCTAATGCTATCTTTATAAACTCACAGGCCTGAATTTTCCAAACTCTTTTAAGGAAATATTTTTAAAATAACCATTTGTGGTCTAAAACTGTTTTTTTGCTCATACTATCTTCTTCTGGAAAAAGATGTAATGCTATAGTGCGATCGCCACCTAGTGGCCAAACTGAAACGCCCTCCAGGAGAGACAGAACAATTGTTGAAGCTTCTCTGTTTGAGAATCCATGTACTGTAGTCTATAAACAAACTCATTGGTTTATTTTTTCACTTATAAATTTAACAGTATGTGAACTGTATCAGATTAATATGAATATCTTCAAAACACACACACACACACATATATATATATATATATATATACATATATATTAACGGATTAAATCGCAATTAATCCAACAGAATTAACGCGTTAATATTCATCAACACAAATTAATTGCACCTGGAGTGAAATTGCACTTTGCATCACTGATTTGAGCTTCTTCAGCGTGTTTTGGTTCAAAAGCTATATACTGTCATAAAATGTACCTAGTAAAACATTGTGATTGATAGTGACTGATCACAACACAAATAGTGATTAATCTGATTTTTTTTTTTTAAATCGACTGACAGCCTTAATTAAAATAAATGTTCTAAATATACAGTTTTCTGTGTGATTTCATACTGTGATTGTTTGCTGATAATAAGTCATTGGCAAATACTGTAACAAAAAAAAGAAGGAATCCAAAAAAAAAAAGTGAATCAAATCGATTCTGCAAGTTATTGGAGACACCCAGCTCTAATAATGAACTTACCATATTAAAGATGAGATCTAGGCGCTATTTTCAACCTTGTTTGAATTGACGTTCAACTAGCACCTCCAGCTCAGGTCAAATCTCATCAATGCTTTCTTTCTCTGTAGAGTACAACATCTCTGCAGCAGCCATCTCCATCTTCAGTCTGGCCTTCATGATCTTAGGATCCCTGTGTTTGCTGGGATGGGGGACTGGGAAAGGCAAAGGAAGAGACTACCTCCTCAAACCTGCTGGCATGTTCTTTGCTTTTGCAGGTGAGTTCTCCTGACCCGTTTCTGCCTCCACAGCCCAGCTCCTCCGTTTGCTCTGGAGGTCACTGACATGGTCACTCCCTCTAGAGATCTGCCGACATACAAGCTTCTCTCCTCAGGTCTCTGCGCCTTCATCTCACTGGAGGTTATGCGCCAGTCGGTCAAACGCATGATAGAGAGTGAGGACACCATCTGGATCGAGTACTACTACTCCTGGTCCTTCGCCTGTGCCTGCGCCGGCTTTGTCCTCCTCTTCCTCTGCGGCATTTCCCTCCTCGTCCTCTCCATGCCTCAGATGCCCAGGAATCCATGGGAGACGTGCATGGACGCCGAGCCAGAGCAAGCCGAATGATTGATGGAGAGATCTTCAGCTTTACCTTGAAGACCCACTCCAATGACGGTCCTGTTTTGAACGTGTTCTTGTGGGATTTTTCTCATGATGTATAATTAAAGCTACATTTCTTTAATCAATCATTGTGAATTAGGAGCCGATGAAGGAGCAGGTGAAATGGGCGGGGCAAAGTCTCCCTGCTCCATTCTGATTCATCCACTTGCAGATAAATAGATCCATGAACGTCTTTGTTTTACCCGTCTGAGCTGGAATCTGATTAAAACTGTTGGGCTAAATAGATCTGATACTGCTCGTCATTTTTGGTGACAAATGTTAGGTTGGGGATGTGAGATAGTGGGGATGATGGGATATCAGAGGAGGCTTACGTCTTCATCAACAATCCCGTACATAACTTGGAGGCAAATTTATGATGAACTCTTGCAGAAAATATGTCTAAGAAAACAACTGTTTTTGAAAATAATTTTGGATAAAAACAGCAAATACAACAAACAAAAGACCAGTGGGGACGATTTGACAACAGATCAAAAGGTGATTGGAGTGAGTCTTTAAGGGTTGCCACTTAGGAATAAATTAAGGATGAATGTTGCTGACCCAAAGTTATCTTTACATCAGGAGATGAACGGGTCTTTCTCATTTTGTTTACTTTTACTAAAAAGTGAAAATTAATTACTTTAACTTTAAACTTTAGTTTAAAAACTGACTTTTTTTAATTGTAAAAGTAGACAAATTAAATAATCATAAAAAAATACTGCTTTTAATGCTCTTCCTCTGTGTACTTTATGTTTAATTGCAGCAAAGAAAGAGTACATTTTCTTGTTTTTGTGACCATGGTCCTTCTTGGGTTGCCATGTTCTGCTGTAATCCAGGTTAATTCTTAGAAAAAAGATTTTCTTGCGCAGTATTTGTCCAACTTTCAGGCATTTAAATGACAAATATAAGTTTCTTTTGTGCTGTATGATAGCCTGTACATAACTGTTGGTCTTTACTTTGATTTGCTTCAACTTTTAGCTTCTTTTTAGGACAGACTATTGTGAAAGCTCACTTTAGAATCTGGCAACCTGAATCTCAGACAGAAATATTGCTACCAAAAAAAGTGCTTTTTTAATCACATAAAACATATTTATATACTTCAGTTTATGGCTGAATAAATAAAGTGTGCCCAAGTACAAATTCATGCAGATAAAGTTAATCATCCCCTTTGTGGGATCAATAAAGTTTATTCTTTTCTACTTTTGCTATGAATGCTTTCATTTTTTTTCCTTGTTTGCAAGTTTCTCTGATTGAATATACTTGTGTGTGTTTGTTATATATGCATAACATTTGTAAACTCTTGAGCATTGGAAAGTGTGTGATTTTGTTCATATGATGGAATAAAAAAAGGTTTTCTTCAATTCCAGTGACGTTTCTTAGGAAGTACTGCTGTTTATTAGACAAAAAAAATTCCAACAGTTTCAATAAAAACACTTTAATAGAGAAATAAAAAAAAAGAAAATAAACCTTTAAAACACAACTTAAATCCTTTAGTATAGCCATCACCAACTGAAATGTATAAGAGTAAAACCATCTAGTAGTTTTGTATCCACGAGAGGAAACACTGGGACTGAAAGGGTGGGGGGGCAGACGGTGATCAGCGCTGGACTGCAGAGGCCGGGAGGGGGCGGGGCTGAAGGTTGCTCCCACCAAAAATTGCTTTTACTGAAAGGCAAAAGGAGATCCGAACATGAAATGGTTATTGTTTCAACGAAGAAGGGACTCTGACGGGTTAACGAGAGAAAAACAAACACAAAAACTGAAATAAAGTCCCTTTCAAATGTCTTTGGCTCAACTTCTTCTGCTCCAAAATAAATAAAGCTAAAGAAGCGGTGAAATGTTAGTATTGCACAACTTCAGAGACGAGCCTGGAGGGAACCGGACCGCCCCTCGCCACCAGCGGGGAGCAACCCCAGCCCGAGAAAGGGAACACAAATGACCATCACACCTTCGATTGACACCGTAGTAACATAACAGCCTTGTTGATAGTTATTGTACTCATCAAATAAAAGAGGAAAAATTGACACCAGGGTTTAACAAAACTGTCTTTGTTTTTTTTTTGTTTTTTTGCTTTTTTTCCACCCCTCCCCCATTTCCAAACCAGAAATCAAGGCAAACGGGTCAAATCAGCCCAACATGCATGAACAGGAAGAAATCATTGATTGTTGTACAGCGGTGAGAACATTTACCAGGACAAGTCCAGCAACCGGTGTGGAAACAAACATCGTACAGAGAAGCAGATGTAACTGCCTTTAGAAAAACTAAATCAAAGACACTTTCTTTAAAAAAAAACAAAAACAATATTTTTGATCTAAAAAGTTACAATATGTTGCAACTATTCGTTGATTTTTTTCCATTTCTAGACTTTTTTTGTGTGAATTTGCATAATTGAAAACCTCTTCTATAAAATGGAGGCGTTCCCAAAGTTCTCATTTGTAAATACATAGAAAATGCATATTTACAAATATGTATTTTCTGCTGAGTAAAAACATCTGAATGGAAACCTTTAAAATCATACGTTAGGTGAAGCTCTGCCTTCCTGTTCAGAGTCGAACTCTTTGAAAAGGGGATGCATTAGTGGCTTCTTGAAACCAAAAAAAAGATGCATCTTTTCATGAACTTTTAAGAGGCTGGAGTGTTTTGACGGTTTTAGAATTGCCTGGAACATTTGAGCATTGAGGGTACTTTCAGATTGAATGGGGTATTTCATGAAGATGTGAGCGCCGGAGCATCAACCGGGCAGGACGATGCTCGACGGGGTCAGAGCGGAACTAAAGAAACAATCGTAACCCACTGAGACTAAAACCAGTCATCCCTCCGATTGGTCTAAAATTAAAAATATTGTGTTGTAGCATCTCAAAAAAAAAAAAAAAAAAAGTTTCGATATCAGATGAAAGATAGAAGACTTCAGTCACCATTCGTTGAATGGGAGCATCATCTGGTGTTTAAAACATCAATAAATACCGATGACGAAAAAACAAAAGTACAAGGTGGTGTTTGTCCAAAAAAAGCTTCCCTTCACATGCTGTTCAGTTTCTGCGTTTACCTCAACACTCGTCTTCTGAAACTTGCCCTTCTCGCTTCAACGTACACAAACCTTCAGAGCAGCCCAAACGTTAAAGAAAACACACAAAGAACGGGTGACCATGAAGAACCTCTGTGTGGTTGGGAAGGATTCGTGAGAATTTGGAGCAACATACTTAAAAACACACATGGTTAAGCAGCAATCATGTAACGTCTATGCTTTTCAATGACCAGAGGAGGAACGTGGATTTCATTCTTTTTTTTCCAAATGACATTTTCAGGAGAAGTGACCATCATTTTTATATTTTTTTAAATAATCACAGAAAATGGTTTCCATGTAAGGAGGACTAAGAAGAAGAAGAAAAAAAAAATCATAGAATGCAAATACTAGCATGAAATCTGTGGCAAACAATTCATTCTTTTTCTTTTTCTGTACAGATTAGAGGAAAATTAACTAATTCTATACACTGTTCCATGTAGTTTGTCAGTTGACCACTTAGCTTTCATCCGCCACCACAAGCACAGTAGCAAAGAAAACTGTTATTCCAAAAAAAAAACATAAAAACGGGGGAAAACAAGGTTTTTAGTAACAAAAAAAAAACATTTTTACTAGGAGAAAATACGCAGCTAAGTGGTCAACCAATTTTTTTAAAGAGTTTTATTTATTTATTTCTGTTTTTTTATTATTTTAGCATTTGATACATATACAAGTGTAGATAATATATTTTCATATATACATAATGAGTATGTATATACTGGTAATGTATTAATTATTATATACTTACGCTTTTCACAGATATGTAACTCGAGGGAAAAAAATAAATGACAGTTACCAATAAAACGCTAAAATCAAACAAACAAAAAAAAGTCTACATTTAGAAACAGTTAAATGAATTTATTTTTTTTCTTTTTACTTTTTTTAAATTTTTTTTGTAAATTTTTGTTTCTTGAATTTCATAAGAGAGTGACTGATGTTCATTTAAAGTAGGAATAGTACCCATTGCTACCGTTTGAACTTCCTATAGTCAGCTCCTGCAGGAGGGAGAGGGGGTCGCTGTTCTTCTTCACCTGCTCGGGCCGCAGAGCCCGCGGTTTGGGTGGAGCACGCAGGGCGCTCGCGTAGGACATGGTCGGCGTCTTGCTTAAATTTGGAGCCCCGTGTGCAGCTTCGACGGAGGCCTGGGGTGGAGACGACTGCTGCTGCTGCTGCTGCTTCTTACTGGAGGTGAGAGGGGGGAACTGGTGCTGCAGGGAGTTGGCGGCGTGTGGATGCATGGGCGGCGCCGCTATGGCCTCGCTCTTCACCTGCTCGTCCGTCTGACGATGCCCCTTGGAGGAGGCCGCTGAGAGGAGAACATCAATCACACAAACTGTAAAACTTCTCAGCGATTACACAGACCAACAAACTTTTAAAGGACAATGTTTGCTTTAAAACCCTTTCTAGATATGTTTCTAATAGAACCTGTGCTTTACATTTCATGACGGGCAGTTCTAGTCGCACTAATGCCTGTCAGGGTGAAGAAAATCTGTGGATTCCAGCTTGAAATAAAAATGCATTTACTTCTACATGCAGCTCTGCAGCAGAAAGTGGGTCAGCTCTGCAGATAATCTTTTCAAATGGAATCAAGCGAGCTGTTTCCAGGATCAGAGGAAACTGTTTCCATTCTGACATTATTGACTAATGAACTGATTGAATCACAGCGTTCTACACTGCCGTGATGGGAGAGGGTTCACGGACACTTAAGTGAAAGCTTCATATTTACAACATTTTTTCAGGTTTTTCAGACAGAAAAAGGAGCGTTCTTCTGCCTAATCTGAACAAAAAGAAAATAAAATGTTCAGATGCAGAGAACAAATAAACAAAGCCCACAAACTAAGACTACCAAGGTCAAACTCCCAAGTAAAATAACAAAACCCAGCAGTGTAAGACTAATGAAGACAAAGAGGGGAGAAGGAGCAAAAAATAAATAAAAGAAAATGAAATAGAAATTTTCTAAAGTAAGGATTACTTAATTAGCATTTATTTAATTAAGATTAGTTAAATGTATAAATTGATTTCTGAGGTGAACATAGATGATAAACTATGTAAGTTTCAACATCCCTGTTGACCTGAAGACGTTCCAGAGCTGCACTGAGATGATCCTGTTTGTTACAGAGCGTCTTTTATTTTGAAAATAAGTTATTTGAACTTTGTCAAACGTAAAAAAATAAAAATAAAAAAAAAGAATCACATTTTAAGAGATGCTAAGTTCTTTTTATATTTTTGCTTTGGTTCGTGCCAACACATAGACATAATTCATATTTATTACTTAAAAAGAATGACTTCATGAATGCATAAATTTCCTAAAGGCTAAAGTAAGACTACACGGCTAGAAAACCTGCCCAAATTACTCTTTTACTGTTAAAGGTTGCCGCCCCCTGCTGTACATGGTACTGTACATGATGCTGTCTCAATATCATCTAGTTTTTGATCGTTGACATAACAGTGAAGCTAAAACGGCCAAAATTGGAACAAGACGAGGAGCTGTTGAACTTAATAAATGCAAGTGACTCTAACCGGTGACTTACCCAGAGACTCTCGATGCTGAGCGAGTGAGCCGGCTCCGTTACACGGAATGTTCTGAAACGGGCCGGGACCTCCGCCGTTACTGGGCCACAGGTGGTCATGCAGGGGGTAGGTGTAGGAGCCGTGGGGGTGCTGATGATGCTGTATCTGAGGGTGCTCTGGGTCGGAGGGGCAGGGCTGGGGCTGCTGGGGCAGAGAGTTGGCGGGAGACGATTCGTCGGGGAAGCTGGAGGAGATGCGGCGCTGATAGAGAGGCCGACCCGGACCCCGGGGTTCATACTGTGCAGACGGGAGGAGAAGAACAAAGAGGCATCAGTGGAATGAAGCTGGAGCAATCGGATGTCATGCACACGTTTTCATCAGAGGAACTACGAATGAATAAACTAAAATCTAAAGGAGCTGAACAGTTTTTCAAGGATGTTTGGGTAATTACATCTCATTAGTGTTACCTCGTCTACAGTGTGGAGGGCCGTGGCTGCTGGTGTTCTGGGGGAGAGTGGATGGTAGGACTCTACATCTTGGCCTTGGTTTTGTTGATGTTGCTGCTGCTGCTGCTGCTGCTGGTGAAGCTGCATCAGGTGCACCTGCTCCTGCCTACTGGGGTGGGCCATGAGGGGAAATCCATAAGGGAGATTGTGGCCCTGGTTCCCCATTATATGATTCTGCTGGGCAGCAGCTCCACCGTGGGACCACTGGGCGTCTGGGAGGAGGAATTTGCCCTGGGAGGGAGGAGGGCTTCCGGGGTGAGCCGATGGCTGAGGGGGGTAGCTGGCGGGGTTGTAGAGGGGGTTCCCGGGGTGCTGCTGCAGAGCTTGATTGTTGATGATGTTGTCGTTGGGGAGGGCGTGCGCGGTCTCGTGGGGGTAGAGTCCTGATGGGTACGGAGCGGCGTGATTGGAGAGGGGAGCTAGAGAGGAGGAGGACAGGTCGGCTGAGGGGCGGGGCTGGGACTGTCGATACTGAAGGAGGCGGGACTGGGGTGGGGGCTGCATCTCGGGGGCTTCCCTTGGTTCGGGGTGATCCTGGGGGGGCATCTCTCTCAAGAGGGCTGGGTATCTGGAAGTTAAAAATAAGCATCACTTGTTAGAGCAAATGACCAAAAAAAGTAGAAAAAATGCTGATTTTTACTGAATTTAATGTAAACAATGTGACAAATCTATTGATATGTATTACTGGAAATCAGTGTGACAGATATGCAGCAATACTATGCATTAAGTGTTGAACGGAGGAGATCTAAATAAGTACGTGAAGAACCACAAAAGTGGACGCAATGTTTTGCAATGAACTTCAAAAACCTTGACAAATAGGCAATCCAGAAATATTTATCAATGAACAAATCTGTGCTCGTGAGGCAGGAGTTAGTCTCACCTGGCGAAAGTCGGCCCTGCGGTGGACGAGAAGGCTTCGTCTTCAGCGTTGGCACAAAGGCCCCAGCTGGCTGGTCGAAGCAGCTGGGGGGGGAAGCGAGCCATGCTGGGCTGAGCAAGGTGAGCCAGCTGCTGGGGCAGAGGAAAGGCGACGTTGCCCTGGAGGAACGGGCCTGCTGCCTCCCCCCACTGACCCCGCCTGGCCGCCTGCTGCTGGCTCAGGGCCTCCAGAGCCGAGGGACCCTGGTTGTCTGAAAGGGGAACCACGGGGTTAAACACAGAACAAGAACAAATTTCTATTTCAAATATAAATATTTAAGTACTGTAACTTTTCAACTGTTAACAGGATGATTCCAGTAGATTTTAAAGGAGAAAAGCGGCTTTACGCCGCTTTTCTCCTTTAAAATCTACTGGAATCATCCTGTTTTTAAATCTTTTTCTTCATTTTATAAGCATCATGAGACCAATTTAGCCATGTGCTTTAGTGCATAAGTTTTTAATCAACTTGCCTTTCAGAATCATCCTGATCATAAAGTAGGTAGTAGAAGGTTCCGCTCACCTAGAGAGTCGGCTGGGCCTCCGTTCTGTCCATCCTCCCCGTAGTTGCTGATTCGGTTATGCTGCAGCCCCAGATGCTGGGCGGTGGGGTGACCCATGGGAGTCCTAACAGTGCTGCTCAAGTCCTCCACCCCTCCTGTCTCGGGTCCGTCCACAGAGGGGGACTGCACAGGTCTGTGGGTGGGTATGGCGCCACTCAGAAACGAAGCGTTGTGGTTCCCAGCGGTGAAGGCGGGGCTTAGCTGCTGCTGACTCTGCGGCGTCATGCCGGGGTGCTGGGGCTGGCCGAGTCGAAACGGAAGCCTAGGTACTGGAAACTGCTGCGGGAAAGTCCTTCCACCGGCAGGATGGGGCGGGAACGCTGCGCTCGGAGGTGCCAGGTGGTAGTTGAGCGGTCTCTGAGGGGCTGAGGGGTCTTTCCGGAGCAGCAAAGTGTTGGGAAATCCAATGATCCCTTCGGTCTGTGGATCCTGACCTCGACTTTGCCCTGTATCTAAATCTCCCTGAACAAACAGTTACAATAAAACCATCATAAGATTTTCAGTCATTTCCACAAAGCTCATTTAGATGATTGTCAAACCACTCAACAAAGCTTGCCTGCTTTTCCTTTATTTCCACATTTTTCCTCTCTGGAGTCTGAAGACGATTCTGTTCCGACTTTGAACTTCCCTCCACTTTACCTAAAGGGGTAAAAAGAAAAATGAATCAAAAACCCTCCACCTCAATCCCTCACTGAAGCTTATGGAAACAGCTGTTCATGCCATTTCTGATGGGGTCGGCTGGTTGCTCCTTGTCAGGACTGGGCTGGCCCATTCCTAACGGGGAAGGATGTGCGACCCCCCCATAAGGAATGGGGGAGCCTCTGCCCTGCGGCTGCAGCAGGTTCAAGTTGTACGCCATGGCTGCTGGGTGGCTCATGATGCGGGGGTCCACAGCGAAGCGGTTCTGGTATCCAGGCCAGGGAAGCTGGGGAGCATTTGAAACCGAACAGTCAGCATATTTCCAGTCATTAAGCATTAGAGTATATATTAAATGTTAAAGTACAAAGCTCCTAAAGATAACAGTATTTTATTTAAAATAAAAACATTTAAATATTCCTCATTATTACACACAACAGAGTTCAACAACAATGGATTTTTGACAAATAAAAAAAATGTGTTCAAAATATAGTCTAAAACCATCTGTTTGCTGCCCCCTATAGGTTAAATCAATGTATTACATCTGAATCTTGTGATTGGTCAAACCATTTAAGTCCCACCTCATGATCTGCAGCTCCAGTAATGACTACATCCTGTTCTCCAGCCCCGCCCCTCTGACTGGATTTCCACATTTCAGCTGTGGGTGGAGTCAGCCTCCAACTTCTCTGTTTAGTTACCCTTTAATGTTGGGACTCCAGAAACACCAGCAGCTTCAAATATTCTTCATTCTATTTTAGCAGCTGCTCTCTAAATCCGATGGATTTGTCTGGCAGAAACCTTCCTCCTTCTTTCTTTATCTGCACCAACCCGTGTTTCTGAATCAGCCACAAATCTCTTATTCGTACGATGATCACGAACAACGGTGAAATATCCAAAGTTTGTCCAAGACATTTAATTATTTCAGACTTTTCAGCAGCAGAGATCGTTTTTCTTTCCCATATTGCTTGAAAACATTGGTCTGTCCGTCATTAGTAGTTTTTCATTTAATTGAACTACCTAGTAAACTAATGATGACAGGTGTCTGAAATTAATGTCAGTGATCCAAAGAGACAAAATATCATCCACGAGTTTCATTAAAAAGATTTGATCTTTTTAACACTTAAATACAATTTGCACAATAATTTAGAACATCCTGTATTTTATCACTAAAATGCTATTATTTGAAATAATTGGTTAAGTGCACAAATCTAATACTTTCATGCTAAAATTTGCCATTTGCATCACGTTAGGAATACTTGAGTGTTTCCTTTGATTTAAATTCACCGCTTTAACATCTGCAGTACTTTTGCTGGTTTATGGTGCAGACTAGTGAACGGCGCCGAATGTTTCCGTCAGCGCTGAACATACCGGCAGAGGCATGGACATGACCATGTTCCCCCCGTACACAGCTGGAACGTAGAGGATGCTGGCGCCCGTGTGAGGATCGATCCTCTGAACCGGACTGGGGGACTTGCCCATGCCGGTGGCGGTGCCGCTCAGAGGAGGAGTGAAGGCCCGGATGGGGTTTCCCATCAGTACAGCAGGGTTGGGCTGAACTGCAATGACGAACAGATGGAGGAAAAAACATTTAAGTTAAATATAAATCACTGTTAAGATGATATAACACTGAGAGAAAAATGTAAAAACTTTAAAAGGTGGAATGCTGTTACATTAAATGACCGAACAAGCCAAGTGATGACCATTTTGAAGGATTAAAAACAAAAACAAAAATGCAGCTAATTTCTTAAATAATCCTTATTAACCATCACAATTCATAAATGAAATAAAGTCTTAAATTCATTTCTATTTCCACCACCTCCACTCCTCTCTTTTAGTCTAGTAGAAACCATAACAAGTCTCAAATGTTGTTCAAAAGAAATAATGAGGTGAGGCTATGATGTTTTTTTCTCATGAGTCATAAAAAAATTTGTGTCTGAGCAACAAAAATCCAGCTGGATCTCCAGCTTTGATCATCTCTTCCACACACACTCACCATATCCTTCAGGTGGGAGGTGCTCTGAGTGGTTAGCATGTTTCCCCTGTAAACAAAAGAGTCACAAAGTGACAGTTTATGTCTGCAAATGTCCAAAAAAAGACACAGCAAGAAGACTAAGCAACAACTGATAGCCAGTCTACTGAAACAAACACCAACGGATACTGAAAAAGTAAAAAAATCAGTAGAACACAACATGTCATTTTAAAGTTGCTAAGCTGAATTGCTAACTAAAAAGGCATTTGATTAATTAAGGATTCCGATTTTTACTGCACTAATAGACTTCAGCATTTGCTCATTGAGAGGTGTTTACTTACAACCAGAGAGAATTATATACTTCTAAGTCTGCACAGGTATCCACTGCTTTTAAACGCTAACATGTTTGAAAACTCCAGAAAACCGTTCAATACCTTCTTTTGAAGGGGAAACATACTCAATACATTATGCATTTATCTGCTACAGTTTATTGCTGTTCTAATAAATGTAACACAAAGACAAGGTTCCTGCAAGGATCTTCAAGTCAGTTTAAGAATTTTAAGACCTTTTTTTTTAAAGGAGCCACACCATGAAAAATCTACTTTCTGAGCTTTTAAGTGCATTATACTCAATCCTCTCTATAAAGAACCTCAAAGAGGTATTTTCATCAGTTCAGAGTAATCCTCTAAAAACCTGCGATCTCAACAGCAGCCCCTCCCATACCCACAAAAACAAGCGGGTTCTCACGTGCTGATGTCACAAGGTGAGAACCGCTCTGCCCCCAGGCTAACATAAACACCCACTTTCTCTGCGGAGCTAACGTGATCATCAGCAAAGCATCGACTCTGAGAAGAAGTAGATCCTGTTGTATCTAATCTGGAGAGAAATCAACGGATCTAGGATTATGTCGTGAAATAGGCAGGAACAACAAGGAGCAAAAGGCGGGTAGTTTTACTTCTGGGTATGAAAGGAGTTTATAAAAATAACTGTTTCATAAATAATTTTTTTAGTGTTCAAACGGTAATACATGATCAATATATGGATATACAGTAGTTTACTCTAAAAGACTAAAGAAAATCATGGTGTAGCCCCTTTAAGAGCTTTCTTAGGCCATGCAAGACAAAAATTAAGAACAATTTCTCAGTCTAATTATACTTCATTTCCCATTTATCAGCACAATTTTTAAGGCTCAGATATCAAAATTCAAGACTTTTTTAAGGCTATTTAAAATATTATTTTTGCATTCAAAAATTTGGTGCTTTTATAGACTTTTTAAGCCCTGCAAGAACCCTGCAAAGAATAGAGAGGTGTGAAAGTAAGAGGCAAAAAATAATTGATTTTTATAAAAACATTTAATTTTAAATCAACCCTACGTAGGTTTCTATTCCTATGCACTACTGCTCAGTACCTACACTCTAGGTACTAGAAATCCACTGAATATTAGAAACTAAAAAAAATCATGATTGTTTTCAAGATTGATTCAAGATTGATTTCATTTGGCCTTTTCCCATTTTGTTTATTCACTCCACCACTATCCAAGGAGGCCCAACGTGCCTCACACAACGTCAAACCAATAAATAATACACTGATAAAAAAACACTTAAACAGATACTGAGGCACAGTAGATGGGGGTTTCGAACTCAATCGCACAAGGGGCCAAAATCCAAAACACATCTTAAGTCGTGGGCCGAAAAATAAAAAATAAATGATCTGGAGGGCCGGATAGGATTACCCTGAGGGCCGCATCCGGCTCCCGGGCCTCGACTTTGACACGTGGTGTGCCTTCAAGTGACTTAAACGTATAAACAAAAATTTGAAAACAAATCCAATATTCGACTGGATGAGGGTTAGATGCTTGAACTTTTTAGTGCCACAGATTTAGCTTCTCGTGCAGCTTTTCTCCTTCAGAATCTACTGGAATTATGGAATTATGCTGAAAAATGACAGTAAAACAAAGAACATAAACACTGGAGCTCCGGTAATAAAGGGTTAAGATTTGACTTCAGAGAAAAGACTTGCTCTTAGCCTTCATAGTGCAGTTTTTCCTAACAGCACAATAAAAAATGTCTGTAAAAATGGAGGATTTTTAGAGAAACTTATTTCTATCCATTAAAAAATGCTGGATTCATCAAAGCATAGTTGATTAAATTGGGGTTTTAAGTACAGACAGCTCGACTTGCCTGACCTTTAATTTGGAACACCGAGGGGGAAAAAATGAACGGTTTTCTTAGCTTTGTGTCAATCTATGCAGTATAATTTTAAACTGGATAGTAAAACTATTAGAAAAAAATCAGAAAAGGTGTGTGTTTACCTTTAAAGCTGAGCATACAGCAGAGTTTAGACTCATTAAGCCGAGAGGAGGATGGCAGCAGGCTGGCTGCTGTGCTGATACTGTTAACCTTTATGTCGGGGCGGGTGACAAGACAGCCTGAGCCGACTGCACCCCAGCAAAACAAGCTTTTTAAAGCCATCCACGTAAAATCTCAAATGCTTCTTTGTTTATTTTCAGTCATAAAGCAGTTTGAATTGAATAGTTATAGTATTTGTGTAACTCATCCCAACACATACAATGTTATTTTTGGTGAATTTAATCTTTAACACTAAAATAACTATTATAAAAATCCACTAATTCACAAATGTTCAGATAATTATTCTCAGCTAAATGAAACTCTACATAAAAATGTGACTTTTGATGCATTTCTAAGATGAGAAAAATGCTGAATAAAGACATAAAAAAATAGTGTCTTTCAGACTGAGCTTCAGCCATGACAAATCCCCTCATTCCAATACTTTTTGCCTCTCGAACTGCTGAGCTCCTACACAACTTCTGAGCGAGGAGGCTGGCTGCGTTGCCATGACGACCACCAGGCTTATGCAATTATCCAACAGCTTTTAGTGAGGTGAATCTATATGAAATATGAGTTTCTGTGCTCTGAATTTTATTCGCTCAGTTTCCTCTGTTTGCGGTTTAACACATGCGTTTAAGAAACAGCAGATAGAAACAGAAATGTATGCGCCGGTGCTTTTTTTTTCTCCTCACCTTAGGGGGTGACTGCTGCTGTTGCTGTTGCTGTGGAGCCTGCTTGTTAGAGGCTGACTGAGAATGTTGGGGGTGTGGGTGGTGGAGGGGGTGGAGGACCTGCGAGGAAGACTGGTGTCCTTGCAGGGGTCTGAAGGCACGAGGGATGAACTCCGGAGCCAGGGGGTTCAGGACGTACGTCTTTTTCAGCTCCAGGGCCTCCAGCTGAGCCTTGATCTGCTCAAAGGTGATGCCGTGGAGGCTGGAGTTTTCATGGCAAATGTAAATGAAGTGTTCCCAGAATTTCCTGTTAAAGCGAGAAACAGATGCTTACTCTATGTTGCTAGAATTTTAAGTGAGATGGTAAGGCGGCGGGAGAGAAATTCAAACACTCAATTTTCTATCTGGTTTGAAAAAGCTGTTTGAGCTGTGCTAAATTCAGGCCGTCTACTTTATGCCAGCAGCTCTTCACTCCTGATCATTCACAGTGCGGACACATTGTACACGTACTGAAGACTTCAGCTTCATAGGTCTGCAGGCTGACATTTATCAAGCAGCTTGACAGTTTATTTGCTGAGACAAGCATCAGACACTGAGGAGGGCAGGAGGCAGACTTATTTAAAGGAAGGAAAGCATGAATAAAGCTGAAATAAATGGAACAAAAAAAAGAGAAAACTAGTAAATGGTAGATTATTGTG
Organism: Oryzias melastigma; assembly: GCF_002922805.2. NCBI lineage: Eukaryota > Metazoa > Chordata > Actinopteri > Beloniformes > Adrianichthyidae > Oryzias > Oryzias melastigma. The sequence continues at coordinate 3,601,107 of NC_050512.1, read as the reverse complement.
AGAACCACAAGAGGATATGCTCCACATGTGACTAGAATACACCAAAACAAATGTACAAATCAACTTTGGCGTTATTGTTAGTTTTTGGTACTCAAAAAGGTAGTCAATGGTACTGTAGTCCCTCACTATAACGCAGTTCACCTTCTGCAGAAGTGACGTCATCAGTCAGAATTACAAATATGTGCGGCACAGGGGAGGTACGGGCTGCTGGTGCCTCACCTGCCACTGTCTCACGTAACAGGAAACTTACTCTTTTTTTTTTTTTAACCAAAGAAATGTTGAAAATCCACAAAAAAGATGATCACAAAATACAATTGTCTGCATGCATAAATATTTAATTTAACATTTTTAAAAAAGCACATTTAATTATTTTTGCATTTTTAGATTTTACAGGTGAAGCTGTGCTTAACCTGCCCCCCTTGACTGAACGTCACTGGCAGTTTTGATGATTTTTTTGGTTACATTTTTTTTTAAAGCCTACCGTTGTGCACAGTGTCTGGCTGTAGACCCTTTATATAAATCTCTCTCCAGTACAGCTGATCTTTGGTTTCATTCTATAATATAGGACTTATTTTCTGCGAAGTTGGAACTAAGAGTTTAAAAGGGAAAAGTTTGGATATAAAAATGCATGTTTAAAACATTTGAAATTATTGTAAAAAATAAAAATAAAACTGACTTCTTCAGAGAGTTTGTCAATCGCTGCTTATTTTTAGAACATAATATTCAAGGTAACACTGCATTTACAAAAATAACTAAAAACAACATTTATAAAAACGTTAAAGTTACTTAAAATCAATACTGTGCTACTATGGTCAGACCACAGTGATTGACAGTCCAGTACAAATTACCTGCAGCGCCCTACAGAGCAGAGCGCTATGGGGTCTCCCACAACTGCAACCAGGGACTGGGCTCTTGTAATGGCTGTGTTGAGTAGCTTGTAGTTGGACAAGAAACCATAGTCAAGATCTTCTGTCGAGTCCTCAACCAGCTGCTCTTTGCGCTTGATGGCGGTTTGCTTGTGCTTGCAGGTGTGCCGTGTCCGCACGGTGCTGAGGAACAGCACCCGAAACTGTTTCCCTGCAACACAACATGTCACGTTTCACTCCAGAGGTACAAGGAGATCAACAGTCTTAAACCAGATGGAAAGTATGTGAAAAACTCAGTGTGTGTCACATCCACAGTGATTGTTTCACTTCACAGTTTTTCAGGATTGTATTGTGATGATAGACACACCTTTTTTGTGTTTCACTGGTCATACTGTTCAAATTCATATTCAATGTCCAACATTTCCTAAGCTTTAATCAATAGTCAAAAACCGAGTGACAGTGGTTCATTTCTCCGAACACATGATCTTTGTCAATGACAGACGCCCTGCTTTCTGTGGACACACATTGTACTTCTGACTTTTTACCACACAGTTGCTCACCTTGGACGTTGAGTACTCTTTCAACGCTAACCTCGTGCATCCTCTTCTTTCGGAGCTCAGCCCGGATGCGGAAGACTTGGTCGGCATAGGGAGACACCACCCCGATGCTTCCTTCATCCAGTTTACCCCAGGCAACCGGCCACTTCTTACGCAACTCCTCCACCCGCTCCACGATCTCAAACACCTGGACACACAGAAACAATTGACTATGTAGAGAATTCAATATAAAAACGTGAAAAGAAATCTTTAACATATCAATGAATAATTTAAGTAACGATAATAGAATAAAAATGTTAATCTAGAAAAAAAACGAAGAAGGTAATGAACAGATTTATGAAGAAAATTGCGCGTGGGTGGGGTCTTCTTCAAAGCAATATGTCAATATGACATCCTGACAGACAAAGGAACAAAGTTGATGAAACAACAAAGATTTGGGACATTTTCACCGCTTTGACTTTTTGCTCCGAGGTTCTCCCTATTGTAGGTGGTGGAGGAGCGTTAATGAACGGTAAAAACACAATAGAAGAAGAATCTCCTCCCTGCAGCTACCTGTGTGAGCGCACTGCTCCGGTGTGGATACCACCTGCTGAGTGCACATTCCTAAACCGTGAAGAGCGCGTTCTGGAACGCACCGCGTGCAGCCGGTGTGTAAGCACCTTCAGTCTGAATGTTGCAGAGCTACAAATAATTGATGAAGGGATTTATAAGAGGATTCACAGGCAGCTATTAGCATGACTTTCATCCAGCTATGTTACACGTTCAGAAGATGCTTACATCTGAGTAGAAAATGAAGTGGAAAAGGTTTCATCAGTTTCTTAACCTCTAAGACTTTTTTTGTAGTTGTGCAATAGTTGGTTGTATTTCTGAATACCTAATGTTGGTTTGTTATTGAGATTTGGCTGTGAGTTGAAACACAAATTAATGTAATAAAGAGAAAAAAACGACTTCATGATCAGCGAAATAAAGTGAGCTGTCGTGGATTATTGTTTGTACATTTATTTTATTTTATTCAACTCAAACATTTTTTTCTTTGGTGGTAATGGCTTGGCATCTAAATAAAACTCCAAAAAGAACATTTTATATGCCTTTTGAAGTTTGTATATTGAAAATATTTTTATATACGGCTTCAAAGTAATCCAATATTATGTCAACGCTCTGTGGTTGAGATACGCCCTTTTAGAAAGAAAAAGATCTTTGGATGTTCTTTAAACATAGATTTAAGTAAAGAGCAACTAAAAAAGAAGAAATAATCCACAAAAAAGTTTGATCAAATCTTGGAAAAACATAGGTTTTGTACAGATTACTACTTCAGCAAAATCCATGAAAACTGACTTGCTTTGTGGTCAAAATACATTTTAAAAAGTGTCTTTAAAGAAAAAAGCATCCTTCTGTTAAATAAAGAATAAAAGATGTCTCAAAGCGGCGTGCTTTCAAACTGACCTCAGCGTTGTTGTAGTAGGCAGTGCTGTTCTTCTCTTGGACGTCTTCTCCTCTGGCTGTGAAGAAGGTGAGAGGGTAGAAGTCCTTGTGGGACGGCTGCTTTCCACTTGCCATCAGCTTTCCATCATAAAACAGTTCTGACGTGTAGCTTGAGAGAGAAGGGAAACCCAGACGTCACAACCTGTGTAATCAACTTCTGCTAAAATGACTCATTTAATCTGAAACATTTGAATTCATTTGAACAGTAAATTATCAATCACATTTAAGGCTTCAAGTTGATGTTATACGCCTCAGACTGCAGTGAATTTTAAAATCTTCAGCAAGTCTTAAAGGGTAACCAAACCCTAAATCAACCTTTTTTTTGTCTGTTGAATTCTATAAATGGGGCTTTAAAAATGCTGTCAGTTGGTCCTTCCCAAACTTTTGACAATTTAAAATAAACTTGTTCAATTCCGGAAAAGATGGTCTAAAACTTTCTGTGTGCTCTCCCCTACAGGTGTGCAGTCTGAGCGACGAAAAGGTCTGGCAGCAGCTCGATTTGAGCGACGTGGCGTGAATCGGGTGGTGCAGCCAAAATGTAATATCTGAAGTCTGACAGGTTGCTGTGTCGCATCTGCCAATCATGAACTCAGCTTTGGGCACATGGCGTTTGCAGTGGTGTTGCTCCCGCAGTGGCGCTCC
>NC_050512.1:3528368-3597214 GCF_002922805.2 Oryzias melastigma | reverse complement strand
AACAGACGCGACATGAGGAGATCCGAGTCTGCTGTGCAGTCTGAGCGACGAAAAGGTCTGGCAGCAGCTCGATTTGAGAGACGCGGCGTGAATCGGGTGGTGCAGCCAAAATGTAATATCTGAAGTCTGACAGGTTGCTGTGACGCATCTGCCAATCATGAACTCAGCTTTGGGCACATGACGTTTGCAGTGGTGTTGCTCCCGCAGTGGCGCTCACTCGCTCGATACGCCGGCAGAGAGCTGGGATGGGGAAGGACCCTGCTTGGGCCTCCTGAACTTTATGATTTTTTTATTATTTATTTTTATCGAGACAATAATAAAAAGATTCTTTATTTACCTCAAGCTAACCTTACCTTCAATCACAGATCTAGACCACTCCTCCCCCACTTAGACCTAGCCCTGCCCCCTTTTTTTCATTTTTCAAATCTGGGCTGAGAGTGGAGTCAGCCTCCAACTATCACGATTCGTTCCCTTCAAAGTTACCACATTTACGCCAGAAAAAATTGAGTTAATGACCCTTAATGTGAGACAAAGTGTAGAAATCTTCGTTCTGGTGTACATAATGCTGAGGCGTCACGCTGCTTTCATCCTGACCTATAAGAAACCGCTATAACTCCCTCAATCTTTGTCCCTCAAAGCAGCGCTGAGAACATCCACTCACTTGATTATCGCTTCATGGGATCGGTAGTTTTCACACAGGAGGATCCGACAGGGGTATTCGGAGGGGTAGTGCTCATACAGCCGGTCCAACAGAGACACGTGCAGGTTGCGCTCCCGTGCAAACTCGCTGTACACAAACGGACTGAGCTGCAAAGTGACAGAGACGAAGAGAAAGTGCAGTTTAGTAAAACTGATTTCTATACAAGTACACATAAAACGCTGTGATCCTGTTAACCCTCTACTTGCCTGCATGTGGTCCCCAGCTAACACGATTCGGGTTGTTTTGCTAGCGAGAGCAAAAGGCATGATGGTTTCACACTCCATGGCCTGAGCTGCTTCATCCAACAGGATATGACTGAACAATCCTGTCAACAAACAAACATCAGTCGTTTGTTTCACACAGGGCACTAAGGGGATTAGCAGTACAAGTTCAGACTAGGTTCTGAAATTTTTATCAATACTTTATTTACAAGAAATTGTAAAGCACCAATTAAGTCACCGGAAATGGTCAAACATTCCTAACAGATTTTTTTCTGATAAATATCTTATTTTCAAAATGTCTGTATTTTATTGTTTACAATCCCACATTACCATAATTTAGCTTACGAGCAATCAGTGCTAGAACAGAAAATAACCCGTTTCTCTCTGTACTTTAAACTGGTCTGGTGGAGAATCTGAGAGGAGTTGAACAGTAACCCGACAGATTTTAAAAAGCACAAATGGTGGCTGGCAGCATGAGAGGAGGGGATAAAACGGCATCGCAAATGAGTGGTGGAGCAGGGAGGAGAGAGGCTGAATAACAAACAGCAATCAGCCTTTAAAGCTACACCAGATCCACAGGAAAACATGCGCACCAACGCAACCTGACGCTTCCAAACTAAATAAACACACGGAGTGTCAAGAAGTAAACAAACAATGAAAGCATGTCAAGCAAAAAGAGGGGAGGAGCAGCTTGGATAAAAACAACTTTTTTTTCTAAATAAATAGTATATAGCATTTCAAATTCAAATAAAATATGTATTTAAGTACAGTTAGACTGGACTCCAACATATTTAATTTACAGAAATGTTTTTCTCAGATCTGCCACTTTAGGTAGTTCATTTTTTTAATCATCTTTTCCCAGTTTGCACTTTGCAGCCGTCTCACTGCTGTTATTGTTCGCTTTAAAACAAATCAACTGGGATTCTGGCCATTAGTTTTAAACGTTTATTACAAGAGTTGCTGAGCCCCAAAGTCAGAATCTGTGAATATCCTCCTAACTTTACAGAAGTATTTTTATGTGCTTTCTGCTCAAACTGCCGCCGTATTCTGGTGCACTTTATGGCAGTAAAATGCTGTGATCCATTCATGACAAGCAGACGTCTAAGGAATTTATTTGAAATAATAAACTTAAAATATACAGTGCTGATCAAAATAATAAAAAAAATAAATGTCCAATCACTGATCAAGACACATCTGATACCGATCGAGTCTGAAACTACATGATCAGGCCGATTTATGATCCTGTGATCGGATCATCCCAAGTTCTTATCATCCTGAGCTTTTGATGGCATTACTGACCTTGTGTTGATCCTGATTAGGACAAATAAGGCATCCATCCATCCATCCATCCATCCATCTTTCCACCCATCCATCCATCTTTCCATCATCCATCCATCCATCCATCTTTCCACCCTTCCATCCATCCATCTTTCCACCCTTCCATCCATCCACCCATCCTTCATTCCATTCTTCCGTTCTTCCTTTTCTTCTTACTATCAACTGGATAAATATTTTTTAGTGGAGTAGCTTGATTTAACTGGACTTGAGTAGTGTACTTTAGTCTCTGAACTGGCCCTTTGACAGTACGCTCAATGTAAACTATTAAAACAAAAAATATATTTTTGGGTGTCAATAGAAAAATATCAGTTGTTGCATTTGGGTTAACAACACATTAAAAGGAGCAGTTTTCCAGAGGGAAAAATGGCAGTTTCACAAGTCTGAGATAAAATACAATGAAAAAACAATGTTAGGGTGTTGTAAAGTTCCACCCAAACTATTGAGCGATCACAACAACCCTATGGTTCAGCTCAGCAAACAGGCCTCAACACAGTTCACTCAGTTGTTAGAGAGCACAAAAAGAAAAAACCTTCACCAAACTAACTGTATGCTGAGGACAAACGCTGCAGGACTAGCAGTCTGGTGTGAGCAGGAAAAAGATGGAGGAAAAAGATTGATTATCTGGATTAAAGAGAGTCTGGATTGATCAAGTGGCTAAACTGTCTAACTTTTCACATCAAATAAATAGTTTCAAAGATTTAAAAACATTGGTGTAATAAAAGCTGAGTTCATGCAATGTCTAGCAAAAGAAGACTTGCTTCAACCCAACTACTTTAACTCCAGTCCACATGAACACAAAACACCAGAGCAAAGCTCACAAATTGAGTAATTACAAGTCAGAGGCGTGAAAACAGCGATACGGAGAAAAAGCTGGTCTTTATGAGAAGAGCTGCCACTGACAGAAAGAAAGAACATAATGCTTTATGTGGGACAAAGCTGCCTGCTTTTGAGGACTTATCTCTAAAACAAATGACCTTCATGTTCTCTCTGTCTGGCGTTACCTAAATAATGTAGAATTGAGACAAAACTGTATTAAGACCAAGGAGCAAAAAGCATTAGACAAATAGGACGGATCAGAGGAACAGTACTGTAAACTCAATGTAGGTTAAAAACCCCCCCACGAATTTCTGCTTTTTATATTATTTCTTCATTTACAAGGTAAAACGTTGCTACTCTAGTGGTAGAATCACTTTCTACTCTAAATATAAAAAAACAATCTTTACAGTATTTGTTTTTTATTGCACTTATGTGGCTGCAGTTTACAGTACTTAAGAAACTTTATTTACTTTCTTACTGACAAGAATTAACAGGGCTCACAAATTCAATTTGCAAATGCCATCACTAACTTACTAATATTAAAGTAAGAAAAGCTACATTGGCTTTAACAACTGCAGATAATAAAGAATGGTGTTTTTGTTCTCCATGGTTCTAAAATAACCTATTAGTGAATGAATTAATCAAAAATAATTAAGCAAATATGATGGCTAATTCTTTGCTTAAAGTAAATTAATTTAGTCACAAAGTAGGAAGAAGGCTAGTCTGATTCCGTCTGATCTGAAGAGCAGTTTAGAGGAAGTCCAGGGAGAGAAGTTTGACACTCTGCTTATCCTTTACAAGAACATTAGGTTAAGAAACTAACTCTGGTTCTCTGAAACATAAGTGAGGTATGACGCTATGGAGACACGTCCGTCCGCTGTTCACACATGAAGACAGTCTCGACTGGCAGACAGAAGGAGATGTCTAACGCCCCAAACTGACTGAACGTGTGAGCTCCACGAACCATTCACAATCGTCCCTTCATCTGTCAATCATTGAGACATCCATGGTTACAATCTTCCTTGTTTGGTTAGTTCCCATGGAAACATGCTTGGTTAGGAGAACTCTGCAGTGACTGAAGGGAGTGGAACTCGGACTTACAGATCTCAATACTTCGCTTAGAACAACCTTCTGGTCTTTTCTAGGACTTACCAGGGTCCAAGTCAAGCTGGCAGAGGTACTGGGAGGTGCTGAGGGTGACCACAACAATGCGGTGCCTGAGGATGTCCTCCCTCGTGGGCATTTGGAAAGTGACCTGTGTGCTGGAAATGAGACAGTACTGCTGGACCACCGGGTGGACCGTCTTCACCCAGCGGTTCCTGAAGTATACCCTGGAGGGATCAAGGAGAGGTACAAAGATTAGATGGAGGAATCCCTCCAGAAAATAAAGAAACTCAAAACAGAAAAACTACTATTTTTAAGTCTGCTCAACCTACCGAACGACTACCACCCTTACTGATCACTACAAATCAGTAGTGTACATTTTTCTCTATTTGACGATAGAGGCATAAGCTTGTTAATGCAGAAATTGCTTCCCCGTTTGGGGATATGTGGGGTTGCTTTGGTTTGAGTAAAAGTCATGTTACAAACCAGAAAAAGCTTCACATTCCAACTGGAAGTATGCCATGTTTTTACATTATTGACCATTTTTAAGAAGCCTCCTGTCTTGCTCACATACTTGCATGTGCACACACACACATTTCTTTAGTGCAGCAACAGATGACAGAGCTAACTGGACCTGCACTCTATGGCCTCATTTCGACTCAACAGTAGAGACCAGACTTGTTAAGCAGGACCGACTGGTACCATTTCAGGTCCCCTGTTGGACGTAGGTCCATAGAAGAATGGAATGGACCCATGAGGGCGGAGCTTCTGTCGTCTCACAATGTAACACATTGATTGGCGGAAAGGTTTTATGACAAGAGCAAGCGTCCGACCAGCGCTTAGACTATTGTAAACCGGCCAAGGTCTGGTACGTAATGCTCACTGGAAACGAGGCACAAGTCTTCTTTAGTCAGCTTCAATTTAAGCAATATACATAAACTGGTTCTTTAATCAATTGTATTACAATCTATTAATGATTTAAAAAAGGAACTTAATTTTTGATAGTCTAAGCTTTGTTTTCAAAGTCTTGCTTTTTAGCTTATATTTGAATTTGACCCTTCTTCCTTCTTTCAGGTTCATTACAGTCACAATGTATTTGGTTTTAGCCTTTATTTGTGTTTTAAGTCTGTCCTTCATCCTTTGACTTTATGGTAAAGTTATTTTTTAAGTTTTAAAATGTGTCGGGGAAACGACAAAGAAGAGAGTTGTCCTAGATCACTGAAACTCTTTCAGATCAAAAATAAACTAACCTATGCCAACTAATTTATGTTTGAGAACAGTTATCCTCTGAAGGTGTAGCAGAGAACTGTCTGCTTAACCATATAAACTTTCTCTGCAGCTTCTTAACCATTTCTTCAAAACAAATCAAACTTTCAGCAGTATTGTGGGAAGGACAGACGGTACACTTGACCCACTGAGCTTTTCTAGGGAAAGAATATTACTGTACCTGAGAGGTCTGGCATGAGCATTGCCTGCTTCAACATAAGGATGAAGGTAGTCCTTGATATAAAGGTCAGCCGCACTGTTGGAATGAGTGCAGATCAAAACTCTGCAGAAAGAAAGAACAGAAATGGTGGTAATGCTGTGAAACTGTCGGCTGTAATTAGACTTCAGGATTCAGGTACATCCACAAACTCCTGCAAGGCAAAGAATTGTTTTAGATTTCCTGAAAAATAGATTTTGGGGTAAATTCAAAAGGAAAAAAGAAAATACTTGGCCACTGTGGGGTTGCTCTGTGCTGAACCTTCCGGATGAAAAACCCAAAAGGTTGTCAGCAGATAGAAGAAATGACTTAATGAGTGGAATGAATGAATTACGGGGTGGCAGCAATCTTCAGAGCTCTCAGTGTCACAGACCACAATACAACATGGAAAGATCATCCCTCGGTTCAACACACAACCCCCTGTCTTTTCGTTTCCTGGAATCTAACAACTCCTTTTTTTGGGAGGGAATTCAGCTCCATTCCCATTACTTCAATGGGCTTCAACAGATCCAAACATAACTAAAAATGCATCTCAACATTAATAGAATATAACCATGGTGTTTAGAAAACCAAATCCCCCAAAACATCTAGAAAAAATAGAAAATGAGCCGAAAAGGGTATCCAGTGTACAAAATCTCTACCGGACCACATGTGCGAATCAGTGAAAGCCAATTTGCTGTGACGACCCTGACGGAATTCGCCGAAAGGTATTTAAAATTAATTAGGTAGTGGAACCCAACCAGCCAAAGGTCCTATCTACAACATCATTGGTCTACATCACATGAGAGGTTTACATTGACACAGGGACGGGTTTGTTTTCTCTCAGTAATGACTATTATGACTCCACAATAGCAATATTAGGGACTCCCTTCCTTATCTATAGGCTTTTAAGACATGTATAATACATCTGCAGGTATGGTAACCGGACATAAATATTACATTGTCACAAGTTTTTTAGTTTACATTTTTCTGTAACATTACATGGAACCTTGCTCTCTTTTAATAACAGCAAAGTTATGTTAGAGGATGGAAAGTACCACATCAATTTTTTATAAAGACCAGCTTACATGCTGGTGCCACACTGATTTGCATCTGTTATGTAAAACTTCAGAATTTCCTGTGGGTATCTGTATGTAGTCAGGAAACACTAATGAGGGGAAAAAGCAAGTCCAAGAAAACCTTGCAGTGCTTTACTATTACAGTAACACCCTTTGATGGGGTGAAGTCAAATAATTTGGTTGAATGTGATCAAATGATGTGACCTCCATTACAAAGCAGCAAATGAACTGTAATTAAAGCAACCATGTGTATTAGCCTAAAAAGAACAAAAAATGTCTCCTAATGACCACCAAGCAGACCACAAATCTTACAAATAACACCCAGCACACACGAGCAAACACATTATTATTGTGTTTTCTCACCAATTAATACCATATTCAAGGTCAAAATTGGCCAGAAGGAGCAACAACATGTCAGGGCCAGCCTGGCTCACACGGTGTTTGACAAGGAATCAAATCCAACTGTTTGTTTCAACCTGTTTACATGTTTAGCTGCTGTTTGAAATGGACACATTTACAGCTAACAGTACTTTATCAATGCCAACCTTGATGGCTTTGTAAACCAAATAGAATGAAATGAAACTGCTAGCTTTGCCTTAGCATCCACATGCAAAATGAGGACTGAAGGACTGAAAGTGAAGATTCAGAAAAGCAAAAAAAAAAGTTGAAAAATCAAAACAGCAGCTTTTACAAATAGATGCATTATTTTTCAATTGGTATTTTTTACATTTATAGTTCTTTTATTCAGGTTTTCAGTATTTTGCTTCAAGGATTCAATTTTTTTTCTTCAAATTTTCAAAAAACATTTTTTTTTCAAGTTAAAAATTTTTTTTTCAAATTTTCTTTTTTGATTTACAATGTCTTGCTTTTACATTTTCAAAAAAATAATTCAGTTACAATTTCTATTTTTCAAGTTTTCTATCAGTTTTTTTGTTCACTTTAAGCTGATCCTGATTTGACTCCATACTTTCATCCAAGAATTCAAATAATCTTTAAAAAATGTTTGTTTAATAAACAAGAAATCACCATAATTGAATGGATTAGTGTTTTGCATAAAGGTAGCTAATAATGCAAAAGTCTAAAAAGCCCAGTTTTCTTCAAAATTGCCTCAATCAAGACAAACTTTCTTCTAATTCCATCTTCTCCAGGCAGCCTTATATAACTAACAGCTGTTTTCCAAACACAAGCCGCTCATTGCTTCCCTGCAAGATGGAACAGATTAACTTAAATTAAAAAATAAGAGAATACATTTTCATCTTCCGTAGACATTACACTTGTTCATCACTCGACCCTTGAAGTTAGTCGTTTATGATGGTTACGGTGCCTTTAAACTCCACAAGAGCATAAATACCAGTGATAATTACCAGAAAAAGCTAAACAGTCGGACAAAAAGAGCAAGCTGAAAGTGAGGAAAGATGAGAGAACCACTGCTCTGCTGGAGTGTGTGTAGCTGACTGACAGGGAACTGAATAATCCTGCCGAAACCTTCTTATATCAGGTACTGGTGGTAGGACCAAATATGCAAGAGACTTGGGTTGGTGGTGGACACTCCAACATTTAATGAATAAACTTCAATTCAGTTTATATAGCCCAATATCACAAAACAATTGCCTCATTGGGCTTCATGCCGGTAATTTTACAGAAGCAGAACTTGAATAAGACAAAACCCATGGCTAAACAAAAAGGTGTCACAGCAGTTGGTAGACAGAGGGTGGTTGTCGAAGGACCGACTCAATCATAAACCGGGGTTTCTGTCTATGTGAAGTTTCTATCACCAGCCTGTCTCTTGCATTTTAGGTGCTTCACCTATAGTTCCTGACATCCGAGTACACTCAATGTGCCACTTCCCACCAATGAAATAATTTTTTTTTTAATCAATGTTTTTTTTGTAAATAACATAATAAAATATTAGATGACTACAATGGAGTATTAGAGCCACCAAAAAACTTAGACTTTAATCTCGTAAATTTTACGAGAAAAAAAGTCACAAATGAAAAAAAAGACTTACATTTGCAAAATTTAAAGTAATTAATTTACAACTTTAAAACACGTAAATTTACAAGACAAAGGTTTAGTCTATGACTTCATAAATCATAAATATACAACGTTATTCTCATAATTTAACAGTAACGACTTTTTTGTCCTAAATTTACGACTTTAAAACTGATATTAAAAAAAATATTTTTTTTGCTTGTACAATGGTCCTAATACTCCGCCACAGATAACCACAATGCCAAAAAAGAAAAGTTATAGTTTCAAACATTATTGTAAAAATGTTGGGTTTTCCTGAAATCACTCCAGAGAAAGAGAAAGACACACAAACAGACCTGCTGTTGTCTTGACGGAGGATGTGCTTGACAGCCTGTGCCAGAGTGAAGGTCTTGCCGGTACCGTAGGGTCCAATGATGAGGATGGGGGGCAGGGAGATGGAGATGGGCGTTGTGATGGCCAGGATGGCTTCTTTTTGCTTGGCATTGAGACGGGGGTCCAGCTGTTCATCCCACTGCCTGCAGGCATGAAGAGAATGGAGACATGATTACTGGATCCAGTGGACTACTGGAAGACTGATCATCTCAAGACTGGGGTGTGGGGGGTGGGGCTGTTCTACGGTCATATCAAACACGGCCTGCTTGGCTCTCAGCGTCAGGAGTTTAGGGGGGTGGACAAGTTCCTACACTCATCGCTCCCTCAGGGGATAAATTGTCAGTTTCAACTATTACAATCATAAATTACAGAATTTGTCTTGTAAAGTTAAAGAGATGATGAACATGGCAGACGGTTTGTTCATGCTGCCAACTTTAACAGAACAAAGTTCAGAATTATAACAGCTTTTGTGCACGCAGTTATTCACTAAACTTTTACAAGTGTCATGTTGATGGCAAAAATATCACAAATCAATAATATTTAAAAAATGTGAAGCAGAAAGAAAAAGAAACAAAAGTGATGCTTAAAAAAAAAAAAAAAAAAAATCAAGGGTACCTAGAACTAATTATGACAATTTGGAGTTTCCTTCTTACTTTCCTAAAACGTGTGTTTACTGTGCATAGAACTGCAATGAAAAGTGGAACAACTTACAGCAACATGTTTACATGAGTCTTTCTTTTTTTATTTTCAAAGTAATTGCCGGTTTTTAAATTGATGCAGTTTATTAAAACATAAAAACTCCGCTGCACCTGCCGGTATAATCCAAACTCTTATTCTGTGATTGAGTGGATGTGTGTGTGATTATGCATGTGGTAAAGCTCCTACCTGTTGGGGCTCCAGGGGATGGTAGGAACCATGCTAACATCAGGGAAGAGGATGCAGTTATCTTTGATTCGATCCAGGGCGTAGTGCATCTCACATAGTGGCAGTCGGTTTAGCTGAAATTGGAGCTCCACCTGGAACGAAGGGAAGACAAGCAGCTTGTTTATTTACATATAGAAGTCAATCAAAATACAGTGAGAAATAAAGTTTTAAAAAAAATCAGGATCCAAAAATGTTCCCAAATGTGTAAGAGGTGTAATTATGGTGCATCATATGAACAACCAGAACTGCACAAAATAACTTCATTTCCTAGTCTTACAGGAAACACTAAACTTTATTAGGCACACCTGTCCAACTGAATGATTTCCTTTAATTTAACCCAATTCAATTATATTTAGAAAACATATTAAATAAGTGCTGTCATGCGATTCATTTTTTGTGTGATTAATTAATCACAACCTGTAATTAATTAATCTATTTTAATCAAACCAAATGATTGATGTGAAAAGCCTCATTTTTAGGTATTTTTATTTAATATTGTAACATTGTGACAGAGTAAAAGACCAAAATACTATTAAAAACATGGTTTTTGTGAAGTTTTGTTATTATAATGGACTTCCAACCTTTAGTTTTAGACTAACAAGGGCTTTTTTTTTCAATCTCAAACAAAAAAATCTGGTCGAGAGTTCCAAGTTAACACATAAAAACAATAGAAACTCTTTTCTGAGCAATTAATAAAATACTGACCACAAACTACTTGTTGATGGAACAATATATATGTTGACAAACATCATTATACAGTTTAATGTCGAATCCGTTCAGCCCTCCACATACCCCATTAATTTATTAAAACAAACAAATCTCCAGGCTGTATCCTTTACTTAATAGATAATAGCTGTGGAGTTGTTTGTGTTGGTTTTGTTAAGAACTAAAGTTACACATTGACGACGTCGCAGCAGCAACGCAGACATGCTCTGAGAGGAACGCAAGACGTGTTTTCAGCAGAGTTCAAATAAAAAGTTCATGCAAGTAAACAGTCGAATCCGTGCTTTTTATATTTGAGAACAAGAAAATAGGTACAGATTTAAAAGGATATTTTTTTTTGTAAAAGCGCTCATTTGTCTGTCATTAATTATGATTAACGTGATAATTTGACACCTCTATATTAAATATTCTAAAACAATTTAAACTTTGCAATGAAACCTTATTTTCACATAACTAGCAACTTCAACTGAAGAAAAAGCAGATCATTCATTAATAAAATCATCAAGAAAAAAATATTTGCTTTGCAAGCAAAAAAAACTCAAAGTTTCTCTGTACTACTAAGCAATTTCTTCTGCATGTCCTGTGAAACAACAGGGGCTAACGACACTAGCAACTGTTGTTAAGGACTTTTCTGAGGACCAGATCAAATGACAATAGCAAATGCAAAGTTTGAAGCATAAAGAAAGCTGAAAGATCATAAAGCAAAGCTATCTTCAAAGAAGCGTGGACATGCAGAAAATATTGCTTAGGATGTAACGATTTTTTGTTAATTGGTAAAAAATCAATTCAAACTCATCAACATATTCCTTGTTGAAGAAAATTTAAATATTGTTTTTTTTCCACAGCCTGTGCCTATTCTAGAAATACAGAGTTGATGACCTGTCTTTAATGCAGGCTCGCTGTGAGTTTGCGCGGACCAGTGTGTGTATATGCGTAGCGGAGGGGCTGCGTGTCGTTCATCGACATTTTGGTCATGTGTTCGCCGGGATTCGGGCTCTGCTTGCAGAGAAACTTTCTACGCGCGAGTGGAAAGGACTTTTGACGATTGGGGGCAGAGGCAGGGGGCTGCACGTGCGCGCTCTCACTGAGATTCTGCTTGTGCGCACTCATAACTTGTGCCCGAGGGAGCAGCTCACGCACGCAGAAGTAGACAGTCTCTCGCACGCCAGGACTTTTTCTGCTCAGAAAGCACTGATGAGGGTCTGAATTATCCACAGTTTGATACGCTCGTGGAGAGGTCTCATTTCTGCGTGGAGTTTTGACTAATAAACAACGCGCTAATTTGGACACAGAGCCACTAGCCCTTACTGGTGGGTGTTTTAGCTGCAGTTACAAATAAGTGAAAGATCGCAGCTTGAGAACACTTGATCATGTGTTTGATTGGAGCTGGTGGTGCCTGTAAATTAGGTGGTGGCAGCCGGAAAAACCCTGATTTAAAGTGTTTTGTATAATTGTTTATTTGTATGGAATCCTTTCTGTAAGTAGAAAAACAGACCGTTTGATGTAAGGGGAAAAAGAAAACATACTTGGGCTTAAAATACTTTTAATTCATTGTGTTAAGAAAAAAAAATTGTGACTTTAAAACTGAATCGAATCGTGGCCTGACTGAATCATGTCTACTTAGTGGACATTTAGCTTTCATATAAAGGCGGGGGCTGCAAAATATCGATTTAGGGGACACTAATGACACGTGGACCGCCAGTTTGAGACCCTTGTTCTACAGCGTAGAGGTGACCGTAGAACAATAGCACCGAGTCTGAGCCCATACCTGTAACTCTCTGTCGGACTGCAGGCCCAGCTCCTCACAGCAGTTTTTGCAGATCCTAAGGAAGATGTATTCCTTGGTCTTCTCCTCTATCACAGCTTCATAGACACGCTCTTTCACCCCAGGAGGAGGCTGGCTGCTAACCCCATCACGGCTCAGTGGTAGCAGTAAAACTGAGTTCACCTTGGTCATCACTAACCGTCCAGCTAGCGTGTCCTGGGAAAAGGGAGAAAACCAACAAATGGTTTTAGAAAACGACCACGTCTTAACGCCGCTCTAATGTGGGAGTGCATGTGAAGAAAGCACCACTGCGGTTGTTACCTCAGAAAGAGTTTCAGTGAGTTTGAAGCGTGCAAAGAGTTGTCCGTTCTGCGCGTACTTGGCTCCAACAGAAATGCCAGTCAGCATGAAGCTATTGACCAGCTGCAGGTTCACTTTGATGTTAAACCTGTGAGGAGAAAAGGGACAGAGATGCTTCATGTTAAAAGGTAGGAAAACTGAAATGAAAGACTGCTCGATGAGCCGCTTTTCTCCTTCAGAATCTACTGGAATTATCGTGTTAATGCAGGGGTGTCAAACTCAATCGCACAAGGGGCCAAAATCCAAAACCCACCTTAGGACACGGGCCAAACAGGATAAACATTTATTGAACACTCCAAAACAAAATTTTTAAAACGTTAAAACAGTAAGTTTTAACATAATTATGAACTAGATATATAGCATTATCTGCAATAATGCTAGTGTGAATGCTGTAAGCTGAATTAGGCCGATGAAGATGCTAGTGCTGATAGCTGAAGATGCTGAAATTGATAGCTAAAAACCCTGAAGCTGAAAACACTAAAGCTAATATCCAGCTAAAATATTAGCTAAATGCCAAATTAGCCTAATAAAACCTAAAAATAAAAATTAGGATAGCCAAAACAGCTAGCATGTAGTTGGAATATTAGCTAAACTTCAAAATAGTCTAAACAATCTTAGTAAATGCCGAAACAGTCTAAAAAGCTTGCAGAATGCCCATTTTTAAAACTTTAAAACCGTAACTTTTTAACATAATAATAAAGTATAAAAATGCAGGAATATTATTCCAGAATAAATCAACGTAAAACTTAAATAACTTTCAATAGGTTAAGTGTAAGATAACATCGCGCCATTAATAACAATAAAATAATATGATCTGGAGAGCCGGATATAATTACCCGGAGGGCCGGATCCGGCCCCTGGGCCTTCACTTTGACATGTGTTAACAAAAAGGAGGCGTAAAAACTCCTGAAAATGGCCATCAGGCAATGCTATGCTTGTCAAATTTAGTGGAAAGACATAATTCTGTGACTACAAAACTCATAAAATTAAAAGGTTTAATTGATAATAAATAATAATAATAATAATAATAATAATTTTAAGGCCCAAATTAAAAAAAAAGTTGAAAATAGAAGCAACATCATTTTGAGTTGATAACTGTGAGCCATACCATTCTAGCTGCATGTGAGAAAAAAAGTGTGATTATAAAGTTAATCTAATAAGACAAAAATAATAAAATAAAACATTTAAGCAACTCCAAAAAAAAACCCCTAAAAGTCAGTTCAGTCAGGTCTACATAAACAGCAGTCAGTGGTCTGAAATGATGAAATAGGAAGAAATATGATAATGTACTCCAGTGGATGATTGACAAGCAAGATAAGCTATTCTGCGTTTACATGTATAAACTAGTAGTGTTACACAACCGCAGAAAGCCCTTGGTTTCTCCGTCTCAGATTCCTAGTTTTAGTTTGTAAAGGGGCGTGGCTGTAACTCAGTGGGATTAGCAACTGGTTTCATTCAGTTGGCTGTGAGGTCAAGATCTCGGCTTGATGGTCATTGTGTCCTTGAGCAAGATGACACTTCTAACATCTAACTAAAAAGAAAAAAACAGCTGTGGGTAGAAGCATCTTCTAACTGTGAATGCAGTGGAAATGTTCATCAACAGAAGTGAATATTTCATGCTGTAAGACTTACTAGATCTACGCTTTTATTACATAACCAGCTGATATTTCCTCTCCTCGGCGCCCTCCTATGTCCCTCGCACGGCCATCATTACATTTGTCTGTCCACACTGAATGAATTAGTCATCAAATTCATCTACTGTACGCTGTCTTTGTTTTAACAGGCGTCAAATTTGCTTCTTGACAGTTATCCAAAAGTCTGTTAGCCTGAAGCTCCTGTCACGTGTGGGAGGAGCTTCTGTCAAAATCTTTTCTCAAAGTCATCATGGAGGATGCGAATACTGTCTGAGACATCAGGTTTATTTATTTTGAAGAGCTGAATAAAAGCATGGGTGCAGATCTCCCAGTGAGGAGCAGCAGCTGCTCCTGCAACAGTCAGGGGAAGGTAGTAGGGCAAGCCAAAAGTGTCAAAAACCTTCAGGCCTCACCTGCACATGTACTACAGGTAACAATAATTTGACATATTTAATTGTTCCCAAATTAGTATCAATACTACAATTTATACAAAAAATAATGAAAGTTTCATTTCAACTTTTCCACTAAAGATTGAATTTGGACATTGGGGGGGGTCAAGGTAAAAACTGCATATTAAACATTCTTTTCTCTCAGTTTTTGTAGATTTGGTCTCCAGACATGTAAATATAATCAGAAACTACATGTTTTTACATATGTTCAAAGATGCGTGAGTGTATATTTAATTTATGTTTTCTCAAATATATGTTTAAAAGCTTTTCAAATAAGTTATTTTAGGCTTATCTTGTTGTTTTTTTCTGTTTTTTATTTTTTATTGATCAGAACTGTGACCCTAAAACCGTGACACGATCCGAACTGTGAGTTTTGTGATCCGTTACACCCCTAATATGTAAAATACGGAAGCAGGGAACAGTAAATAATGTTGCAGTCACTTATCCCAAAATGCCATCGCATGGCGACTTAAATGTAAGTTCTTCAGCAAATTCAGCAGGTGGCGGCACAGCGTTGGCATTTGGAATCAGCAGGCGGGAGTCTCATTCTGTCTCGGAGGAGCAAAAATGTTACTGCAACCAGACGATTTCTCTATAAGTGGACATCAGTCAGTGACTGACTGGACACATTTTGAGGTTGCATGGTAGCAGACCAGTGACAGGAAGGCAACAGTGGAAGCCAGTGACATTTGGTATGGACGCCCGCCAGCCGGAGAAATTTACACATCGTCCAATCAGAGCTGCTGGCGAGCGGCGATACACCCAATTTTGTAATGCTGTCATCTTCGACTCCATCTACATTTATGATCATGTCAACAATTATCAAAAAATATATATATATTTTGTTAAATCAGGCGCTGTTGGGAAGATTCAGCTGATGTCTCCCCACAGCGTGATGGCATTTGTGACTGTATCATAGGCCCTGCTACTGTGCAAGTGACTGGAAAGGTTTCTTGAGTTAATGATTTGATTGTTCGACTGATTTTCTTTCTGTTGCTATTTTGAAACTGAATAATCACACTGCAACAATTGTGGCACATGCTTAAGCATTCACAGCAAATCCACAGCACAGCTGGTTTCTTCAGTTGAAGTTTGTTATTATTCTAATCTCACAGGAGCGGACAACTTTAGAAGAACCACAATTTCATTTTCAGTCGAACCTTAGGTTAAATTTCTCCCTCAAAGCTTGTTTTTGTATTTAAGATTTGACTGGCCTTAGGTTATTCAATTTGTTCAGTTTTAAAATGTTCGTTCTGCACTTATTAATTCTAAAAAATTATTGTTACACCTTGTATTCCTTCTATTTCTACTTCTCGAAATATTTTTTCCTGTATTTGTCAAGTCAGTTCACAGTTTGCAGAGTTTGTATGCAAAAAAATAAAAATGTTACTTTAATGTGTTCTTTAAATATATCAATACTACAACCAAAAATCATCATTCATAAATAGAGATTAGGAGAATTTGTCACGGGCAGTGACACATTGGATCCAATTATTTAGTCTGTTACCACATCAAATAAAATGACTCATCCAATAGCATCACTTTAAGAATTGGTGGGAACATTTTATGGAGCACAAACAGCTCCGACTGCTGCAAACGTTTGCTGTTACACACCTCATAAACACCTAAACTGCTGCCTCACAGAAGGTAAACATTTGCCTCCGAGACACTGCTAAATAAGTGGAGCCTGAGAAAAACACACAAATTCCACTTCCTCACACAATTACTGTAAAGCTCGAGTCTGACCCCTTGTGGTGAGTTTCATACTGCTCCAGTGCAGACGTATCAGAACATAGATCAGAGTAGGAGGTGAACATGCACTGAACTGGACGTGATTTGTCTGTATTTTTTTAAGTGTTTATTTTTTAACATTACTTCCCAAAAGAAAGGTGTTTAATGATAGATGGGCTGTCAGCACTTTAAAATGCATTCAATGTGAAATACAAATAAAGTTCTCCGACCATTTCTGTCAAAACTACAAAGCAGGAACTTGATAAATGAAAGATGTGTCTCTGTACAAACATAAAAAAACTCTGAAGTTTGATTCTTTGCAACTAATGTTATCTAAATTTGGTTTTCTTTGCTCCTGATTCTCAAAAATGCCATTTTAGGTTTAATTTTCATTTTCTTTGTGCTCCACTATCAGGGAAAGTATGGTAAGAACATCAAAAACAGTTTTCTAAATGTGTATTTTCAGATTATTATTTATGTCTGGTCAATAACAGAAAACATTAACAAGTTTGAATCCACTTACTTGCTAACTTCTTTATATTGTGCAATTTCCTCAATGTAGAGCAGGTCGTGCAGCCGAGCCTGGTAGTTGTCTTTGGTCAGAGTCTTGTCCAAGACCGACTGGGTGAAGAGCTGGTCAGCCGACAGAGGTATTTGATAGCGGGACAGGAGGCTGCGTTCAAGGTCGCCCATCGTCTCATTGGGGCAGAATTCTACAATGGTTTTACAGGACGAGTCCCAGCGCTTAGCAGTGATCAGCAACTGCTGCCGTGCTGCCAACAGGTGTTCTAGATCTATGGAGACAAGAACAGGATGCGTTGAATTCCTACATCTTTTACAGCATTCATTAGAAACTCTGATTTTAAGAGGGTCTCTAATACCTTCAATAGAGGCAGCGTCCACCATGATCCGCTGCATGAGAACAGGCTCAGACCCAAAATCAAAAACGATGGTTTGCCTGAAGGTACCAAAGATCTCGGTGCTGAAACCCACAGCCACCTTGTAGATGCAGTGATCCAGTCCATTGTCTGGTGCACCTGTAAAAAAAAAAAAAAAAATTCTTATTCAGTGGATTTTAACTAACCATTTCCATCCATCCATCTTCCTGACCGCTGTGTCCCTTTCGGGGTCGCGGGGGTGCCGGAGCCTAACCCGGCTACTGAAGGGCGAAGGCGGGGTTCACCCTGGACAGATCGCCAGTCTGCCGCAGGGCCTAACCATTTCCACAAACATGAATTTCTCCATGAGATGCTCACTTTTATTGAATGTAAGACTTTTCAAAAGTATCCTGATGTTGCTCTAAAAGCTTCATGCTGACATAAAGCACATGGAGAGTCACAGTGGTACCAAACCTTTTTAGACCAGTTTAATGTCAGACTGTATTTTAATGCATCGGTCTGTGTGAAGCTGAAGTTGGCAAAAAACATTTTTCATCTTACAAAAAATCTATTTTACAAATTTGAATTCTACAACATCAAAATTAGTTGAAAATATAATATATAATAATGCTAATCTAAATCTTAATTGTGTATTTCTCTTTGGTTATTTTCTGAATTAAACTTTCTCACTATGGGTCTGCCTTATTAAGCTTTGATGTAGGAATAATTCCTACAGATCAATCAGCCACTTTATTTGATTGAATCTTTGCTCTCTGTAAGATTATTGCAGATGGTTTAAACTATTTTTGTACACTAAATTTGCATTGGAGCCATGAAATTGTGAGAAAGCTTTTCCCTTTAAATGAAAAAAATCAGCTAGATGCCAGCATCAGGCTTTAAAGGTGTGATGGATAAACAACAAAATAAAATGATAAAACCAATTTAAAACTTACGTTTTGTAATAATATTAAAAGTGAATGCAACTTGCAGCAAACTTGAAACATAAGAGTCTGCTGCCGCATTATATGCAGATGTGGGAACAGCAGCTGTCACAGTAAATTATCCTTTCTCTGTAAATAGCAGATTTCTTCTTTTTTTTTAAGATAAACACTAGTTTCAACACTGGCTAATCAGTTTTATTAATCCAGCCCTAGTATTTTTTTTAATGCAGTTTTACTGATTATTGTATTTTTTTGTATATTGTTCTTAACTTGTGTATTTTTTGACATTGTGCTGTTTTATTGTAGTTTTATTGATTGAACTATATGTTCGGAATAAATTTTTTCTATCTATTGAAGACTATTTAAGGGGATGCCTTTAAGGCAAAGGTCTTGACCTGCGAGAAGAAGTTATAGATGGATGTGGTGAACAGAATCCAAAATAAAACTTCATTCAGAATCAGAAATTTAAAACAACAGAAATAATGTAAGTTATCATCTGTGGGTTTTTTTGGTCTGTGGCTCGGTACCAGGTGACCCACAGACTGGTGCCGACCCGTAGCCTGGGAATTGGGGACCACTGAACAAGCAAACACATTTAAATGATTGTCCTCTGAAAAAGCATGAAATCACAACTACTTTACAAACAACAACCTTTTGTATTTGTGTACTTCATAATCAAGCAAATCAGAAAAAAAGTATTTATAGGAAAATTGTGGTAATAAACTAGTGTTTAACACCAGCTCAGAGGCCTAGTGGAAGAGTGTCCACCCTGAGACTGGAGGGTTGTGAGTTCAAATCCAAGCAGAGTCATACCAAAGACTTTAATAATAGGCCTTGCTCGACACTCAGCATTAAGGGGTTGGATTGGGGGGTTAAAACATCAAATGGTTCCCGAGTGCAGCTGTGTCTGCAACTCGCCGCTCCCCCAGGGAAGGGGTCAAATCCAGAGAACAAATCTCTCACTCCTAACTGTGTAACAACTAATGGGATTTTAACACATAAAAAACTGACTGTATTCCTGGCCAAAATGCCAAACAAACCTGCTGTTTCCTCTCCAGGAGTCCACTCTTGGCATCCTTTGGGAACCGTTTGAAGCCGCTCCCCAGCTGACACACCTGTGATGAAGAAGTGTGGTCGATGGGCATCATAGAGCAGAGCGATGCGGAACAGCTTTCTTGGTGGCTAGAAGAAAAAAAGCAGAACAATAATTGAACAGACGGACTCCAACAGCGATCACAAACGTCATGCAGACACTTGTTTCTTACTGGGATTTTTCTTATGGGATATGGTTAGACAAAGGCAGCAGATGGTTCTTTCTTACCCTGCACAACAAAGAGAATATCCAGGAGTGGGAGGATTTTTTGGTGGTGACAGTAACCGATAGACTGGAGCTGGTCTCTACATTCACTCCTTCCAAACTGTCACTTAGCTGCAAGAACAAAAAACAGCTTTAAAATGTAAGAGAAAGCCGCAGTAACATGTTTGTGGTTTTGGTGCTTTACACTTTTTGTGTTGCTTGGATGAGCCACAAAACAACTCACCACTTTCTCTGGAGAAAAGGAGTTTATCCACTTTTCTATCAAGGTTTCCATGTAGTTTTCGGTGAAGTGTTTGCTCTCCTGCTGCTGTTTGAGGCGAATGAGTCGTGACGCGTAACGCTTCTGCCATTCCATTAGTTCCTCCTGTGAGTGAGCTGATGTACACTGGGCCCCATACCGACAGAGCCCCTGCTCCAGAAACCTGAGGGGAAATCAAACAACAACTTCAACCAGTCCTACAGCCAGAGGCTTTCAAATACTGCATTTTACACACATAAAAGGCTAAACTTTTGTCAAAAATCAACCGTGGGCCTCTTAACCCGGTGCACCTTTTGTGTTCCAAAATCTGTAAAATGTTCTTGTGCAACTTTGGGAAGTCTCAGCTTGATTGACTGTCGGACTTGACACAGGATCGGCGAGCGCACAGATGATCACGGCGGGCGCATTTTGAGGGATAGAGGTGGGTTTACAGACAATAGTTGCGTTTCCATTAACTCTGAAATTTCACAAATTGGAATTTTGAAAATAAATTCTCTTAATGGAAACACCACAATTTTGAAAAAGAAAAGTTTTTGCGCTTAGAAGAGGTAGTTTTTGGGATGTATTGAAATAGACATTTTTCACAAAACTGCAATGGAAACACTTTTTCAAAATAAATGCACTTCTTGGTATGAAGTGTCTGCTCTGAGTTCAGCACAGCAGGCGCATCGACAGGTCCCACAGCGTCACAGCTCCTTATAAGTTGCCTATCATACAGAATCCTGCAGCTCCTCTATAAAATCATCAACCAAGATTTCATCTTCGCTTCATCTGTAGCCTCATCTTTGAGGGTTGCAGCTTGAATAAGACGCAGAAGGAGGATGAGCGCTTGTGCCGTGACAGAAACTTGAATGTACCTCGTCGCGTTTTTTCAAATAGAAAAAAAGGTCCAGCTGCTAACTTGTTAGAATGACTATTTTTTAAAAAGGCTGAACAGGTTTCTCACGCATCTGAGACTGTCAATGGACAAGCTGCGCTGCACGTACCACAATGCTGTTACATGACCCAAATGCTCCCTTTTAGTGAATCAAATAAAAAAAATACTTGTTCTGCGCTCTGAAAGTCCGCGGTCCCCACATGCACAGCTGTTTTTGCAGAAAATGTTTTGCTGTTTTGCTTCTGTTACCTTTAAAAAAGTTTTCACAAAATCTTGAGAAAAAAAAACTGGGAATGCTTTAGCTCTGTGAGTTATGACGTAATTTAAAGGCTTCTTCTGGAGTTCATAATCGTGGCTGGTGACTGACTCTTTTAGAGTTATTTGTTTGTTTTTCATCAGAAGTTTACCTCTTACACAAGGTGTACTCCTCACTGCTGGTGACTCCTCTGGGAGGAGGTCGGAACTGCCAGCCATCATAGACCTCTGTTAAAATGCAAAGCAAGGAATGAACAAAAACACAAGACAGAGCATTAGCACCATACAAATATCAACATGTTATATAGGAAGCAGTTAAAAATGATCTAACTTAGCTTCTAGTTGTGATGGTCAAAGAGAGTCATGGTAGAGTGAGCTTACCTTCATCCTGCTCATCTGTGCATTCTGGTGCCATTTCTCTATTTACAGCCTGTCATGACATGAGACGGGTTTGGTTGAGTGGATGTGAATGCAGTCCAGTAGGATTGTCATTAATCAATCAATCTTACCTCAATTTCAGAAAATAACATTTTTAATCTGGTCAAGTCTTTTGTAACAATACCATTCTGTAAAGGAAAGAGATCAAGAGTTTCAGTAAAGCAGAAATGTCAAGTTTCTTCCTTTCTTTTTTAACCATTTTCTATTTATATATACCAATTTACACACAATAAATGCATACAACATAATCTTTATATAGTGGTCCATTCCTACATCGAAGTTCATCTTTTTCTGATTTTATTAACAGTTCATTTTGTTCCGTGTCCTGATTGGCTGTAGACCAATGTCAATCAATGTCCTGCCGTGTCTCCTGTCTAGAATGCCTTCAATTCACCACATTTACACAAATCTGCAGATCTTTACTTTCAGTCTTAGTAGCTTACTCAACTTTAATGCCTTCTATAGTAAATATTAAACCTCAGAGGGTATCTTATGTGAAGACATCTTCAGGACGCGTCTGTTAAAATAAGAAAATATTACTAAATAGGAAGCATAAAAGGAAATGCTCCTTTGTCCCAATCGAACTAAAACACTGGAGGACAGTAATTATTTAAATTAATAATATTACTGCTTCTGGATCAGCTGTTAAAAAATCATGTTCAAGTAAATCAGGACAAGGCTCTAAGCATAAAGTAGGATAGCAAAAATATTAAGGGAATCTTTAAGACAAATCTTGACAACATTTGCAAATAATGTCACTGACAGCTTCCCACCATGAAGACCTGACAAGTTATGAGGTCAGACAGGAAGCACAGCTGTGACCTCAACAACAAGTCTCTCATTTTTAATCACGATAACAAATACACTACTCACAATCAGTCAGACATTTTGTTATTAATATCAGTACTTTTCCTACTTGGTTTGAATTTAAATGATATTACTAATGAACGAGAAGAAACAACATGTTTATGTTTTTATATTTATCAGCCTGAACATTAAGACAATAAAAAACAAATCACCCCAATTATCAGCGATAGCAGGTACTTCCACCATTTGCCAAAATGACAGCGACATCTTGAGCTCCTCACTAGCCAAATGATTTGAGGCGATCCCTTCCCCTCTTCTAAAAAGTTCTACATGCAGGTCTATGATGTCATGGAGGTGAGAATGTGCAGTGACTGGACCATCTACAATAACTACAATGGTTTTGTCCGCCCAGACTGTTACACCTCCTCCACCAAACCCTGGGGACCATCCTCAGGGCATTGTTCATCATTGACCATCATTTCTGTGCAAAGGGACAGTGGACAGGACCGTAGACCATTGCTGCGTTGTCCAGGTCACGTGGTCTTGTACTGCAAACGCTCAGGGTGATGACTTATTGTCAGTGGAATCACCTGTAATGGTCGTTCAAGTCAAAGTGAATGGTTTGTCTAGAAACCTTAGTATCCCTCATCTCAGGAAAAACCATGTCTGAGGGTCCTTAGATACTGGTTCTGTCACTGGCGGGGCTCCACTTAATTATGTGTCTTAATGAAAGTCTGCTGATGACACTTTGAGACTCACCACGTTCACCTGCAACACCTGACTGCCTACTACCAACTATGTCCAGGTGGAGCTGCTCGTCTATCAAACGTCGTCGTGTGTTCATGGTTGTTTGAATGATGAACTTGGAATGGCTTACTGGTAAAAATCAGCCTTTTATATCCAAAGAATGTTCAAATCAATGCCATTTTAAAGTTTTTTTTTTCTTAGAATTCTTTGTTTTTTTTCTCCAATAAGTAAGACACACTGTACACAGAGAGACCATTATGTGTCTATCACCACATCCACTGAGTTGTTCACAATATCCCTGACTTATTGTGGGTAGTGTATTTCAGGGAGAGGACTGGTGATGCTTAGCGTGTTTTGGACGACATGCTCCTTTAATCATACCATTGGCTCTCCATACAAGGCTTTAGAGAGGATGCTGGCGACCTCCTGCAGGCTGCCATCCAACAGCATGGAGCGCAAACTCGCCTGTAGAGAGCCATCTCCTCGAGCAATTTCTTCTGCCAGAACTGTGAGAGAAGACAGACAAAGAACTGTAGATCCTACAACAGACAGATTTAAAAAAAACTTTTTTGAAACTAGAAAGATTTACCACAACTTTTGAAACTGACTTCCAAAGTCTGTAGTCTCTTTGGGGGCTACACTTTGACCCTTGGAAGCTCCAACATTTTAGGTCAAAAATTGACGACATTTGCTTTGTTAGCCAATTCCATCTTTGATTTGAATCCATGGCACTGATAAGAGGCTTTACTATATAAACAACTCAAGTCTATTAGACAGAATCTAAAATAAAATGTCTGTTAAACTAAAGACTTCAGTAGACAAGCGGGTTCCATTGTCTCACAGTTCATCTATTAAATAAAAAAAGCTATAAATATAAAATATATGTTTAAATAGGCATAATAGACTTAACATCTAAAACACTTAAATCATTTTAAGTAGTAGCTTTAAAATCATCCCACTAATTCAGATAATTTTCTCTTTTATTTTACCAACCAATGTGAATTTTGCAACATCTACTAATCTTAATCTACTTCAGATTTACAAGCAGCGTCCTACTTCAGAGCAAAAATGTGGCAACTTTTAACAGTAAAAGAGCCACTTGGGCTCATTTTCTACTGATTAAAACCTAGAAGGAGCCGCATAGTCTTATCTAAGCCTTTAAGAAAAATTAACTTTTTTTAAAATAATATAAATTATGTTTTTTAGCACAAAAAAGTAGATATAAAAAGAACCTAGCATCTCTCAAAATGTGATTTTTTTTTCTCTTTTTTTTTACATTTGTCAGAAACAGAAATAACTTATTTTCAAAATAAAAGACGCTCTGTGTCACAGGATCCTCACAGTGCGGCTCCTGCCAGCTAGTAAACAATGTCCGGTTACTAGCACAAGATAATATGTGCATTTAATTCATAAAAATCAAACTTTTTACCAAAGTTTGCTTTCCATATAAAATCTGTTCATTCTGGAGGTAGAGTTGATCAAACAAGACGTCTTCAGGTCAACAGGATGTAAAAACCTACATAGTTTATCATCTATGTTCACCTCAGACATCAATTATAAATTTAACTCATCTCAATTAAAGACATGCTAAGTAATCCTTACTTTAAAAAAAATGCTATTTTATTTTTCTTTTATTTATTTATTTTTGTTCTTTTCCCCCTCTTTGTCCTCAGCTGTCCCACTCCCTTTCAAGCGATCTAGATGTAATTCAATGTGATGAGCCGGGGTGGGATTATATAAGTTCACTTCCTCCCACTCCCTTTCAAGCGATCTAGACATTGCTGGGTTTTGTTATTTTAGTTTGCAGGCTTTCTTTATTTGTTTTCTTTAGGTCGTTTTGGTTGGACAGCCATTATCAGAGAGCTGCTGACTGTGACAGTCGACATGGCTGGATCAGCAGTCTCCATGACTTATTTTATGTTTGTCCAAGGAGCCACAATGGAGAGATAAAAGAGACACAGGTTGCAGACGCCTGCTATAGAGCCTATATCTCAGTTTTATCTACTTTAGTATTTGCCTCTCTATTTTCAGTTTAAAAGACTAGATTCTTGCTTAGCAGGTATTATTTTAATCAGCAAAGTTCTCACCTATGTGGCACAAACTTTATTTTGTCACTTTTCCATGTTGTATTCACACACTAGACATAAAATCACACTATAACAGAAAAATCTGGCAAGCAAAAAAGTGTTTAATTTTGTCGTGGAAACTTAAAAAAATGTTCAACAAACAATATTTACAAGATTTTTAAGTGTAAACTTTTTGCAACAAACTAATTTACATGTTTTTGACTAAAGATACAGGAAAAAACCAAACACAAGCATCGCTCAGTTCCAACGGGTTTAACAACCTTGCATGAAGAATTCTATCCAGTTTTCCAAACAGCAGCTCCCTCTCAGTACTGCCATAAGTAAAACAAGCTGGACTACCACTCACCATGTTTGCAGTCTTCATCTGCTTCATCATAATTTTTCTGTTGGCATGAAGAAAAAAGTTGATCTTGTGACATTTCTGTATTAGACATTGACTGTTTTAGAGTTATGAAGAAAGGTGTTCGACAGATCAACAACTAGGGTTGTCACTTTTAAAGCAAATGTCTTTAAACACCATTAATTATTAAAAATGAATAATTGACATTCCTGCACTAAGAAAAAACACGCAAGAAAGTTTCTCTAAGCACCATGCTCAGCAATCTGAGCCCATCTTTCTAAACAGTAGAAAACATATTATTAAAAACATTGTGTGTTTAACTCCCACAAAGTAATAAGCAGCAGAAAAACTTTTTTTAAATATTGTTATAAACCAATTGTGTCCAGTGCGAGGACGTTAAGAAGAAAGCAACAGCACTCTTTTTCTCACCAGCTGAAGAAAGGCAGCAATTCGATAGAGTAGGGCACGGCTGCGAAGGGGTCCGGCAGAGAAGAGGGATGGTGGGCTCTGCAGGCCCGGAGCACTGGAGGTTGGAGTTTGGGGTGCGAGGACCACCAGTGCATCCGTGCTGTGAGTGACGGCCGCCTCGTACTCCCGCCTGGCTAAAGATCTGCTGGCTTCTTCACATGACTTCTCCGCTCTCCTGTCTGCCATGACTCAGCAACAAAACATCTACAGGCAAAAAAAAGAAACACAAATGGCTCAATCATCTTTTAATATTTTACATCTGCAACAATAAAACAGCTAAGATGCATTGAACTTTGCAAAGTCTATGCTACAAACAAGACTTTAAAAACTATTTACACTGGAGCACCAGAGCCCATCGCTAGCTTGTGGATACATACGCAAAATGTCTTTAATCAGATCAAAGATCGGATTAGAATAGAAAAGTGTATATGGCCCTGAAAAACTTTATCCAATTAAAGCAAAAGTATACATCCATCACAAGTTCAATAGGAACACTGGAAATGACCGTGGAAGAAGTCGTAGCAGAGTTCTGTTGCAAACAAACATGGCTGCAGTTTACATGGAGCAAGATCTTTTAATCTTTGAAGCATCTTTTTATTTATTTATTTATTTTTGAAAGTGACTATTTAAATGTAAAACGTTTCTAAGTATGTGCGGCCAGTGATAAACTCTAGACAATGGACCAAAGACATAGACAGTGAACTATTATGTGACTCTTGTTGCTGTTGTTCCCCTTTCGGCGTATCCCGTAGGGGTCACCACAGCTAATCAGCTTTCACTGACTCACACAGGTGGCAGAGTTTTTACGCTGGATGCTTTTCCTGATGCAACTTTGTGTTTTTAAGGCCCACTTAGGCAGCAGCACGGAGGGTTTTATCTAAGGACCCTCACTGGATTTTTCTAGCCTTGGGAAGCAAACCTAGGTGTCCTGTGAGAAAGTCCTATACCCAACCAACTATGATGTGAACCCTAATACAAGGAAGTCCAAAGGCATTTCAGATATACCCAAAAAAATGCTTTTTATTCACAAACAGCAGGTCAAATAGCCTTTTTAAGAATATTTTGGCATTAACTCAAAAAAGTGCTTTCATAGCAATATTGCTCAAGGAAAATAGGTCAAAGTTGAAATAGTATTGTGACAAAAAAATACTGTATCTGTGGTATGTGATATTCATAGTATATCATACCTACAGCAATAGGATTGAATACATCAGAAAAAAATACCATCAGTATTTCTAGGAACGTCACAACCATGAACATAAGAAAAACAAGCGTATGCTTGTGGTTTATTCATCATTTGCTACATTATGAGATAGGGCCTGAGTAACTAAATGTAAGTTCATTCTGTTATGGTACTTTTATTGCATATAGAATTCAATGTTTTTACTGCTAATTATAGTAAAATACATTTTCTGCAATTGGACAGTGTCATTGTTTTTTTCCCTCCCAGTAAATGGAGTGGTGATCAGCTGTAGTCTTTTAAAACTTGTTCACATTCATTTTGACAATTAGCAGAACGGAAAGAAAGTCTGTGTAAAATCTGACCTCGCTTGGTTATGATCTAACAAATGCAACTTATAACTTATTAAACGTTAGCCACTGTGATTTCAAAAACATGATTAGAAAAAAAGTTCTGCAGCCATAAACGTGTGCAACAGCTCACAGATCAGCTTTGCGCTTTTCTCATTCACACCCCATCCACAAACACGTGCTCATATTACCCCACCAGTCATCTCACCCACAACAGTTTCAAGACAGAGGAACTACTGCATCTTAATTTCACCGTGGCAAACTTAGTTTTTTTCCCCTATGGTGTGCATTAAATCACCTCTTCATGAAGGCTGACGCTGAAATTAATGTACATTGTTGCCGACCCCTACACTAACAAAGTCAAACCCCGATTTTTTTTGTCTAAAAAAAGTATAACAAAGCATCACTGTGAGTTTGCACTGGACTAAAACCCATCCAATCATCATCATGCAATCTGAAAACAGCTTCACATTTTACGTATAATGATAGCTTTTGGGCTGAACCCAATACAAGTGACACAAATGCAGAAATGATGAAGGTAAATTATATGAGTATTGTAGATCATGTGCATTAAATTATTGTAAATTCTGATGTAGATAACTTCTACACACCATTTTAAATAATTTGAAGATATGATAGCTATACCAGTCTCATTTAACAACAACAACAAAAAACAATACAGTATCTGACATATGCTGGTCACCAGTATTAAGCTGGATAACAGAAAAAAACCTAATTGGTCCTAATAAAGCAGATCTATCAAAGGTATGATCTTTAACATTCTGTTCAATATTAAATGCCTTCACTTTTATGTTTTTCCTTGGAGAAAAAAAATAGACAATAATACTTAAACACAAGACTCCAGGCTACAATTACTGGCCTTTTTTCAAAATGTTGAAAGTGGTTATGACAATGCAACTTGCAATTAGGGCACCATTTGTTTGGTTTGTGGAATAGAACAAAAAATGTTTATGGTGGACCTTATTAAAGTGTTAACAAATTAGAATCAGACAAAAAAACACCTAAAGTAAAAAAAATAAAAAAACAGTTGATAAAAAATGTAATTTTCAAAAGCACAAGCTAAACCAGGATAAACCATTCAAGCATTAATCATACCGTCTAAAACAGTCTTTGAAAAGGACTAGTTTATAAATAAAACTGAAAATGTGGTTTGTGTTAGCAAAAAGAATGATTTACACCTAAAAAGAGATGCAACTAGTTCAAAAACTGCAATATAAACTCTATGTTGGGACAATCATAGGAAAATAGCAGAAAATGAAAACAATGAATGAATAAGCCCCACAATACTGGAATTAACCAACTATGGAAATAAATTTTAGAGCACAATGCAAAAACAAAGAATATAAGAAATGTTAACTTGCAACTCGGTTATTAGAAAAACCCAAAACAACCAGCGACACGTCTAACAGCTGCTGTGAACCATCTGACAGCGTCTGTGATTCAGTGACTTCCTGTCTTTGGCAGTCAGAAAAATTACAAGACAACAAATAATTATTCTCATGTGCAACTGCGGATGATTTTTTTCTAAATGATTTTCACTTTCAAGGTGCTTGTGAATACTGTAGCAGTAATTACAAAGCATTACAAATAATAATTTGCTTTAAAAATTAAATGAATCCAAGAAAAATGTGAATTTTATAAATCAGCTTAATCCCTTAAAGCCCTTTTGATGTCACTGTGTTGCTGGAGCCTATCCCAGTTACCATAGGGCAAAGGCAAGGTACACCCTGGACGGGTTGTCAGACTGCCACATGGCCACACAACCACACACATACTGACACGTAGACCTAGGAGTACAAACAGCAATAAGAATAAAAAATGTGTCGACTCTCTTCATTGTCATTCATTTAGGCAGTTTTCCAGTAAATTACACAAGAAGAAAGCATCCCCTTTGTCTCCAAGGTAGTGTCCTAAACGTCCACTTCTAAAAGTCCTGACAAAACTTTCATTATCCCTACTGAACATCTCAGGTGATCTCATTTGAGAAAAATATAAATATGAGCAAGAGATTCACCCTTTTCATTACAAATATGGCAACAAAATCTGCCGATTCTAACAGCTATCTTGCTTTCTTTGGCATAAACAATTTTGTATGGCTAAAAATTCAAGAAACACCTTCAATGTCCATTTGATGTCTTTTTTTTCAGAACCTCCACTGTGTTTGACAACATCTTTAATCAAACATATTGAAATGTGTGCTGTAAATAACGTTTTCAGAAGATTTAAACAAATAGCGGTATTCAAATTAGAGCCATTACAACACGGCACAATTGCAGATATTATTGGCATGTACACACATGCTCAGATACTGTCACATGGTAATTACACACATGAGCCGTGTCCCAAATTCCATACATTTTTTAAGTCTGAATACTCAAAAGAAAAACAATTATCAGCAACTATTGACATTCATCTCTTTATGCTAAAGTTGGCAATGTTTCAGATTAAATTGAAATAAATGTGAGAGTTACCGTTAAGCAATGATAAAACTTTTAGAAATGTACACTATTTTATTTGTTCAGTTATGGAACAGATATGAAAATTTAAATAAATTGTCACTCAATAAACAGACTTAAAGCCACAATACAGAATGATTTAATGTATAGATGTGACCAAGGGGATCAATAAGTCAATGTAGCTTTCAATGCTTTAGTTCTTTTGGTAATTTTTCTTCTGTCTTTAGTAACTTTCGAACATGGATCATTGTGTATCATCTTTGTTTCTTTAACTGTTATGTTCAATTTTGAGTTTGGATTAAGTTTAAATGGAAAAAAAAAAGAAAAATAAAGAGAAAAGAAAATGAAAATCAAAAGGGGGGCTGGGATTTGATAAGTACTCCAACTTCATCCAAAGCCCTTTTGAACTTTGAATGCTGCTGTTCACCATTATACTTCTGTTTATTTTTAAAATCTAGTTTGTTATAAACTAATAAAAAAAGGCTACCCCACTTAAATTGGATTTTGAACACTATTTTTTTTAACTAATTTTGATTTATGTTACAATAAAACTGCAAAAGCTTCACTGGGCTGTACTGAAGTCTCTACAAACTAGCGAGCACTCCAAAACTTCAGACCAAAAGCAAAACTATAATGTTGTACCAGCTGAAAACATTACATTTTCAACAGAGGTCCAGGTTTACTCTTTATGCTGAGAAACAGCTTTACTACAGGTGGGAACCTTGAGGCACCTCACGGTTCGATTCTGATTCAGGAGGAAACAACTCGATTATGAAACAATAATCAATGCATCCCAGATCTGCATTATTTTTAGAAATGTTTCTCTTTACTACAAGACACTAGAGCAATATTATTTACTTTTCTTTACCAAAATGCATTTTTAAAGTAAAGGCAAGATCAGTAAACTTGTTTAACTTTTATTGAGAAGACAAAAAAGTCTGACATAAAATTATTTGCTTTATGATCAAAAATCTGTAACAAGAGAAACATGTTCCCTGAACTCAATATCTTTAAATAAGATGAAGTTACGTTTTTTGACGAGATCTGGAAGGTTAGTCATGTGATAAAAATTGACAGAGTGCTTTTAATGAAAAAACTTATGACAGCCAAAAAAAAAAAGTTTAATCCATCAGCGTTAAACAGCCAACAACAGTAATCCATCAATAGCAGGGGTGTAACGATTCATTTAAACAATGATCTGATGGTTACTGATACGATTCCTAATTGATATTACTTCATTTTGAGTGATCCAATTAACTGACTTAAAATAGATCCAGAACATCTTTATCCAAAACTTCCACCAGTGTGACCCAGAGATAAATACCTGGTACTGAACAGTGCAGGGGAAGTTTTCCCAGATTCCCTATATTTCTTTGAGATAATCAAGTAGGGCTGCCACAATTAATAAACTAATCGATGACTAATCAACTATTAAAATAGTCGACGACGACTTAGTCGTTATTTAATATTATATGGAGCCAGAATGTAGTAAAGTTGAACAAAGTTGTGAACGTTCAGCACCAAAATATTTTTAATATGAAATATTTATTTGAATCAGTCAGACCAAAACTTTATCTTTTGTGAAAAACAGTTCCTTGTTTCAGATGCTAATATGTTAGAGAGATCAGGAATATACTTTACATCATTTTGACAGGTGACCTTTGACCCTGTATACCCTTTGCATGTAAAATTAATTTTAAATTGTCATTAAAAGTCATCTTGAGGGGCGGGGCACCTGTCAAAACAAGTTTAATGGATAATGTAGGGTCAAAGGTCACCTGTCAAAATGAGTTAGATGGAAGTACTTCCTCTATCTCTCTCTCATTTGATTTAATCCCAGAAACTAATGAAGGACAGAGGCAGCACAATTCATTAAACGTTTAACAAACTCATCTTAATTGTCTTTATTTTTAGTTAGTTTAAAGCTAATCATGGTTAAGATGTTTGTTTTATATACACTTGAATGACCCAATTAATCCACTAATCGGAAAAAATAATCGGTGATTAGTAAACTATTAAAATAATCATTTGTGGCAGTCCTATAATCAAGCGTAAATTAAATCACACTTGGTCATTTTTTACCTTATAGTAAGATAAACCTCCCATGCCTCAATCCAATTGGTATTTTCCAAGATTAACATTTTTTTTCTTAATGTTCAATTCAATTAACAACTTGACAGATGGATCTGGTTGGATCGTATGATGATAAATCGATTTGTCAGTTAATTATTGCACCAATAATTAATAGGCAACAACTTGTGTTGAGTACAAAATGAAAGTTACTGTCATTTCCTGACTGCTGAAGTTAATTTTTGCACACAATTATGTTCAAATTGGGGCTACTAATAACAAAACAGCAATATCAATAAAATAATAGCAAATATTAATAATCAGATTATAGTAAACATCATGATTATGTCTGGAAGAACACGTGATGTCAAATGGTAAACTTTCAAGTCTATCTGAAAAAGACAGGATGAAGTAGCTTGGCGGGGTGCAATGATCGAGTAACTTTTTTTTTTAGTATTATTATTATTTTTGGTATGGTAGAAGTCAACATAGGCGCTAACAACTGAGTATCCTTAAGTGTAGAGGCAGGATGGGTTCTGGAGGTCCATCGCCTGCTTTCATCCTCACATAACGTTATTTTTGTTGGCAGCATCCGAAGCAGCAACACGAAGAAAAACAATCGGGACGTGTGCACATCTATCAGCCCAACGAACAGACATAAAAATAGCATGCACTTCTCATGTCCCTCATCTATGATGGCGTGTTTTTCTTCCTCTGTGTGTGGGGTTTTTAAAAACCAACTGTTTGGCAGGAAAACTTGCCCCTGACTGCTGCAAATCACAACGATGACGGCAGCGTTAAAAGCTGTTAAAAATGATTTCACGCTCACAGTCTTAGTTAACTTATTCTACTTGTTTGGGCTAAATAATCGACGTTTCTACTAGATTTGCTAAAAGTGGAAAGCTTTCCAAGAAACGCGACCTTTCTTGGCACAAAATCTGGCAAAGCTCACAAGAATAGCTGGCTAGTTTGCTCTTGTTAGCAAGCAAGCTAGCTAGCTAGCTATGTTCGCCGAAACAAAACGGTTCGGGCCTGACATTTTGGCTCGCTGTTTGTGTGCATATTAGTCCTGTGACAGATTGTGAGTACACATGCATGGACTTGAATAATTCTCTGTCGTCTTGGTGATACCTGAACGGGGTTCCCGTCGGCGCCTTTGCGATGTAAAAGACATTTAAAAGGAGTAAAAATGGGAAGTCAACACTTACCTAGCTTTACTTTCTACGCCATCTTGGATCCACTTGTCAGTCCATCGCAAAGCATAGTGGGATGTACTGAGCTGCTGAAGGTTGAGAGGACTGCGTGAGTTCGTGCGTGTGAAACTTTGCGCTGTTTTGTCTATAGTGTAAAGAATTATTACATATATAAACACAGATAAACTACTTTGTAAAATAAACATCTTTTAATCTATTGAAATCAGTTATGTTAAAGCATTCATAAGCGCCACTTATATAAGAGCTTTTTGCTGCAATGTTTACATTTAGAAGTTATTGCTAACAGCAAAAACTATTTATTTCTCACATGAACATTTATGCTAAAGCCTCGGATTTACCACCAGATTACGTCACTAAAATCGCTTGTCTGCAGCAGACATCCAGACACCACTATTATTGAAAGGAAAAAAGTTTCTACAAAATCTTTGACTTTTTTTTAGAACAGTACAAATGTGCTTTTATTAAAGAGAATAAATGAATGAAAGTAGCCTCACTGCCCTATCATTCCACATACTGAGAAACCCAACTGCATTATTGCTGATTTAGATATTCAAATCCTTGATTTTGTCCAAACTTGACATTTTTTTAAGATATTCGGCCTCAAACGATGAATGATTTTTTGATGAAATGCTGCTCATTTGTGACATTTTTCCTGACTCAACGCAATCTTTACAAACAGCAAATAGCATAAATGAACTTTTGAATAAGGAAAAGCTTAATTTCCAAAAACAGGTGACGGGATTCAACTCAGTTATTTAATTCAGAGCCAGATTAATTGTGAAGTTTATTGTAGGTTTAATGCTAATCTCCACTATATATTTGTAAAAGCTTCCTAAGATCTGAATTAGAACTGTTTTTTTTTTTGTTAGACTAATTGATGTGAAGACAACTGAAGCTTATTGTTAATCCTACGTTCTCATCACCCTTTCTTTTATATCAGGGATGTATTCAGCATGTATTACATGTTAGCATCGAATCAGTTCACCAAACAAGTTTATTGTTTACATTGCTAAGTACAGTACACAATGAAAACAACAGGCTGAACCTCATAAAGTTAGTGAAGAAAAAACGAGGGTGTATATTCCATCAAATGGTCATAAAGTTACAAGAAAGACAAAAAAAATGCAGAAAGATTCATGTTTGTGTTCCTAGATAGTAAAAAAAAAATACTATTGAAAGGTTCTGTATTGTTGATTCTTTTTACACTGCAGTTAAGCTGCACGGATGCCCAACAGAATCGAAAAAAATACAAAACACAGGGCGTTGTTGCATCACTGCAAGTTATGGATCATCTCTTCCTTGGCAATGAGGTGTGTGGTTTTGTTAACCAAAGACATGAGAGAGTTGAGTTTGTGTGACCAATCATTGAGCAGGTCGTTGGGGTCTTTGGGTCTCTGAAAGTTGATGATGCCGGCGAGTCGATCCACCTTGGCATAGATGGTTTTGTTGACCACCAGGCTGGACAGGAACTCCTCGGATTCCTGGTAAAAGTATTCAAGAACAAAAATATTTAGTTAAAACCTTTAAGTTAAACACTCCATTTTCAGTGAGCACTTTACAACACGAACTTACATCAATGGAAAGGTCGAGAAGATTGGCCATCCTCTTCATTGTGATTCTTGTGTAATACTTGGCCATTATTCTGATGTTCTGGGGATCAAGCACAAACAGTTCCATGATTCACTCAGTCACATCCATTAAACAACCTTGTGCATATCTATTGCCTTGAGGACTCACATGCTCCACCACTCTGTTCTTCAGGTCTTTCCACCTCTTCTCGCCCTCCTCTGAATAAGAAAAGACGTCTGTGGCAGGGCTGTCAGATGAGCCTTCTCTCAGCTCCTTCCCATAGTCCTCCACCAACGAGGCCCAGCGCATCAACTCCATGGTGGTGAACTGCTTAAGAAGATCCCTGGAAATCAAAGAAAGACGGTTTCATTCTTTAATCAGAGGACAAGTGCCTCGTGTTACAGGAAGGGAAAAGGAAAAGAAAAATAAGTTGCATGTATAATACAGAATCTCATTACACTTTGACACAAAAAAATCTAGTTCTCCAAACTAGAGGACAAAGTTTCAGATTCAAGAATGTCAAGTTTAAGCCTTTTAAAATCAAATTAACATGTACAGACCATTTCCAAAATATTAGAAAATCATTGAAAAGTGTATTCAGTTCCATAAGTTCACTAACAAAAATGCAAACTTTTGTAGATTATAGATTGAAGGCACACTTTATAATTGATTTGTGGTATTTATTCACTTTTTCCATATAACTGGGGTTTCAGCTCCTAAAACCCACAAAAACAGGATTAAGAAAATTAGAATACTGTGGTGATTCTGGACTGAAGAAAGCAGTTTACCAAAACCAGAGCTAGCCTAAATCCTGGCTGACTAGAGATTTCACTCTGGACCACCAGCGGTTTGGGTTCTGCTCCTCACTAGTCTTCCTCCAAACTCATGAACCTTGATTCCCAAATTAAAGACTACAGTATTTACTTTAATCAGAAAACAGGACATTGGACCTCTGGACAACAGTCCAGTCCTTCTTCTCCTCGGTTCGGTTGAGACGTTTCCTCCGTTGGTCCAGACTCAGAAGTGTCTTGACTCAAGGATCCAGACAGTTGTAGTCCATCTCCTGAACGTGGTGGTTTTTGAAGCCGTTCCTCCACCTCATTCCACTCTTTCTGGAAGTCTGCAGGTTATTGAATCTTCTGATAATCTGCTGAAGCCCAAAGTCGCCTCTTTTGCTGGTGGATCTTCTCCTGACACATTTTCTCCTTCCATTAGACTTTCTGCTGTTCTGATTAGACACAACGCTCTGTGAACAGCCAGCCTCCTTAGCCAGGAACCTTTGTGGTTTATCCAGACTATGGAGGGGATCAATTATGGTCTTCTGGCTGGTTGTCAAGTTTGAAGTCTGCCTCATATTGACCCAAACTGAGACAATTGAACCAATTTATTCACATCTGGAGAACCGGTGCAGGAGCTTTGAGTTTAGTAGATGATTAGTTGGTGAAACTCAGTTTAAAACATTCATGTTCTGCAAAATTTGGGCAGATTTCTCTGGAGTATTACATTTTTTTTAAATCTTGTTTTTGTTGGTTTCATGAGCTAGAACCCCGATTTATGTAAAAATAATCAAAAACAGTGAACCATAAATCTATATTCTAAGGCAGGGGTGTTAAACTAAATCGCACAGTAGGCCAAAAATACAAAACACACCTTAGGTCGCGGGCCGAACAGGATAAACATTTATTGAACATTCTAAAACTAA
This sequence comes from Oryzias melastigma, assembly GCF_002922805.2. NCBI lineage: Eukaryota > Metazoa > Chordata > Actinopteri > Beloniformes > Adrianichthyidae > Oryzias > Oryzias melastigma. The sequence continues at coordinate 3,560,567 of NC_050512.1, read as the reverse complement.
ATTTTTAAAACTTTAATAACGTAACTTTATAACATAACTGAATAAAAACAGGCAGGAATATTTTTCCAGAATAAATCAACTTAAACCTTAAATAACTTTCAATATTTTACTCTCCATATAACTATATTTTGTCAAAAGTATGCAATTTAGAAATAAGCGCAAGATAACATTGAGCCATTAATAACTATAAATAAAAATGATCTGGAGGGCCGGATAGAATTACCCGGAGAGCCGGGTCCGGCCCCCGGGCCTTGATTTTGACACATGCAGTTTCACGGCCGCATATGGCCCCCGGGCCGTAGTTTGCCCACCAGACGGAAAAACTTCAGCTAGATGGCGAGAAATTAAAAATTAGGAATGAATGAACTAAACAGAATTTTGCAAGCTTCCATTCTTGTGAGAAACTGTGGCACCACTAAAATTAATGCAAGAAAAAGATAATTTAGTCAAATAAGACAAATCTTTAGTGAGAGTTTGTGACATCACAGCAAGGCTGTTTTGTTTAGTAAATCAGGACAAATACACTTTCATTTCCATGACAGCTCTGATCATTTAAACAGGTTCAAACTACTTTAGCAAAAATACAGTGATCACTGTAACTCAACGTTTTACCAGAATCATGAAACAGAGTTACTTTCACTTGTCAGAAGTTACAACAAAGAACAATTTATCTGGAACCTCCACAAACTGTCCTTAGTGTTTGTGGTCGAAGCAACTGGTTTGCATATACAAAAAGAAAGAAGCTGAAGTTGCAGATAACAACTTGATTTATACTAGATAAATATAGAAAAAATAAAATATTTAATTGGGGATGTGCATCACTCGCTGAGGCAGATGGTTGTCTAAATCAGGTCTACAGATAAAAATATGATGTTATTTTGAAAAGTAAAATTTTAAAAAGTACATTTAAAATTTTAAATGCATGAATTCAGCAGTTCCTGTGTCAATCTGTTATGCATCAGATGAGAAGAGTTCTTTGTTTCAGGAAAAACAAAAACCTTGTACACAAAAACCTTGGAATTTTCTTACTGTATGTTAACTAAAAGTACAGAAGTTCCTCGTTTGCTGGAGGAGTTACGTTCCAAAAATAAGCCCTTAAAGGTAAAATCCACCAAGTAGGATTATAGATATTTTATTTGAAGTTTTATTTGTGGCACCACATTAAGAACAAAAGTCACAGTTTTAAAACCAAAATGTCCAAAATTTCAAATAAAATCTTCTGTTTTAAAAACAAAACTTACTAAATTTCAAATGGAATGATCAATCATTTGTTTTCAAAATCTTCTTCTTTACTTTCAGAATACAGGTTTGTGTTTCCAACACAAACGTTTTTAGACGCTTTCTCCATCTTTGATTTCTGAGCTTAGCGTGATATTTGTGCCACCAAACCAGCCAATCACAGGCAAGAGGGTTCATGCCGATTAAATTCTATCCAATCAAGTTATCTTATTTACAGTATCAAACAGCGTCTGCAACTGAAGCTCAGAACCTAAAAGGCTCTTTTACCTTCTATTTTGCCTCTCGGACTGAAAACCTTTCATTTTTAATCATTTATGTCCCACTTCTAAGGCATTAATGAAATATTAGTTAATCTGATTTATGATTTATAGGCTGAGGGGCTCCTGAAACAATAAAATAAACTGCATAAAGTGAATCAGCTGACAGTACACTAAATCAACAGACCTGTCTGGTCTATAAATCCTCCAGTGCAAATTACTGGTAAAAGGTTTGATCTGTAGGTTCTGTTTATTATTAAAATAAAGTTAAAGCACATTATCTTAGGCTGCACAGTCATGTTTTCAGTTTCTGTCCAGAAGGGAAAAAATACTTTCATGTACAGACATGTTTGGATTATAAACCAATGACGTCCTGTTTTAAATATCATCAGTAATACGTAGAAAGAAAAGATGATGGCTCAACAAAGTAGACTTTATGTATAGGCAGAAAAAATATGTTTTTAACTTTTATTATTATGTTTTAAGATATAAATTATATATAATTTGCTCTAGCAGATTATTCTGTATGACAGAGTGTCTTGTGTGCTTTTGTCTGAAGTTAAAAAAAATATATATATACTGACAAGAGCCAAAAAAAAGCCAGCCCTAGTTTTTTTATCGTTTACTTATAACGAGATCAACTATTTCATTATAAAAGAAAAACAAACTTTGTTCTCTTGTTATAATGAGTCAATGAACGAAGAATTAAGCGTCCCCCTTCCTTTTCCACACGAAGATGCAGAGACTTTACTTGATTTAAGACTTTTTACTTAAAACAGCAGAAGAAAACACTCAACAAAAGTATTTTTTATGACTGCATCTGGAATCCTCAAACACCTTCATTCCGTCTCATGCACCGGTCCTCCTACCTTTCTTTCCCAAAAACCCCCAGAATATATATCTGGAATATTAGCTAAACTCCAAAATAACATAAAAAATTTAAATCAATGCCAAAAGAGTCCAAAAAGCTAGCAGAATACCATTATAACTTTTAACTTTATTACACTCCAACTCCATATAATATAATAATAAGTAATATAAAGTAACGACTAATCTATTAAATTTCAATTTTAATAGTCGATTAGTCGACTAATCATGGCAGCTGTAATACAGAGCAGTTCATACTTGTTTGGCTTTGCTGTTCCTTTAGGGTTCTAAGAGAAAAAGGTCAGAATTTTTGAAGACTGCAGAATTCTGCTCAAACAACTGATGCAAAGTCCGAGTCTGTCTGTTTTTCAAACACTGTGACTAGACCAATTACTTCATGGTTTTAAGGCTGCACAACCCCTCACTACACACTTTCTCTTGTTTAAACTTTCTAAAAATTTAAGCCTTAAAGGAATGAAAAGTCAAGGTTTAAGAATGAAAAAGATCTAGAAATCAAAGATTTATGTACATTCGGCAAACTGAATGCATTCAGGAGATTGATTGACGAGGTCTACAGCCAATCAGAACAAAATGTGCTATTAAAAGGAAAGGATGCAAAACTGAAAAAAATGTTATCAAAGAATTCTTACTTATATTTAGGGATTTCCTCCAACTTCTTGTCAGCGCTGATTCTGTGTACGAGGTCGGACTGCTCGTTGTCATAAGGAGACAGGATCACATACAGAACCACGCTCTTCAGGGCCTGAAACCAAATGAGCATTTATTTAGAAACGGATCAGCGAGACGCTTTTCTCCTTCACAATCTACTGCAATGATGTTGATCTTATTTAAAGTTGAAAAGTTACAGTAAATCAAAGCACATAAACACCACTTTTTTTCCTTGAATTTAAACAAGAGGAAAACACACCCACCTGTTGCCATTCGCTGCTCTTCTCCAGGATGCAGGGGGTGTCGTAAATGGCCCTGTAGTGTTTGCATATGGACAGATAGGAGCCTTCATGCTGATCCACTTGAATCATCAGGTTGTAGTACTTCAACTTCAGCTCCTATATTGAAGGGAAATAATGAAATGTTTTAGCTTTTAATCATTATTCATTTAAAAGGCTTTTTGAAGATTAAACATACAAACTAAATCGTGTATTTGAGCTTCTCACCTCCGTGCCCTCCTCCTGAAAGAACTTGGTGTTAATCTTCTTGCTGATGATCTGGGTGCGGATGTAATCCTTGACAGCAATGCAGAGCCTCATCTGTTCCAAGATGAATTCCACTTTCTCCTTTTTCTCCATCGAGCCGTACGTTTCAACCTGACCAAAGAGAAAGAGTCCTGTTAATTTCACACTGGCATTATAAATGAGCCATATACAGCATTTGAGCTAAATCAGAGCCGTAATACTTAAAATCTCACCTGCAGCTCCTGAAGAATTGCAGCAGCCTCTTTGACGTCTCCACTCTGCTCCTTGATGTTTGCCAGAGTCTTTGTTAGTCTGGCACGTTCAATCTCCACATAGATCTGCAGGGTTGACAAAATGACTGTTAATGAAGTATTATTGTGTCTCTCTTCTTTCTTTAAACACACGACGTGAGGGAACTACTGCGGCCTCAAAATGATAGCCCTGAGTCCAAACCTTGCCAGCAGTCACAGTGCGAAGTGTGTCGATGAGCCTCAGCTTGATGGTCAGGTCGCTCATTGAGTCCACATACTTGTAACATTCCTGCACCATTTTGGCAACAGCCTAAAAGAAAAACAACCAAAGAATACACACAGGTTTCAGCAACGGCAATAATAACACATCAAAGATAAATAGTTAGATTCGACAAGCTTTCCAGGAAGGCTTGAAGGAAGACTTACAACAAAAACAGAAGCTGATTTAAACCATTTGTTTAAACATGTGTTTGCACACTGACCTGTTTGAGCTGACTCCTCCTCTTGGAGAGCAGCATGATGTTTTCATTTAGCGCATCCCAGTCTTTGGCTTCATAGCACAACTGGACTACAGCCACAAGGATCCTGGATGTGGAGACCATGTCGGATGCCTGCACAAAATGCAGAAAACAGGCTGACATATTCATATAAAAAAACAAACCCTTAAACCACATCACATTCTCTGTTTCACTGACTATTAATGCTTTATAATTTCCTTGTATCGTACAGCATGCAGAAGGAAATAAGCCTAAAACGTCTCAGAATATTGGCAATATTAACTAAATTAAATCACCTCTTATTTGGAAAACTATTATGTTTTTTACAATAACAGAATTGTGTTTTAACATTAGTAAAAAGTCACTATTACCACACAGTCTGGTAAAACCGTTTGTTCTCGTTTTCTCTTCCATCATGTTTGGGAACAATTCATTCTCTTGTGTAAAACCAAATCTTTTTCCTAGCCAGAAGTAAAACGACTCGATTCCTGAAGCTGAAGTTTATACGATATGGCCCATTTAAAACGTTACGAATGTTTGGAAGCTTCCTTGTTTGATTTATGGTTTATTAATGTTTTGTTTATTGATGGGTGGCTTGCAGGATCACTGCAGAGTCTGCTGATAAAGACATCAATATCTCTACAGCTGCTTACTTTCTGTCATTTCTTCCTCCACAAAAGACCAGATCTCCTCCAACTCTGCGTGGTGTTTCTGTCTAAAGAGGCCTAGTTTACTGAATTTTTAATGTTCTTGCACTAATGCAACTATTTTCATTCCTCTTTGTTGTTTTGTGTTGAAACAGAACGTTTCATCTGGAGAAGGGGGCGTCTGCAACACTGTTTTCATTCTCCTTTGCTGGTCCTTGTGCACATGACAGAGACATGACATAAGGTGACGGATGGGCGAATAGGTATGTGAATTGAAAGGGCGGAATTAAGTGGCGGTCCTACGAACATGTGTCTGAGCTCTTTGTGTGACATATGAAACTCAGCAAAACCGACTCCAGTCCGCGGAAAGTCAGCCTCACTGATAATCATTTGTTTCGAGTCACTAAAAGGTTCAGAATTTCTTTGTTTCTGACACTGATCTGAAAAAAAAAGCTTTACAAGATGCTCCACATTATTCATCTTCAAGAAAGGCTCTGATAAATCAACAACTTTGGTTCTTTTGTTGTAAATGTATAACTTTTTTCCTCGCAAATTTGCTAGATTTAAAATCATACATTTACAACTTTAAAACACGTAAAGTCGTAAATTTAGCCTATGACTTTTAAAGTCATAAATATACAACTCTATTTTCGGGATTTACCAGTTATTTTTCTAGTAAATTTACAAGAATTAAAGTAATTTATTTATTTGTAAACTGGCCCTAATACTTTGTTGAATTTTTAGCCAGATCCCAGCTAAGATGAAAAAAAAAAAAAGTCGTAAATGGATCTAGTCGACTACAAGTGGATGCATCAGGATAGGATGGAGCAGGGTCCAGAACTCTGCAGCAAGGCTTTTAACCGGAACCAGTAAACGGACACACATCACTCCGATATTGTCTGCTTTACATTGGCTACCTGTCAGATTCAGAATTGATTTTAAAATTTTATTTTTAGTTTTTAGAGCCTTGCACGGTCAAGCCCCGACGTACATCTGTGACCTTTTAACCCCGTACTCTTCGACCCGATCCTTGAGGTCTTCCAGCCAGAATCTTTTAAGCATCCCAAAAACCCGCTTTAAGACGAGAGGGGACGTCTCCTTCCAAGCTGTTGCTCCTCGTCTCTGGAACACCCTCCCACTGCCTCTAAGTTGAGTGTTTTAAATCCCAGGTCAAGACATTTATATTCATGAGAGCTTTTAGTTGACCTTAGACCTTGTATTACTATGTTTTACTGTGTTTTTAGTTGTTTTATTATTGATTATTGGTTTTATTAAGCTGTGTTTTCTGATTTTATGTTCTTTTGTAAAGCACTTTGTGATCCGTTCTGTGAAAAGTGCTATAGAAATAAAGATTCTTCTTCTTCAGGAGGGTTGTGACTTGCCATTTTAGGTCCTTCGTCAGTGCTACAAACTTTTTCCTTTTACAAATTTTGTCTGCTTCTGATTTACAGCAATTTGATTGAAGAAACTTAATCTTCAGCTTCCTTTTTTTCATGCATGTTCTCCATTTTGAGAAAAAGGCTATTTTCATCAAAATGGATCTCTTGTTTACATAGTTTTTTTCATATTGATACTTATTTCATAAAACAAAAATAGAAAAGTCTTTCATTAAAAACCAACAGAAAAGCTTATTTTTGCTTGATGCAATTTCCATTCTTTCTTAGTGAAGATCAATTAGAATGTATTAATCAACTTTTAAAGTACAACATCCATCGCAATGAGTGTTAGTGATGCAGCTCTGATGCTTTGCGCTGTTCGGTAAATCGATTATCGTTTGGACTTGTAAGTGAAACTTCAACCTGACTTACTGTTCTGGTTTGCTTCTCCAAAGACAGCAAGCTCTCAATGGCCTCTTGCAGCTTACCATCCTGCAGAACAACAAAAGTATTATTATATTCATTTATAAATGGATATGTGACGTTATACTTTGGAATTTCAAAATAAGCTAAAGAAAAAAAACTAGCATGATAGATAGCATAATATATTTAAAACACTGGGGGAACATGATTTTCAATAAGACAGAAAACCACTAAACAAATGTTCAAGCTCACTAAGTTTGTTAGTGATTTTCTTTATTTCTGGCTGCGCTACGACTCTTTACATTACATGCTAACGTGAAGGCTAACAGGCGGATAGCACAGCGCCATGACTCAGCCTTCTTTACTCACTTTAGCCATCTTTTCACATTCCGGGAGACGCTGGTCTACAGTAGAACTGTAGTCGATCTCCATTTTCACAATCCGCCCATCAGATCGTTCCGATCGTTCTTCAGTCATCGTTGCAGTAGAATTAATGGTCGTGGTTCTTCTTTCCCAGCGACAAGCAGCCTCGAACTATTTTGATGCCAAATGAGCGAGACCATGAGCTGACCAATCAAAGAGAAGAACAGAAGAGCTGCCCGCGGCGCCTGAAGGACCCATCGAGGACCCCAGCATCATTACGAAGTAATTATATTATTATCACAATTGCATTGTATGGAAGACTTATATTTTAAATAAATAAATAAACAAAAACATATTTTTTCAATACCCCTTAAATTAAACAATGACACAACAAAAGCAAAACGAACAAAATAAAAAAAAGAGAGAGGTAAAACCATTTTTTCCACACATCTATAGAAAAAATGAAGTTTTCAATTGATTGTGTTGGTTTTCACGTTCGTTCAATTCGCTTTAAAGTGAAATAAATAAATAAATAAATAAATAAATAAATAAATAAATAAATAAATAAATAAATAAATAAATAAATAAATAAATAAATAAATAAAACATGAAAGAGCATGAACACTGGCATGTTGTAATGACTACAGTCCGTCACTAGATGTCCTTCTATCTTTTTCAGAGGGTGGCATTTAAATTGAGTAAATGGGCCTCATTAATTTTCCTTGTCTGGTGCAGAGAAAGTTGTCTTCACCTCTACATTTACATCAGTTTGTTTACACACACACACATGAGAGTGGCTGATAAAATACCAAATACATTTAACGAGACATTCTCTAATCGGCTGAATAATAAACTATTCTGTGCGAGGGCCTTCTTATTCCATCACCCACAGAACACAAAACCTGTCCCATTTCAAGACTGTATGTGTAAAATAGCCCAACGCTGTTCAGTTTCAGAAAAAATAATATTTACATTGATTTATAGACCATTTTATTTTGTGATATGGAAGAAAAGATGAAAATATAGATGTTTAAGAATAGGAAATTGTGGTGCTTGACATTTTTTGCTATAAAACAATATCAACAACTGATAAACTGATTTATTTTGATTATTTTTTTATATAAATATGAAAGACAAAACTAAAGTTGAATTGAAAAATTTAAACGGGACAATTCTTTTGTCTCAAAAACATTATTCATGTAAAACTGCTTTAAATATAATGAAACAACAGCAGAGTAGAAACAGGAAAGGGAAGAAAAGGGGATTACCTAACAACCTAAAAAGTACAAATTGTAGGTGTGTGTTATTGGAATCAGCAGCAATTCCTGGAAAAAGAATCTGAATGTTTAAATTAAATAAGTGCATAGGGGCCCTGTATTTGGGAAGAAGGAGATGAGGTTACCAGTAAATTTTCTCAGGAGGCTAGATGGGATGAGCTATTGATTATTTTTGAATTATTTAAGATTTAGTGGTGAGGAGCATTGGGGCAAAAGAAAGTCATCAGATCAGTTCATTTATCTATTTATTTAAATCATCCTTTTAAACCATGTCTTATAACGTTTATGTTGAATACGCCTCCTGACTCTATCTTCTGCATTTACAAGGCTTGTGATCAGCTCAAGCAGGAATACTGGTCTGTGCCTTGTTGAGCCTGTTTTTCTGTTCTTTTTTGTCTTTCCATTTGTCCATCTGTCTGTCTGTCCATCCTTATGTTAATCCTTGAGATGATCCTATGTGACAAAGGATATATTTTATTTTGAAAGGAAGTCATATTAAATATCTGACAAAAATTATAAGCTATTTAAAGTTTAAAAAAAAAGCTTAATTCTATTTTGCCACAAAAATAGTTTGATTGTAGTTATCATAATAGTAGTATTATTATAAAAACAAATCAGTGTATTATTTTCCTGAAAAGTGAATAAGACTTTGTGGGTCGTGTTGGGCTGCTGTCCAAGGTCTGGGTGGGTGCCATAGCGATGTTCCTTTGACTGAGCTGGTCCCTGGTATGATGGACTCCTCAATACTGTTTCCTCATAGCAGAGCCAAGCCTTAAGTTTATTTTACAATTCTCATTTAGAAGTCTTTTTTTTTTTGTAAATATTCATTGTGTGTGAGATCATGAGTTGTATGTGTTAGGGGGTGGGGTGGGGGGAGTGAAGGGTAACTTTTTGTATATGTTTTTGTTTTTAATGTAAAGCGCTTCGAGCTGTGCAAAGTATGAGAAGCGCTTTTTGTTTATAAATAAAATTTAATTGATTGATGGGGCTACACGGTTCGAATCCCCGCTGGGACCTTTCTGTGTGGAGTTTGCATGTTCTCCCCATGCATGCGTGGGTTTTCAGTGGGTTTTCACCGGGGACTCTGGCTTCCTCCCACTGTCCAAAAACATGCTTCATTCAAAATTACCAATGGGTGTGTGATTGAAGCCCTGCGACAGACTGGCGACCTGTCCAGGGTGAACCCCGCCTTCACCCATCAGTAGCCGGGATAGGCTCCGGCACCCCGGCGACCAAGAAAGGGAAGAAGCGGCCAAGAAAATGAATGATTGATTGATTGATTGGTGTCAATGTGTAATTGTCCCAAATGGCTCTTTAAGTGTTGAAGGTTGCAGACCCTTGGCCCATACTGTGTAAAGTGCACTTTATGAAGATATGCTATGACAATTTAAAGGACCATTTAAGGTATCAAGGCAGGGGTGTCAAATTCAATCACACAAGAGGCCAAAATCCAAAAAACACGCCTTAGGTCTCAGGCCGAACATTACAAACATTTATTGAACACTCTAAAACAACATTTTTAAAACTTTAAAACTGTAACTTTTTAACATAATTATGAACTAAATATATAGCATTACCTGTGATAATGCTAGGGTGAATGCTGTAAGCTGAATTTGGTCGTTGAAGATGCTAGTGCTTATAGCTGAAGATGCTGAAATTTAGGTTAAAAACGCTGAAATTGATAGCTAAAAACGCCAAAGTTGATAGCTGAAAACACTGAAGCTGATCGCTAAAAACGCCAAAGTTGATAGCTGAAAACGCTGAAGCTGATAGCTAAAAACACTGAAGCTAATAGATAAAAACACTGAAGCTAATAGCTAAAAACATTGAAGATGATAGTTGAAAACGCTGACGCTTATAGCTAAAAACACTGAAGCTAATAGATAAAAACACTGAAGCTGATAGCTAAGAATGCTGAACCTGATAGCTAAAAATGCTGAACCTGATAGCTAAAAATGCTGAAGCTGATAGTTAAAAATGCCAAATTGATAGCAAGCTAAAATATAAGCTAAATGCCAATTTAGCCGAAAAAACTTTGAGTTAACCAGAACAGCTAGTATGTAGCTGAAAATTTTGCTGAACTTCAAACTAGCCTAAAAAATTATGTTAGCCAAAACAGCTAGTATGTAGCTGAAAAATAGCTAAACTCAAAAATAGCCTAAAAACTATCTTAGTTATGCCATAATAGTCCAAAAAGCTAGTAGAATCTCAATTTTTAAAGTTTAAAAACTATCTTTTTAACATTATTATAAATAATAAAGAGGCAGGAATATTATTCTAGAATAATTTAACTTTAACCTTAAATAACTTTCAAAATTTTACTCCCCATAAAAATATATTTTGTCAAAATTATAAAAGCTAGAAATGAGCGCAAGATAACATCGGGCCATTAATAACAATAAAATGAAATGATCTGGAGGGCCGGCGGATCTGGCCCCCGGGCCTTGACTTTGACACATGATATAAAGGAAGTAACTAAGCAGAAGGGCTGCTGATGTATGAGGTATACTTCTTCTTACTACTGCTTTTTTTACTGACTGTAAACATGTGGCCAAATGTTGTCATTTAGAATGTGTCTTCTTCTCTATTTTTGTGCACATTTTTTCTTTCTACTTTTAAAGTTTGCTGCACTCTAAAGTTGATTTCAAAAATGCATTGACCATCCATCAAACATTGTCTTTTGACTTCTGTCTTCTGAGAAGAGTGTTTGCACTGATCGAAGCGCAGATGCATCGCAGCTGATGTTTCCTTCCTGTGCTGCGGCCGCTGTTTCCATCAAGCGTCGCTTGGTTTCACAGCCAGCCCGGCAGCAGGAGGAAACGGGGTCGAGGTCGCCGCGAACTGCCCTTATTTTCCGACACCCCCTCACGCTGTTTTAACACGCAGCAAGTTGAGCGCTGATGCGAACTGAAACATTTACTCATTTCACTGTAGGAAGCGGCTGATACATGACTCGAAAGATAACATCACTTTTTTCAGTGGTTCGAAGGCACTTCTCTATAGAACAGCGATTTAAATGAACAAATTTGACCTCTTTCATTATCTCGTAATGGCTTTTTTCACCCAAACGATGTAGATAAAACTACATCCGGTCTCATGCTTTTCAAAATAAATGATGCATTATTATTATTATTACATTTTCTTTATTTATTTATTGGGCTGCGTGAACCTCTACACAAAGAATCAAGAATAAGTTTTGGGCTGATAATATTTGTTTTTTTTTTCAAGAGGCTTTTTCTTTTCCTGTAGAGAGTGTTCATTTCTTTTTTAAATAGTTTTTACAGCCTTGCAAATGCACTAAATATTTTTGTTCAGTCCAGGGGTCTGCAACCTTTAACACTTAAAGAGCTATTTGGTCAAGTTTCTTACAGACCAGAACCCACCGAGAGCCACAAAGTCCAACTTTATCGTTCAAAAATGCACAATATTTATGTTTTTTTTTGTTTTGGCAATAAAGCATTTATAAAGTTTTTTAAATATTACAATAATTGAATTACAACATATGTTTCTATAAATAGCAGTTGTAACCTATTTTACTTTTGACAGTACTGCACACTAGTTCTTTTCAAAATAAAACCCACTTTATGTCAAAAAAGGTCCACCTGCTGCAGCAGCTTTTCTTATATTAAAAATGCAAGACAGTCATGCATATTTTTATCACTAGGATTTGTGTCTGCCGTTTTCCTTTTAATCTAAAAAAGCATTTTAGCAGAATATATTTATTAAAAAACTCAAAACATTTAGAATAACCTGAGCGTTTTTTGCTGAAAACACACAAAACAGATTTAACCATTTTAAACCAGATTTGTTCAAAACTGTAACCACTTTAGTGTAATTTACCCCCAAAAAACTTTAAAGAATTTTGTTTGACTAACTATAAATTAAAAACACAAATTTAAAGAACATTTCTACTGAAATTCTGACAGTAAATTAAACTTTTTTTTCCAGCTTGATGCTTGAGATGTTAATAATCTAAGTACAAATGACAAAACTTAACTGACTGATCTGTTATTTATTCAAATGTTAGTATTTTTCATTAGAGCCACAATAAAGAGATACATGTTGCTTTAGGCCTAAACTGTTAAAAATGTTCTTAAGTGCAAAATGTTTTATGTTTGAATTGTTTTTCCCCCTTGACTTAGTTTTTCAGAAGGGGTGGAATTGTGGAATCTCTAAAAATAAATGAATGTATGCATAAATAAATAACTTGGGTAAACAGACGTGAGCTTGCCTATTCTGAGGTGTGTTGGCGAAAACTAAATTCACGACAAATTTGGTGCTTGTACCAAATAAATTTATAATTCAAATTTTTTTGAATAAAATATAAAAAAAAAACATTTTTTATAAAAAAAATATATTAATAATATATTTAAAATAATAATTGAAGATTTATAACGTTTTTTAACATTTTACTTCAACCTTTATTTTAAGATTTACAACGTTTGTTTTTTTAAAAAGGTTTTGTTAAAAAAAAAAAAAAAGCACTTGACATATTTGAGGTTTTTATTTTGTGATGCTGCTTTAGTTTAACTTCCGGTTTGGGCCTGGCAGCTTGACTCGCTCGTGTCTGATAGGAGGGACAGCCCAGAACCGTCTGAAGTCAGCTCTCCGCTCACATTCAGCGCACGGAGAAGGCGTCCACCGGTTCCGATGAAACAAGCCCCGCGTGCCCGCGGCGGCTCAGTCTAGCGCCGGTTCTCCTCGCTCGCACATGTGCTGCTGACGCGTCTCCAGCCATTACCCACATCCCGTCGGGCGGCAGAGTCTCCGTTTTCTCAGCTGGTTTGACACATCGCAGCCGCGCAGCGGGGTCACGAAGACGGGGAAGATGTTAATGAAGGAGTACAGGATATGCATGCCCCTCACGGTGGAGGAGGTAAGTGCCCCGCTCCTCTACATCCTGCTGGCACGAACGAAGCGCTGCGCTCTCGACCTTGGCTCCAAACGGTTCCCCGCTTTGCGAAACGTGGCTGCAGGTTAGAGATGCTTCCAGAGGAACTTGGAGCGTTTCGATGAGCTTCTCCTCTTCGGACAAATAAGTCGAACCAGTCCATGAAGCGAAGTCACGCAGCGACCACGATGCTCTTGTTTGTTTCCTCCTCTTTCAACCTTTCGGAGGTTGTACTGCAGAAGTAAACAAACCTCTGGTCATTAGGAATGATGCATTTCCATAATCTCGTCTAGCGCTCTGGAGATCACACACTCCCCATTGCTTCCATGCAGACACACATGCAGTTGCATGCAAATTGCATTGCAATAATCAAATCACTTCTTCACCCCGCTGCACGTGATGGGATTAACAAGGCAGAGCCGTTTTCTCCACATGTAACTGTATTTCCACAACAGTCGTGTGCAAATTGATGGAGTTGGTCTTTTTGATTTGAAATGATGAGCAGCATCTCTCACAAACACCACTTCATCAACTTCTGCTGTCAACTGTGAGTGCAGTTTATCATCCTCACATGGTGTCTATTCACTGACTACAAACAAAAACTGAGCAAGAGCACGGGTCTCCAAGCTTTCTCTTGTGGGGGCCACATAACTGTTTTCTTCTTTTGATGACGGGCCAGGGTTTGAGGGCTAACAGAAAAAACATAACAATCACAGCCTAAATGTAAGCATTTATGTTTTTCCAGAAAGCCACACATAGCCAAATTTTTAATAATGCATTTCTTTAATCTTCATAGAAAAATAATACTAAAACATTTAAAAAGTAGATTTATAGCATTACCTGTGATGATGCTACTGTGAATGCTGTAAGATGAATTTGGCTGCTCAAGATGCTAGTGCTGACAGCTGAAGATGCTGAAATTGATAGCTGAAAACACTTAAGCTAATAGCTGAAAATGCTGAAGCTGATAGCTAGCTAAAATATTTGCGAAATGCCAAAATAGCCTAAAAAATGAAAAAATAAATAAATAAATAAAATCTAAATTAGCCAAAACAGCTATTATGTAGCTGAAATTATAGTAAATGCTTAATATTAGCCAAAAACAAAACAAAACAAAAAAAGAACGGCTTGCGTAAGGCTAAAATATTAGCCAAACTTCAAAATAACCTAAAAAACAGAAAATGCGAAAATTTGCCAAAACAGCTTGCATGTAGCTGGAATATTAGCTAAATAGCAAATTAGGCAAAAAACAAACAAACAAACAAAAAAAAACTGGTAAATGTGCAATTTAGCTAAAACAGCAAACATAAAGGTAAAATATTAGCTAAGCTCTAAATTAGACTAATAATCTGAAAAAACCCTAAATTAGCCAAAACAGCTAGCATGTAGCTTAAATATTAGTGAAATGCCAAAAAAACAAAACAAACAAAAAAAAAACTGGTAATATGTCTAATTTAGCCAAAAGGGCTAGCGTAAGGCTGAAATATTAGCTAAACTCCAAATTAGCATAAAAAATTGAGAAAATGCCAAAATTAACCAAAACAGCTAGCATGTAGTTGAAATATTAGCTAAACTCTAAATTAGCCTTAAAAAAAAGAAGAAAAAAAATCTTAAATTAGCCGAAACAGCTAGCATGTAGGTGAAATGTAGGTGAAATATTAGCATATATTTATGCGTCTCTGATGGTGTGTGGGGGGTCGGGCCAAATGTGGAGGCGAGCCTGATCCGGCCCGCGGGCCATAGTTTTGGGACCCCTGTGCTAGAGTAGTGAATGAGTCCAAATTTTGTAATGAATCTAGGAAAAGTATTTTCATTTATTTGCTGCACAACCCTGATATTTTCACAGATACACCTTCTTTTTTTCTTAAAGCTTGATTCCAGGAATGGAAAAAAAGAATGCCACAATAATAGGTTCATACCCCATTAGTGACAGTTTCAGTTGACTTGTCTTCCAGCATCAGAGGGAGAAAAAAAGCACACAGTGCAGCCGACTCCCATGGAAACTTGAGGTCAAAAGGGAAATGTCATCCTCTGATGTAAGGCGGTTGTAGCAGAAATGTGTTCTTGACATCCGTGTGTAAAGGAGCGTATTGCATACAAATTATTTTTCCATCGACTTGACTGGACCTAACCCTGTTGAGGTCCTCCATGTCTACAGGTACAACATTTTTTTTTGCTTGTTAGGTCAGCTGGATTTGAGAACGGATGGTTTTGAAACACAAGATCAATGTAAGTTCGCTCGTCTGTAATCCAGACCTGGTTACTGTTATGTCTGTGTAGATTCCTGGTTACTGTGTGTAGATTTTCACTCGGAAGGGACTATTCACACACAAATGGGGTTGGGTTAGGGGCAATTCAGCAAAGTGACTTTCTATCAGTTTTTCCGTAAGTATTTAACATCGCCACGTAAATGACATCAGCCTTTGCAGTTCTTCGGATCCTGTTATCGCAGGGATCTAGATGTTTCACTGCTCTTCCCAGAAGCTTCTTCAGTTCTAACTGCTGGTAGTGTTTTCTGTGTTGACTATGTCTAAGTTACGTTCTTATTACCTTACCAGATACAAAGTATCTTTTGTATCCACTCGTGGACATGTTTTGCTCATGTATTTACATACGACAAAGCATGAAAACTGATGGAAACTCAATATGTCTACATGTAATACGTGCAGCCAAAATGCACAATACTGCGTTGTATTTTAAGCCCCACTCCAACTATATTTATCTATTTTAAAGTCATTTTCAACGCTCTTTTAATTATGATTATAAAGTTTCAGATTAGTCTAAATCACGAAACCCGAGTCGTTTTTTAAGACATAATTTCTGCAGAGTGGCAAGAGCTCATTAAAAACTTCTAGGGCATGGGTACGGGTGGGCGATATGATGATATAAAGTCATCTTATGATCTCCAAAGCTGACAATGGGCCATTTTTAAGAGATTGTTTTATCACAATCTTCAAATTGTGTTCACTTCTTTCAACTAAAATCATTCTGTCATTTTTTCTCAATTTGAATTTATTTTAAAGAATCGTGATAAAATCGAAATCGTGAAATAAAATTGAAAAAATCGTGATTTTTTTTTTTTTTTCTTAAAACTGAATCGTACAAGGGCCCAAACTCCAAAACACTGAATACATTTTTTTGTCAAATGCCATGCATTATTATTTAAAGCTTTAATTGCCATATGAATAAGAAATATCTAGATTTTGGCAAAAGAATCGGACTGTATCGTATCACCAAAAAGTTAGTTGAATCCTTTATGTATCGATTAGTGAACCATATATCGATATATCCTCACTATATAGTGAGTTCCCTCTTTTCTAGTATTGTCCAAATCTACTAATTACAAAATTGATAACACTACAAATTTCCCAGAAGTCTTTGGGAAAAACTTGCGTCTATCGATGCTCACTACATTAGCAATATAGACCATTACTGTTTAACATTTTTTGCGAAAAAAAAAACATGTTTAGAGGTAATTTTTTTACTAAACCATCCACATTTTCTTCATCAGAACACAGTGGGGTCAGACGCCTTGAAACATTCAAATTGATTAGTTTTTCACTTCGTGAAATCAGTTATGTCATACAGCGTTTAGAAAAAAACAATAAAAAAGTAGTGAGCATCATGCTTTTAAAATCCAGGGCACTAGATAGTTTTTTTTGTAGTTGGGGATTAGGATGGGAATTCAAACAAAGCCTAATTTGTGAGCGGGACTGTTGCCTCAGAAGTTAGCTGCACTAACTTCCCAACATTCCTTTGTTTACACTCTCTCCCACTAGATTATAGCATCTCACAAGCCCAAGCTAAGATTGGCGTAGCAAAAAAAAAAAAAAAAAGGGCAATATTAAAGCTATGTACCCGTAAAGTTTACAGCCAGATACCAACTCTGATGAGGTAAATGAAGACTTTAAATGATCTATTTATATGCAAGCGGATGGTTCAGAATTGTTGTGGAGCAAGGAGACTTTGACCCGTCCATCGCAGTTGCTGCGTCACAATCCTGACCTTTTTCAAACGATCGGTTTTCATCCGTTTTAATCCTAAATTTTTATATTTGTCCTTTATCATGAGAAAAATGCTACAAGAACGTGTTAAAAACACAATTTTCATTGAAGTGGATTTTTAAGTGTCTCCAAGGGTAAATGTTGTTGTTGGTCGCACACATTTTAAGGGTTAATTGTAAAAACTGGTATGGTTACTAACTGGGACAGTGAATATTTTAGGTTTTTAGCTATGGTATGCCAGGTATTTCACTGTGCAAAGTAAGTGGAGTCAAGAGAAAAGTTCTGCATCGACCTCAGTTTTTTCTAAATTTACGTGCGAATAGTCACTTCATTGTTTGTTTATTTTTGTGCGTTGGTTCTGCAATCACTCAGGAGGTACCTTGCTAACTCATCTGCATGTTTTAGCATGCTGCTGCCACTTGGGAGGAGTCCAATAAATGTGCCAAAATCTGCAGTGGTTGTGATGCTATCTTTGCTCTTCATAGTTCATCCTTTATATGTGACGATGGTCAGCAACATTAACCTGTACTTCCCTTTTTCCTTATTGCTATAGGGATGAAAGTAGCTCTATCTGGGCTAAAGATGACGTTTAGCCAAATGATCATCTCAACACTGATGTTGTTGCAGCAAAATGCCACCATAGAGAAGTGCAGGGCATTCATACATGTTGCAGCATCCTCCAATCTGTAGATGAAGTCGTAGAAAAACATTTGCTTTATAGAATAAGCTAAACAAAGCCATGTTACAATGCGTACAGCTTGTTTTATAATATTTAGCAGATTTACCGCTTATTTTTAACAATTAATTCATCTTAATTTTTCTTAATCAAATGAGCAGGAAACATTGCGCTAAGAATGGACACAGTAGTCTGCAACATTTCCGCAAACAACAAGGAGGAGAAAAGCCCTTCACGTTTCTACTTCTATCTATGAAAGATAAAGCCCCGTTTGGATGAGCCCCAGGAAGCAGCGCTCAGGAGGAAATCTCTTAAATGCTCCTGGGGGAGTGTGCTGTAGGAAAGGCAGCGAGCGGCTGGCTCTCTTGGTTCTTATCATGGCAGCACACATTGCACTTGGTGACATCTAGCTTCTCCTAAACGTTCACTCCGTGTTTCCTGCTTCTCCAAAAAGAGGGAATCACTGTTATGAAAGAAGGAAGCGGTGGAGTGAATGGATGGTTGTCCACAAGTATGAACTGTTCTGGGGTGGCTACTGGGAGGAAGGTAAGGAAGAGGATAAGGAAGGGAAAGGAGGGAAGGAAGTTCAGATGCTTTTTCTAGCCTCTCTGTTCACAAACTCTCGTCTGTGTGCGGAGTCTCGGACAAGCAGGGTCAAGTCTCTTTGTGAATGATCATCAGGAAGGAATTAGCATCTGCTGCTTGGCCGTTACGTCATCACAACTCTGCTGCTGCAGATGTTGGACTCGCTATTGTTTATACAAGTGTAACAAGCACCATGTGAGCTGACGTAACCATGTAGCAGAAACCCAGCATGTGAACCCTTCCTATCCCTATCTGTTCTGTTAGTCACGCTTTTCCTGTCTGGGCGTGTGCTCCATGGATTAATAATTTTTTTTCCACTCCATGCTCAGCCCTCCCTCCTTCTCTCTAAAACTCTCTTTGGACACCTAAAACCATAAGAGAACTAGACAGAGTGAGTGTGACATCACCCATAGAAAATTACTTGCTTCCAGCTCCAATAAAATGAATTCAATTCAGTTGCTATTTTTTTTTGCAATACGGCTGTCGCCATGTTGGAACCAGAAATTGTCAGTAAGCAGTGATTGGTCCGAGTCAGTCTGAATCATAGACAACATATGGAGAGAACTGGACACATTATCCCCTCCCTCCTCAGTACCCACTGGTGCCAGAAAGCCAAAATCCCATAGACTTCTATTGAGAAATAAACAGCTATTATTCAGTCATTTTATTTGTCAGATCAACCATTCTTGCTCAATTCAATTCAATTTTCAATTCACTTTTATTTAAATGGCCCAATATCATAACACAATCATCTCAATGGGCTTTATGCCGGTAATTGTATATAAGCAGAAAATCTGTCATAAAATATAAACAATAGCTGATTTGTGCACTAGACAGACTAAACAAAGCTGGTTATCCCTGCCCTTAGACCAGGGGTGTCGAACTCAATCGCACAGGGGGCCAAAATTCAAAACACACCCTAGGTCGAAGGCCGAACAGGATAAACATTAATTGAACACACTAAAACCAATTTTTAAAACTTTCAAAACATAACTTTTTAACGCGGACTGAACTTCGGGATGTGGCCGGAATTGGTACCCTAACCCTAGCCTGTTCCATGTCTGGTACCACGTCTTGAACCAGTATTGCATCTGGAACCAGTAATGATCCCCATTTGGTACTGACTATCCAGTACTGGTTAAGGTTAGGGTTAGGATACGGGAGCGGTCCACATCCCAGTAGTGGTTTGTGGCCCGGAGGTTGGGGACCCCTTGTTCAATCAAAAAAACGACGAGTTGGGGACACCCAAATCATCAATTATTGATGCGGTCTGAAGGGCTGAGAACAATGACATGAAGGGCCGGATGTGGTCCCTGGGCCTTGACTTTGACACATGTGCCATAGACCCTCCTTCTTGGTAAGGAAAAAAAAAACTACTAAAAAGAAAAACCTGAATCTAGGGAAAAAAAAGAGAAACCTCTGGATGCCCACATGCAAGAGAGATCCTCTCCCAGGATGAACATGCGATTTACCAGGCCTATTAAAGAAGAATTGGCTTATCTAACGCTACAACTACGTATTTGAATAGAGTTCAGCCAGTTAGGACTGGGGGACAGGTGGAGCCAAAGTCACTACCAAGACGAGCCACAGGCACGGTCCACGTCCAAGAATCGAAGCACAGATAATCTACCAGGAATCTGAAATCCCAGAGGGGAATGGGAAAGAGGAACAACACGTGAATCCCACTGCACCAAACAGAAGCACAGAGAACTAAATAAAATGGTGTCTGTTCTTAACATGTTCTTGCCAAACAAACACTTTTTTCATGATTTCTTTATTACTTGAAACTGGCCAATCAGATGCCTCAATAAAAGTATGTGATACCCACCTGAAATATTCGGAGCGTATGATTGGCAGATTCTCCCGGAGCCTGCTTTCATTGGAAGGGGTGTGGCTTTCCACCAAAGTCACTCCTCATTAGCCAGAGTGGTTGACATAGAAATTATAACTCAGTCCGACTTGGACCTATTGCTGCTCACCAACGTTGTCTGGTCCAACATGGCAAAATTTACTTCATTTTGTTCGAAGCCGAGGTAAGGCATTTTCTACTGGTGATGTCACAGAGCTACTTTGTCCATCTCCATATACTGTCAATGGTCTGAGTCCACATTTCTATGGCAACCACTGTCACAAATCAGGAGTGAGCATGTTACCACACCCCTTCTGCTGAAAGCAGGTTCAGGAGAATCTGTCAGTCAAACACTTTTGAACGTTCAATGGGAGACCACATAGTTATATTTTATTTTAACTTACAGCAAAAATATCATGAAAAAAGAGGACTATCAAGAAGATGTTAAAAAAAGATATCACAGCAAGAATGGTAATTCTGAGAGTAGTAGTAGCTGTTTATGTTTCAATACAAGTGATTTAGGCGTTTTGGGACCAGCAGGTACTTCCTATTTGGAATGTGAGGGGGAGGAGTCACACAGTCCAGCTCTCTTATACAGTCAATGGGTAAAACCTTTAAAAGGGGTCAGTCGGTGATTGATTTGGGGTCTGAACCTCTGATTTTGTATTCATTTTTTGGCACAACTTTAACATTGTCTGTGCTTGGAAAACTAATCTATTTCTCTTAAGATTACATAAGGTCTGAAATGTCAGCTGAATGTTTCCACTAATGAAAGCTGGTCTGCATTAGAGTCTCCTCCCTTTGTAAGGGAAAACATTCACTCACATTAGGCTTGATTTTCATTGCGCAATAAGTAAAGAGGTCACTCAGTTCTGAATCTGGGAGGGGGGCTAATCACCGCATAGCGTTCATGTCTGACTATGGGTTTAAAGTTCCATCCCAAAAGATTTAGAAGTAACATTACACCGAGTCACTTTGCCGCGAAATAATCATTTTCCTTCCAAGCACCCAGAGAATAACTCTGCTCTCTTCTGCTGCGAGCTGAGCCATTCATTAAATGCAGTGGCTGTTCTTTCCTGGAAAGGATGGAGCAGTGACGCATCGCAGGAGATGGATATGTTCCCCTTTCTGTTCGGTTGTTAAGCCTTTTACCTTCTCCACCCTCACTGAAGATGACACCAACTGCATAGGCTCCCCCCGAACAATGCGCGCACCGCCCAACCTCCTCCCCCGGTCTGCATCCCCACGCTGAGCGGTTGTTCTGCTTGCTGGTGAACCTGTAGTTTTCACAATCGCAATTTCACGCTTCGATGGTTTCGTTCCAGACTGAACAGTAACACAAATGTCACTCCATGGAAAGAAAATATTAGCAGGTCTAATAAAGCAGATTCAATTCACTTCTTCTGATCCAATTATAAACTTTCTGATACAACTGCTTATGGGGGTAAAAACGACTGTTCATGCTGAAGATGAACCAGTTTTCACAGAGAACAAGATTTGAGCAACAAACTGACCCAGCCCTCAGCAAAGCTTTACATGGCCATTCTTGAAGTGTTAGTCATCTGGAAGCAACACTATCCAGTTATGTGTGATCGTCCTATGCCTTCAGTATGGAAATGCATGTGAAAACGGAACTGTAAGCATGTGATCAAATCATATAGTTTAAATATGATTAACATTTTGAAAGAGGAAAGCTCTTTTTTGTATTTGACGTATTGGGAAGTTAAAGGGTAACCAAACCCTAAATCAACTTTTTTTGGCTTCTATAAATGGAGAAGCCAAAATTTTTTTGACAACTTAAAAAATAACTTGTTTAATTCTTAAAAATATAGTCTAAAACCACCTATGTGGTCATGTTGAATTGAGATATTACATTTAAAATTCATGATTGGTCGAATCATTTAAGTCCCATGTCATTTCAGAAGTCTCACGTCATGATCTACAGCTCCAGTAATGATAACAGTCCTGTTCCCCATACCCCACCCCCCTGACTGGATTTTAAATTTGGAATGTGGGTGGAGTCAGCCTCCAACTTCCCTGTTTGGTTTCACTTTAAAAATAATAACTAGAACTTCCCTTGTTTTTGCCTGACAGTCCTTAAGACTTCAATGCTCCACTCCTATGAAAGTTAATTCTGGTAATCACCAGTGTCCTTATTTCAACCTACTTTGACAAATGTTTCTTGAATTTGTTTTCACTTCTGTTGCTCTGTTAAATTATTTAAAGTTGTTTAAAGTCCAACTCCATCTATATTTTTATCTATTGTAAAATTGTTCTCAGTGGTCCTCAAACTATGTAGTAGTAGTTATGTTGTAGTTTTTTGTCAAAATAATAAACCTGTTTTTTAAACCTGCAAAGCGGCAGGATTTCATCACAAACTGATCTTTGAGTTGTGGGCGGGCAGAAGTAACCCTCAACTGACATCCCATCTTCCTTTGTTTATACTCTCTCGCTAGCTTACAGCCCCTCATAAGCCCAAGCTAATATTAGCATAGCAGCGAAAAACACGAGCAATACCAGAGCTATCCAGTCGTAAACTTTACAACCAGATTCAAGCTCAGTCAAGGACAATGAAGACGTTAATGGTAGGACTGGGTTGATAAAATCGATTAATTTATCTGGATCGATCTAAGCTTAATAGATCAATAATCGATCCATAAAAATAGGGATTGATATAACACATAATGCTAAAGTCCACTAGCTTGATGCTAACGTTTAATAGGAATCCTCATAGGACGGCTAATGCTTACGCTTGATCGACCTAACATACACATATGTCTTTATAAACTTACAGGCATGAATTTTCCAAACTCTTTTAGGCAATATTTTTTTAAGTAAGCATTTGTGGTCTAAAACGCTGTTTTTTTGCTCATACTTTCCGGTTTCTGGTCACAATCACTATGGTATTAATTTTCTTTACTGATTAATATAAATGATTTGTCGTGGATGCTTTGAAACTTGATTACATTAATGATATTAATAATCCTTAATAGCCTGAATTTATTAATATTTGATATTAAGTCCTGAACCGGATATTGATAATTCATGTCAAGAAAATGGTATGGTCGAGTCGGGTTGGGATTATATAAGTTCGCTTCCTTCCACTCCCATTCAAATGATCTACTTGTGATTCACTAAGCGATATGTTATGTCATGTATTGTGACCTGATTGCTTGAAATAAACCATTTCATTCATTCATTCATTCATTCATTCATTCACTTTCTTCTTCTTCTGGAATAAATTATAATGCTCTAGCGTGATCGCCATCCAGTGGCCAAACTGAAATGCCCTCCAGGAGAGACAGAACAATTGTTTTTTCCGGGATTTCCATTGGAGTGGGTCTTTAAGTGTCTTTAAGGCATAAGTTAGTTTCCCATATTCCTATATTTTTATTATTGCAATAAAAATTATTGAGAGTTCATGACTTTGTAAGAACCAGTTGAGTGAGGATAAAAACAAGGCTTTCATTCTTATATGAATGAGTCAAATGTCTTTTTTAGTTTTTTTATTGCAGTTGAATTGTGCTTTTTCTGAATGGCTGTTGTGACTTAAATCTTACTGAGCTGGACTGGAAGGCAGCCTTTTTGTTTGGTGGCATATTGCATTGAAAACCCATAGGTCTGTTCATTTTTGACCATAAATCCAGTTTACTATGCCCTTGCAGCAGTAAAGCAGGAGAAGTGTTCCATCAAATGCAGAATTGGACATGACTCCCGGGCAAACTTAAAGGAATTCAGGTTTCTGAATGGACATTAAAAATGTACACTGACTGCAAGGAAACTGCTTGTTCCACTGATATTAGCCGACTAAGAGAGATTTGTGATGATTCATGGAGGGATGGTAGTATGAACGGGGGCGCATGAGGCTGACTGCTTGAATGAATGGACGAATAACTGACCGAAACGGCACCTGAGCTGCTGGCTCGTGATTTTTCAAGGCATTAGCATCTCAACAAGTGTCAAGCATCATTTGGGCTCACTCTGTTGAATGTGAGTGGCACAGTTGCATCTGCACTGCTGTCAAAATGGAACTTAAAAATAGAAGCAGCAGGACAAAGCATGAAGATGGGATCAGGGCTGAAATGTTCTTTTTCTATGGGAGACCCTTCCCACACACACTGGATTTTTTACAGGGATGTTACCCTTTAGACACCAATGCTTTCTTGTGTTTCGTGGTAAGGTGTGAGGCTTCTTTTTGCCATCAGCTCTTCATGGCAATGCTATGATTCAATCAACATCCTATTTACTGCCATTTACCCTTCTAGAGGAAAACATCATGGGTTGTGACAGACCATTACCCGGGGATGAGGACTACTCTCATTTCCTGGATGGCTGTGTTTAACGACTTGGGTGTGTGTACATGTGTGTATGTGGGTGGATGTGTGTGTCACCATGCCCATGAATGTGTATTGTGCTTTAAAAAAGTAGTTCAAGAGCTTTATAAGATTGTTGCGTCCTGCTGACTGTGACACTGCCAGAAAAAAAAAAAAAAATCAAACGTAAGCACATATTTTAATTGCATGGGTCTCAGGCTCTTCTTTTGTCCCAGAGGAAGAGCAGAATGTGGATTGCTTTTTCCCAGTATGTCTCTAGAATGGCAAGATTACCGGAGGCATAAAAGATGTTTTCTTCTGGCACAGTCTGGAGGCGGTTGCTAATTCTGTTAAGTGTGCGCTAAAAATAGACAAAGCAGCTGATTCTTTGGACCACAGCAACTTCTTTTTCTTTTTCGTGTTCAGTGAAATCAGTCTTCTACGGGTTAACATGCTGTGAGATCAGGCTGGCTGAAAGGGCATGTTGAGGCTAGGAAAACATCATGTTTTAAACATAATGAATACATTTTCCAAACAAGAATCCCCTGGTTGGTAGGGTGGTTGACAGAAACAGCTAATGTAAAAGTGTAGTTTAGCTCATAATTATATAGAGTGCACGCTCTGTTACCTGAAAGATTCTGAACCGTGAAAATGAAGTCCTAAGCAGAAGGAACACCTTAATCTGGAGTTCAATCCATCCATCCATCCATCCATCCATCTGAAGCCAGGAAAGTTCCTTGGCAGGTTATAAGTCCATCCCATGGCCACACAGAGAGTACATTCTTTCTGTCTCAGTAATGATCTTTTAACCCTCTAACACAAGAGTTCCCAAACTTTTTCCTGTGTGGGCCAAATGACTTTTTGGCCCAATCTGAATTCTTCCTCCATCACTAGCCCTTCTCCTTTCCTGCGCTTGAATTTACATAACAACAGCGGTTTTATAACTTAAAAAAGTGCACCCACGGGAAGTAAAGTGCTTCTCGGTGCGACGTGATTTACCCTCGCGATGGAGGACTTTATATCCCTCAACTTAGAGGGTCAAATTTATAAAAATACATTTCCCGCACACACGTGGACTTAAACTGCCCCTTCAAATGGAGGGAAAGCGAGAAGGGAAGAATTTGGATTGGGCCCTTTTTCTTCAGTTTTAGACTAGCAGAAAATAGTGTCTTTTGTTAGCAGTTCTGTCTGCAATTGATGCCAACAGTGAATGCATGTCTAATATTGTACAGGGGCTTTGCCAAATGTGGAGGTGGGCCGGATCCGGCCCGTGGGCTGTAGTTTGAGGACCCCTTGTCTGACACTAGAGATTTCACTGTCAATATATAACCAGACACTTGTAACCCTAGTGCTATCCTAGGTATGTTGACGTTGGTTGTGGAGTCATCTGGACCACACAAGACGTTGCGCAGAACTTTTTTTTTCTCATTGATTTTTTATTTTCACTGGTGTCCATGGCAGACATGAAATCTTGTCCACCTTCATCCACATTTGTCATGGGATGGATAACACGTCAGTGTGAGGCTAGGGTTATCTGGACCCCATAAGATAGCACAAGGGTTAAAACATAACTTACCAGTACTAGTTTATCGTTGATTGTCTCCTTGGCAGTAGCTGACCACTTCATAAATCTGAGCTGGTCAAACCTTTTGAGTGAGAAGTGAAACATCCTTTTGAATCCAGATTCAGTTGCCTTTGGTCCAAGGTTTCAGGCTAACTTACCAAGATGTGAAACACCAGGGAAGAGTTTGAGGGAAAAGCAGTTCCTTTGTAGGGCTGGGTTGATAAAATCGAATCATCGATTTGAATTGATCTAAGCTTAATAGATCAATAATCGATCCATAAAAGTAGGGATCGATTTAACACATAATGCTCAAGTCCACTAGCTTGATGCTAACGTATAATGGGATTTCTCATAGGACGGCTAATGCTTACGCTTGATCGACCTAAACATACATTGCTGACTCAATGAACATCTTTATATATTCTCAAGCATTCAACTCATTTAATGGATATACAGTATATATTTTTAAGTAACCATTTACGGTCTAAAGAACAGTTTTTTGTTCATAATTTCTTCTTTCTCTGGAATAAGGTGCAATGCTATACTACAATTACCATCTAGTGGCCAAACTAAAACTCCCTCCAGTAGAGGAGGAACAATTATTGGAGAACAATTTCTCTGTTTGAGAATCCATGTAACACTGTATGCTATTAACAATCCAATTATTTCACTAATACATTTTACAATATGTGAGCTGTATAAGATTAATATAAAGATATTCCAATTATATGTATAGATTAATGCATTTCTAAACAAATGTGTCTAAATCTGTAAACTGTGTAAACTCAAAACTGAATTGAATCAAAGTGAATTGAGTGAATCGACAAAATAAAAATTAAAAAATTGGAATCGAATTGATCGAGGCTCTATTTTCATAGTCATGTTCCTTAAAGTCCCACTCCAACCACCTTTTGATCTAATAATGTAAAAGTGTTCCCAGTGGTCTTTTAATTGTGATTATGTTGTTTTTAGGCTATTTTTTCTTCTGCTACCGATTCTCAATGATTTAATTATAGAAAATTAAAAAAAATCAATTATTTTTTTTATAAATGTTCTCTATCTTGAGAAAAATGCAACACAAACACGTTAAAAACACCATTGTCATGGGTTCTTAAAACAGTGTTGTGCATTGTTTGAATTTGTAAAGCTGTGGAAAAGTGCATCAGTGTAGACATCAACCATAAGCCACTATTTCTCAAGAGTTTTGAATAAGGGTTACATTTTTGAAATACCACAGACTAAAGTTCGCAGGAGTCAGAAACAATGCAGAATCTTGCGGTCTCTATCTGCAGCGGTTCAACGCAACTCATCTGTAACCGGATTAATTGTTTTCATCGAACACCGTTTCACTGGAATCTCACTCTCTATGACGTCTTCTTGAAATTGCCGAGAAGAAAAACTGCCACAAGGCTCTTAGAGGCAGACTTCTCAGAGCATACCAGAAAATGGAAAATTTCCATAGCATCTTAGATTGTCACACTGTTAATACCACCACTTGGCCTTAAAGTTTCCACGTCGTTTTAACTATCTTTACTGCACCCCCACATGTTCTTCTTCAATTAAAGCCTTAGCAAAGACTTTCTTTTTCTCCGCTTTTATCTAATTTAACATCTTTTTTCAGTTCCTCTTTGTGCAGTCTTTCTCAGTTCACACGAGTTTACATCCTCACAAGCAGAGAATCTGTATTTTTTACTTCATCTTTTACAAACTAGTCCCTTCTTTAGCTCCAAAGAGACATGGATTGGTGTGAATGAAAGGGATTTCAAGAGGGTAAACCTCAACTGAATTCACCTGCTGGTGATTAATAGATGAAGTAAAATATATATATATAATTTACAGAGACAGGGTGAGGACCAGTGAATAAAGCGAGGTCCTTCATATTCTATTGAAGCCATTAGAGCTTCAAATCTTGTGCATTAACATGATGTAACAGATGCCGCGGTAGAAACTAGCGCTGAAAGGATTCTCAGGAACAAAAGTGTACATAGAAAGGGAGGATTTTCCATCTGTTTTATTAGCTGCATAAAACTCAGTGCCAGTGTTCCCTGAAAGGGTTGTGATAAATACCTGCATCCACTGAAAAGTTTCTGCTGTGTGCCATTGACGATACTGTTTTTTCTCTAAGAATACAATGGCGCACTGTGGTCATCATGCTGTTTGGCTGTGCCTTAGCCCACGCACAGGAGTGTTGTCTCTTTGGGAGAATTAGTTCAGCCCACACTCGTGCGCACGCACATGCACGTTTCAGATTGAAAACATCCACAGAAACCCTCAGAAATAGCATACATAGCTGCACTTCACTTATCATCCTCTGTCCATAATGGTGTTTCTACGGAAACAAGCGCCATCCGTGTTCATCATTCTCACTAAATTATAGTGGTTTCAGTCTGATGCCAACCTGAGAACAGGTACCTGATAGAGTCCGCTAGCTGACCCTGTACTTGAAGAGGATTTGAAGTCCAACTATATTTTTATTTTTTCAAAATCGTTTCCAGTGCTCTTTAATTTATGATTATAGCCAAAATAAAAATAAAACTGTCTTTTGTTTTAAAGGTATGCAATATTTTCTGCAGGACAGCAAGAGTTCATCAGAAATTCACCTCGGACTGTTGGCGCGGAAGCAACCCTCCTCTGATATCCCATCATTCCTTTGTTTACATTCTCTCCCCATAGCTTACAGCCCCTCACAACTCCAAGCTAACATTAGCGGTGCAACAAAAACGATGAGAAATCCAGCCGCACAGTTTTGAGGCAGATGCCAGCTCAAATGATGAAAATGAAGACGTTAATGATTAATTACCTGGACCATTCTAAACTGTACCATACCATGCCACTCGGTGGAAACAAGGCAAACTAAACCAACTGAATATGCTTTTTTCTAAATCTTTTTTTTAAGCAATAAAGTTTCATTGGAAATCTAGATGAATTAAGGTGCTCCAAAATAATGCTAGAAGGTTTTACAGATTAAACATGCTTTTCTTTTACAACAATATTAAAAGACTGTTTACAGGAGGACAATTTGAAAGGAAATGTGTCTAACAAGGATAGCAACTTTATGTGTTTTTCTGTGAAGCAGCAACAATACTTTTATTGCTTCCAGCAACAGCCGTAAGAATAAATGTCCTTAATGTCTGATTGTGTTTTTGCAAGCAATCAATGAGTTTTACTCGTGGCTGTTTACGCTGTGTCTCACAACGCCAGTCCTTGCTGTGCTTTGTGTGGACTTTTTTTGATCCTATTATCCGCTGTGAGGGTGTTCCGTGTCGCGCTTTACCGTGGAGGAGAAACACTTTTTTACGTGGGTGTGCTCTGAAGCACAGAAGTTTACATTTAAACATAAGTAATGACTTTTTTAGCATGACTTTTTACTGCTACAAAACTGGCGTTATGTATTTTCTGAGCGCTGGCAGCTACTTGCTGATGTTGATGACCAGCGACTACTGATGACGACATCGAGTGGGAGTGACGTCTGAATTTGAAGACACTTATTTTGCCATAACTCTCCGTTTGGAGGGCTAAATGTAGGGGTAGGGGGAAGCCAGAGGGGTAGAAGAATTTTAGATTCGGTCTTCGTATGTTGGAACAAAGACAAACTGAGCAAAAACCATGTGATGCATCAACTACAGTTGAGTTGTTTGCTCATTTTTTAAAATGTATAAACATTTTATTTTCCTCTGTAAGAGATTTTATATACATGTTATTTTGTTCAATACATGCTTTTGGAATTCACACTTGATGATCTTGTTGGTTTTGTTTTGGTTTCCTTCTTTTGGTGACTCAATGCTTGTTTTTTGGCTGAATCCTCTGGCTCTCTTCCCACACCTCCTGGCCATAGGTGAGGGCTGGAATGTAGATGGGCTTGTAAATCTGCAGCATTTGCTGGCAAAGATCAATAATTTCATAGTCACATCCACAGAGGAGGGTTGATGAATGAACACTGTGGCAATCAACGAACAGAATGAGATTAATAAACGTGGTCTTATCTTAATGACTCCACAGTGGAGCTTGAAACTCATTCATTCTCCCTCCTCCGTCAGCAGAGACGGATGAAAGAGACGCAGGGAGGAGGGAACTTTACTGTCAGAGCACATTTACTGTTTGTCAGGGCCTTTTAGACCTTGCTGACATTTCTCACTGGTGTGTGCACGCTTTTTTTCTCCTTTTCAGCTTCTCATGTTGTATTTACACTGAGTCAGCCTTAACAATCGAGGGTTTGATTGAGTGGATTAGTGCCGGTTAATTCCTTCATACCGTAGAAAAATGGCTTTTCACGTCTTGAATTTTTGGGTGTATTCAATCTGGACACATTTGGTTTGCTTGAAGTTAAACAGAGCTGGCTCCTCCTGATAATCCAGATCAAAGTTTCAGTCTGAATCATTGACTGTATAATCATTTAATCAGACCGACTCAGACTAGTCACTGTCGAGGGGTGGCAGTCGGTTGCAATATGCCTGTTGACGTATAAGGATATAACGTCAAAGGCTCTGGCCTGATTTTGCGAGGGGCGGAGGTAAGGCATTTCCTGTAGGGGACCTCAACACTTGTTATGTCCAGTTCCTGCTTATGCAGTCAATGGTCTGAATACACCCAAGTAGACCGAGGTCCTGAACCCATCTTTGCAGGTGGTCTCCGTTCGTTTCCAATCACACTGAGCTCCAGATTGCTCCGAGTTTCGTCAGTCTTAATTGGGCAGAACAACTGGACCAAAATGGCCACTGTAGCTGGCCATTGTGGGATGTAAACAAAGTAGGAACCATAGGCTGCGGACAGGCGAGGAACAACAATTAGACACAGCAACTCACTGAAATGAGATCTGATGACTACAGACTCATTAAAACAACTTTAACATGATATACATCACTGCTTTCCTCACAATCTAAATGTCTTATCTTCTAAGCCATCGTCTCCTCAGTCACCGTCTTGCAGCATGCTTCCACCGTACCAAAGTAGTAGTAAAAATTGTTGAACCTGACATTGAAATCTGTTCATCGAAATGTAAAGTTTGAATAAGCAATCTTGACAAGGATTGCAACGTTTCAGACTTTCATTATTCTTTCTCATGTTGTTTTGCCCCGCCCCAATAAGGGAAGCGATCTTTAGTCACATGGTTTTGTTTAAGAGATTTGGTTCAAAACAGAAATTTCCGGTTGAAGTCTGAAAAACACACCAAATGCAAGGTTCAGGACTGCCATCAACCAAATACTAGAACCATATGAAGTGGACTTGGTCTGGACCAACAAACTTTTCCAAGTCTTATCTTAATACAGTCTTAAGGTACATTCATACCGAACACGATTAGTGAGGCAGCCAGTTTCAATGTTAAGTCAACGGAACAGACACAACATCAGGCGATCTGAAGTCCCGTGGCGAGATTTGAGCGACTGGCGCGGCGCCAAAGTCTTCCAGCAGCTTGATTTGAGCGACGTGGCGCGAATCATGCGGCGCAGCCAACATTTAAATATCTGAAGTTTGACAGGTCGCTCCGTCGCATCTGCCAATCAGGAACTCAGCTTTGGGCATGTGACGTTTTCAGTGACTTTGGCTCCCGTGGCGGAGCTCACTTGTTCGGTATGCCGGCAGGCAGAGAGCTGCTGTGGGGTGCGGAAGCTGCCGACTCGGGGCCTCATCGAGACATTAAAGTGTTAGTAATGGCCTGGGACAGAGCTTAAAATAAGTATCCAGATATATTCCATATGTTCTAATGTATCAAAAATAACAAATAATTACCGTTGACAAACGCAGGTTTTTGTAAAAATTGACAAAATCAACGACAAATCACACTCGCATTTCGCCCTGCTTCAGAAACGGCTCGATTTGGGTCATGGGTCATTTGGGTCATTTGACGTCATGTGAGTGAGACAGCGCCAGCAGCAGAATGCAGGTGGACCCAGGGTGTCTGCAGATACATGTATGTGTGTGCGCTGCGG
>NC_050512.1:3525349-3527668 GCF_002922805.2 Oryzias melastigma | reverse complement strand
GCGCTGCCGGCTCAAATTGATAGAGCTTTACAGTCCTCAAACCACAAACACCCGGCGCCTCTGAATCAGCGTCACTTTCAGAACAAATTTTTCCACAATCTGAGTCAGAAGACAGAATTGTGGACCTGGAAATATCGCCGCTATCGCTAGCTCCAACACGCAAAGCAGAAGCCATCTTGCTATATTGACCCCTCTGACGTCACACGCACCACGTGACCAAAACGGAGCTTTTGACCCGGAAGAGACAGGTTTGCCAAATTTGGCCGCAAAAATGCCGTTTTATTTCAATATTTCTTGCTCAAAACACGCTAAAACATTTGGAAATGGTAAATATAAGGCGAAATACAGTTAACACCGAAAATGACCCACAGCCCCATTACTAACCCTTTAAAGAAAAACGAAACAAGGCTCTTAATTTCATTTTTTCCCCCTGGGGTTAATATGAGACAGTCAACCTTCTAGCTCCGTCACAGAGTCACAGAAACACAGCGGAAGCGGCTGAAGCGGCTGTCATACAGACAGCCCTCTGTACTGGGAAAATCTTTTACTGATAATCATATAAATCCAAACATGGAGACATGATTACCAATGTTTTTGTAGAACTCTTCACGATAAGTAAACCTGATTTATTTATCAACATCAACTGTGTCTTCCATACATTCTAAGTGAGATATCCACACACACCTTTCCTTTTAGCCATCATCCTAAATACATTAACTGGTAGCTCCTCATTTTTTGAAAGACGACGACCAGCGAATTTGTCGCGCGGCGAAAGAGGGGCGGGGCACGCAAATTTGTGTTCGATATGAAAGCACCTTAAGACTTTCTTTTTTGTAAACATTAACGCTTAAAAATATGAAAATAGTTTCTACAATATTCCATGTTCATATCAAGGCAGTTTGTGTGAGAATGTGTCACATTTTCAAAAAGATATGATCATCTGACTCGGCTCAACCAGGACTTTTCCTTTGATGATGAATGTGCATGACACTGCATGCTTAATCCTTTAGATGGGAGTCTAGAGGAGGCTGGGGTGGATTTCTTTTCCTCTTTCTAAGGAACTGATTTAGTGTCAAGCTCAGCAGGCTGCATGAACTGACCACCTCGGCCCTTCATTTGCAGTTTTAACAGAAAATTTGTTTTTCTGGCTATTGTCAATTTTAAATAAGAAATATAGGAACATGCATACTTATATATTCAAGGAATGTACAATCATTTACATTTTAGCCTTTTAATGTATGGGGTGTGGCTTGAAACAGTATGAACATGTGGTATATTTTTTTTCTATTCAGTAAAGTGCTGTTTTATACGATTGAGTATTATGGCTAGGGCTGGGTAGATAAAAGTGAATAGCTGACTTGAATCGATATGACCTTAATAGATCAATAATCTATCCATAAAAGTAGAAATGGATCTATGCAGAATGTAATGCAGCTAGCTTGTTGCTAACGTTTAATGGAATTTCCCATAGGACGACTAATGCTAACCCTCTGTAGACCTAAACATACATTGCTGACTAAGTGAACATCCTTATAAACTCACAGGCTTGAAACATTTCTAAAGTAGCTATTTGTCGTCTCAAACATTGTTTTTTGCACATTTTTTGATTGTTCTTGAAAAAAAAATGTACTGCTATAGCGTGAGCTCCACCTAGTGGCCAAACGGAAATGCCCTCCAGGAGAAGCAGAACAATGTTTACAATATTAATAATCTGAACATTTTCAGAGATTTACGAGGAATAAAGTAATAAAATTTTGAGACAGAAGTAATAATTTCACAAGAATAAAGCCATAGAATTATGAGTAAAATAGTAAATTTTTAATGACAATAAAGTCATAATATTAGTTCTTTCTTGTAAAATTATTACTTTTTTCTCATAAGTGTTATAACTTTATTCTCATATTTCAACTTTTTCCTTCTCATAAATGTGTTAGTTTTTATTTTTATGGCGGCCCTTAAACTCTGTTGTAGTTTTTTATTTGAAAGTGGGTAGTAATGAATAATTTATTTAAGCTTTATCCTGTTTGCTGTAACTTACGTTGGAACTTATTGAAGGATAAATCAATTATTGTGGAACCAGAAAGCTTTTTACTAACTTATGCATAAATCTTGTCAATAAGGTATTTTTTCAGACAGTCATTCAGTAAAACATCTCTAGGGTGCTCCTCACACCTTCCTGTTTGTTGTTTTGGCTCAGACTTCTTTTGACCAATTCAGCTCCCCCAAAAAGGATACATTTGTTGGCATTGTTTCCTTAAAGAATGTGTCTGGACTAATCTGCCTTTAACAGGTGTGACTGCATAATCTTTGCTTGAGGAT
>NC_050512.1:3521653-3525283 GCF_002922805.2 Oryzias melastigma | reverse complement strand
GACTGATCTGCCTTTAAGAGGTGTGACTGCATAATCTTTGCTTGAGGATTAGACAGTTGGGGGGTAGACTCTGGTGATTTTTCTTTTCTCCTAGTGTGCATTCAGTTGTGAATCCACAGGTTTAATACTTGCGATTACAGTTTTTTGCTTCTTTTTCACATCACTGGAAGCTTACCAGAAGCTCAGACATGTACCCTCAGTGTCTCAGCAAACAGCTTCCCAGCAACCAACGGGCAGAGCAAACAGCTGTGACTGAGAACAGGAGTGAGCGGGGGCACTGCTGCACATAGACGTGAAAACAAAACTCAGTGTGGTTTTTAATCTTTTATTTATTAAAATAAAAATAGTGTATGAAAAAGCATGTGGGCATCCACCTCACCGCCTCTAACAACTATAATTAAAAGTTCACTGAGAATGATGTTACAATAGATAAAGATATAACCTATGACGGAGTAACAGGGCCATTTCACAAACAAAAATGTATTTTTTTTTAGTTAAAACTTTAAATCTTGTACATTTACAAAAAAAAAAAAATCGTAACTGTTAAATATGAGATCGCAGTTGTATATTTGTGAGTTAAAAAGTCCTTGGCTAAATTTAATGCTTTTTTTTCTCGTAAAATTTACAACTTTAAAAACTCTTAAATATTAGGGAAAAAAAATCATGACTTAATTACGGGAATAGAGTCGTCTATTTATGACTTAAAAAGTCATAGGCCAAATTTATTACTTTTTTCTCATAAATTTGAGATATTAAATCAAATACATTTACAAGATTAAATGTCGTAAATTTACGAGATACTCCATCACACAACAGAGTGTTTGGGCCACCAAAAGAAGTAATATTACGAGTTTTTTTCTCGTAAATTTAAATTGTAAATTTAGGAGAAAAAAGTTGTAACTGTTAATTACAAGAATAAAGTCGTACATTTATGAGAATAAAAGTTGTAAATTTGCAAGAAAAAGTCGTAACTGTTAATTTTGGGAATAAAGTTGTAAATTTACTAGAAATTAGTTGTAACTGTTAATTACAAGAAAAGTCGTAAATTTACGAGACTTAGGTTGTAAATTCACGTGAAAAAAGTTGCAGCTGTAAATTAAGAGAATTAAGTTGTATATTTAGGCAAAATTTATGAACTTTTTCTTGTAAATTCCCGAGATTTAAAGTTACACATTTATGAGAAAAAAACCTTTTGGTGGCAGTAATAATCTGTCGAACAACGGATTATTACTGACACCAAAAGTAAAAGAAAAAAAGTAAAATTATCATTTATATAATTATAATATTTTTACTTTTTTCTCGTAAATTTACAAGATTAAAAGTCAGATTAAATCTAATAAAGTTGTCAATTTTAAAGTTGTAGTTTAAATAAAATATTTTTGTTTGTAAATTGTCCTATTGTCATAATAGTCGGAGTGGGACTCTAAATACAGACAGGTCGGGGTGGGGGGTGGGGGTTAAGTAGGTCTAGTCACATGCATCTTTCTGACCTGCTGGTGTAAACAGACAAAGTGTACTTCTTCTCATCAAGACCATCATGCCTTTCTTCCATCACACGCTTTACTGTTTTTTTCACTCTCCAGGTTTTACAACC
Organism: Oryzias melastigma; assembly: GCF_002922805.2. Taxonomy (NCBI): domain Eukaryota; kingdom Metazoa; phylum Chordata; class Actinopteri; order Beloniformes; family Adrianichthyidae; genus Oryzias; species Oryzias melastigma. The sequence goes on along the minus strand of NC_050512.1, from coordinate 3,523,689 downwards.
CTGGAAAGGCAAACAGGAGGCAGATGTGCTCCCTCTTTAAATAGACCTAAAGAGAAGTGGACCGCTCGGCTCTGCTGCTCTGACTCTGAGTACCCTGAATGAGTCACAGAAATTACACATCAGTACTTTTATTGAGTTATTAGCCTTTTTCTATTGCATTTATTTCTTAGAAAGTGGGCTCTCCTCTAGGAAACATTTTTCTTAAGAGTTTTTGTTTTGTCGCTTATCTTTGCTGTGATTTGAACACCTGCACTGTAAGATGTACAATACACTTGAAAGTCAGTTTAAAGGGTTGAAAAGTCTGCATGATGTCACAAGTGAGAGCTCTTGTTTATTTTTGCACATCCTCTTCCTGCATTCAGCCAAACAAGTTGGTCTGCTTTTATATTCCTCTGACTTACTTCCACAGGTAGTTCAGGGTCACCACCTCGGCGAGGAATCATCTGGTCTCTATCAGACTGACATATTTCTATACTTCAGCCTTCACACATGTTGCTTTGTGGTCCTGAAACAGTTGTGATCACCTCCTACACATTTCTTTTCTTGATGCACATTCACTGGTGTTACTCATCCCACGTTCTTCTCTGCTAAATAGGATTATTTTTTGAAAGGATTCTGACACAATCCCAGAATTCACTGGGGGGGTGGGAGAAGGAGCATGGTATTGCTTTTTAGAGAATACTGTGACTTTTTACGCACGACATAAGACTGCACAAACACATGTACTCGACACCAGGGGCCTCAAACTCATTTTACCTTGGGGCCACTAAGGGCAGAGTCTGGCTGAGGCTGGACTGCAACCTCAGTGCGCAACCACAGCGCGCAACCTGAGCGTGCAACCATTGCGCGCAACCTGAGCGTGCAACCATAGCGTTCAACCTCAGCGAACAACCTCTGAGCGCAATCTCAACGTGCAACCTCTGAGTGAAACCTCAGCGTGCAACCTCAGCGCGCATGCTCGTGCGTGCATCTTCTGGGTGTCTGGGAGCCAATACCAATTTGAATCAGAATTTTTTTTTATTTCAGGGGGGGACGTCAGGTTTCCAGCCCTAAATGTTTCCTGCTTCAATGTCCCGCCCCCAAGAGCCATATACTGCACCGTGATTGGTTGGTTTGTCAGCTCCACACACAACAATGCAACAGTGCCATTCACACAAAACTCACGGGCTGCACTAGCATTTAACTTTCATATTAAGGTGGGGGGCCGGAAATGGCCTGTGGGCCAACAGTTTGAGACTCCTGCTCTACACCAATAGAAACATGTATTTATTCTTTGTAATTATACTCTGTAAAGTGACTTTAAATTTCTAATGAATCCTATGGGCCCTTCTTTGTGTGTAAAGTAGAGTGCATGAAAACAAGACTCCATTGGAAAAAGATCCACTTAAGCTAGAAGACAATATTTGCCCGGCTTAGTAATCACCACTGGCATCTGTTGTGTTTGGAATAGCAACCAGCTCACACTGGCAACCACTTCCCTCCCTTATTCTGTGGAACTGTACCAAAGAAATGCAGTAACTATGCTTTTAAAGAAAAAGTTAGTCTTTGAAAATGAAGCTGATGAGCAGATTACTGCTTGATCCTAACCTGAACTTGTAATGTGACACATTTGGAACGCCAGGTAACCAAACGTCAGATTGGGTGTTGGTGCAAATAACAACATTAAATATTTGTTTGTGGGAAACTGCATTTACAGAGACGTGCATCTGCAGAAAATGTCTGCATGTACATTTTAATAAACAAGCAAAATGTTTTCAAAGAATAAAAATGAAACATTTGTAAATTGTAAGATATTTTACAGCCATAAAGTTTTTTGTATGCAAAGACAAATACATATTAATAGAATAGATACAAAAGTATTACACTGTTGCAGATTAAATTCTTTCATCTCCAAAACTGTTTTTGCTGATGCACAAAATTCATCTGTGCATCTTTTTGACATAAACGTTTTTTTTAGATGCAAAAGATGATTTTTCATAAAATGCTCCAACTGCAAAACACTAGTGAGAGGAGTTTGACCTTTATAGTTGTCACAC
>NC_050512.1:3518899-3521643 GCF_002922805.2 Oryzias melastigma | reverse complement strand
CCATTGGAAAAAGATCCACTTAAGCTAGAAGACAATATTTGCCCGGCTTAGTAATCACCACTGGCATCTGTTGTGTTTGGAATAGCAAAAATTTTCCTTTTTTCCCAAGGAATTACAAAACATTTAACAGACTTTTTCTTACTAAACTTAAACACTTTTTATTATTCATTTAAAAAAATCTCCTCTGCAGTGTAAACAGCTCTACACAGCTGAGGAAAAACCTTTCAAAAACAGAACCAAAAGCAACAATGTTGATATTGTTCAGTGGAGTGGTGGAAAATAATTACTGCAGCCTTTTTTTTCTTCCTAAAATGAGCTTTGACGTCACTGGGAGGTGAAACTGGACCATGTTTGTGTGAGCTGCTATCCAGACTTGTTTTCTGTTGCTCTTCTTTTTGACTCAAGGTCAGATATCACTACCCTTACTGACTAAATGTTAGACACTTTTACAGAGAAGGAACTGCTTCTGTCAGTAAATATAAGTAAGAAATCTACTTCTAAGAGGTAGATGGAAGTAAATGTAGTAGTTATTGGTGTGACTGTGCTTCATTAGTGTGAGGGGAAATCTCTAAATGTGGAACTGTGTGAGAAGTGAATTTGCTGTGTGTTTGCAGATGGATGACGCAAGCAGCAGGCTACTAAAGTGGGATCTGCCAAAGAGGGCTGAACTCTGGGCTGAAACGTCAAGTTCCTTACAGTGTTTGTTTTTTCTCTGTGCAGTGTTAGAACACCTTAAGAGCAAAAAATGAGAAAGAAAGCGTCCATAGAGGACAAGTATAAAAACAGAGTTGAAGTTCTGAAAAGAAAGTTTTTAAAGTTCCACTCGAATCATCTTTTGATCTGTTGTTAAAGCCTTCGCAGTGGTCTTTTAATTAGGATTATGCTGTTTTGGTTTTTTCAAGCTAACATTATCGGTGCAATAAAAAGTTTTGATCCAGTTTCCAGCTCAAAGAGGACAACGAAGACGTACATGGATCTATTTGTCCAGAAATTTTAACTTGTTTCTCACCGATTGTAGTTCGTACAACTACAAGCTTTTGTTCATGTGGGTCTTGTCAGCCTGTGGTCCCATAACTCGTGTGTACTACGCCTCGATGTTTAGTTTTAGTTAATGGTCACATTTATAAAGCAACAGATTTGTTCAGCATCATGGAAAATCAGTTATGGGCACACATCATGGGGGGGCACACTCTGTATGGGCCTTTAGGGGCATGAAGCTGCAGGGACACATTGAGCTCCATTCTGTGAGAGGGATGCTCTCACTAATGTAGGGTGAAAGCATCCCTCTCACTGAAGGGAGCTCAATGTGTGAGTGATGCTCTCACCCTACATTTGTGAAACCGAACAAGTCATGGTTATATCCAGAGTTAAATGTAATAATTAGAAGGCAGCAGAACCAGAATCCTAATGACTTCACAGGTTGTTGAGATGGGAGCTTCAAAGCGACCTTATGACAAAATCTAGAGTCCTACTTCATTCATAGCTTTATTGGAAAAATGGGTACACTTGTAATAACAAATAATTAAAAACTCAAAGCTATGGTGGCATGATCCTGCAGTTGAGGTGTATTTTCAGACATCTTTGATTTGAGTTTTTCTTTCTTTTTTAGGCTGCTTTAAGTGCTTCATTCAGAACAGTACAAAATTATATTTGTGCCGCCACACTGAGAACAAAAGTCACAGTTTTGAGACAAAAATGTCCAAAATTGCAAACATCTTTTATTAAAATAAGCGGCTGGGTGGCTCAGTGGGCTAGGTGAGGGGCTGGCACGCAGAAGCCCTGGGTTCGATTCCCAGGGTTGTCCACTGATCCCCACCCAGATTGGGTCCTTAGGCAAGACCCTTGACGCTGCTGCCTAACTGGGTCCCTGTGCCCCTCAAGTACAGGGTTGTGTCAGGAAGGGCATCCGGGTTAAAAACTGCCAAATCACTGATGCGAAACAGTGGGTGCTGTTATGCTGTGGCGACCCCAAAATGGATAAGCTGAAAGTGAACTACTACTTCGTGCCAAAAAATAGACATAATTCATATTATTAAAAAAAAAAGGTCTTAAAAGCCTTCAAGAAATTCAAATTCTTAATGGCTAAAGTAAGACTATACGGCTCCTTCTAGGTTTTGATCAATAGAAAACAATCCCAAATGGCTCTTTTATTGTTAAAGGTTGCCGACCCCTGGCATAGACAATGGATGCAAAAACATATTTTTGTCACAAATGGAACCCCATACAGCCCAGCTTCAGCCAGAATCTGCCCTCAGTGGCCCCAAGGTGAATTGAGTTTGAGAGCCCTGGTGTAGATTCCTTCCAATCAAGTGTCTTCCTCTCTGGTCGTGGTGCAGCAGTAGGGCGGTCGGCCTCTGATAAATTGCGGGTTCGATTCCCGCCTTGCCCGGCTATGTGTCGAAGTGTCCTTGGGCAAGACACTGATGTGTGAATGAGACTGTGACTGTAAAGGGGTTTGGACCTTTGAGGAAAGTAGAAAAGTGCTATATAAGTATATAAACAGTTTTCCCTAAAATATTTTCAATCTCCAAGAGCTTCCTCAAAATATTTGGGTTTTAAACTTGAGTTTTGACTCGTCTTTGGTGTGATGAGAGGTTTCTGTTGCATCAGTTTTAGCTCTGAGGGTGTTGAGAGAAGAACATGGTCTTTCTGTCTCATTGTTGCTCACGCCGTCCCCCTCCCTCAGAGAGCTTATGCAGTGAACTCCATTGCATGCACTGCAGGAACAGAGGTAAAGGATCCCC
>NC_050512.1:3501706-3517420 GCF_002922805.2 Oryzias melastigma | reverse complement strand
CACTGATGTGTGAATGAGACTGTAAAGGGGTTTGGACCTTTGAGGAAAGTAGAAAAGTGCTATATAAGTATATAAACAGTTTTCCCTAAAATATTTTCAATCTCCAAGAGATTCCTCAAAATATTTGGGTTTTAAACTTGAGTTTTGACTCGTCTTCGGTGTGATGAGAGGTTTCTGTTGCATCAGTTTTAGCTCTGAGGGTGTTGAGAGAAGAACATGGTCTTTCTGTCTTATTGTTGCTCACGCCGTCCCCCTCCCTCAGAGAGCTTATGCAGTGAACTCCATTGCATGCACTGCAGGAACAGAGGTAAAGGATCCCCCATCGCTGCGTTCATAATCCTGTGTCAGCTCCCCATTCACACTCTTCAGCACTTACCTTGTTCCTTCAGGATCCCTGTAATACTCATCATTGCCAATGACTGACACCGCGACTGCGGTCACGGCTGACGTATTCAGCCTATCTGCTGACACTTGAGCTGCTGTGCTCCAAAAGAACCTTTGTCTGTTTAATTTGACAGTTTAATTTGTTCTAAAGCAAGAGGCTCCGAGCGACTTGAAACAATTAAAGTGGAGTACTGGCAGAACTGCAGATGTCCTCACATTAAGGTGCTATGTGCAGTCATGTGAAAGCTAAAACACAATGTGCATGCCAGGATGTTACTGGCTAAATACTGATGAACAGCAGTGTGTGCTATTCGGATTACGGCTGTGGATCGTTACTTTGGTGGCGATCTCATTCCATTAAGATCTACGATTCACAGATCAAACCGCAATTTATGCTATAGCTTCTTGGTTATTTGCGATATTTATTTTTCTTTAAACATACCTTACATGTTTCGACGGAGACATGGAGCTGAGTCACCCGTCAAACTTTGACATGTGACTCAACCTCGATGACAATCAGCTGTTTATGTACGTCACACTCGGCTACGTGGTGACGCTCTGATGGAGACGGAACGTCTCCGTCGAAACATGTAAGGCACATGTGTCAAAGTCAAGGTTTAAGTTGATTAATTCTGAATAATATTCCTGCCTTTTTATTCTTCATAATTATGTTAAAAAGTTATGGTTTTAAAGTTTTTAAAATTGGCATTTTGCTAGCTTTTTGGACTATTTTGGCATTTACTAAGATTTTTTAGGCTTGCAAATATTCATACTTGAATTTTCGGGAGCAGAATAAGAGTATCTGTATTTGTTACAGCACTATTGCACAGCTCGATTTTTCGTGGACTTTCCTTGAGTGATGGAAGATTTGTTGTGTTAAAATCAGCGCAGGAATAGCAATCGTCTCTGGATATTTAGTGATATATTTAGTGTAATAATTGATCAAATTAGGTTAGAAACGGTAGGACAGAAATGGCACAATAGACACTTTTCTATTTTCTGCACGATATGTATCATCATATCGCCCAGCACTACTTGACTCTACTCTTTTCAGAAAGAGGAGAACTTATTAAAACACTTTCTAGAAACTTTTATCGTCTGGATTGACTTAAATTCAGACATTGCTCCTCTAAAATCACTTCAGTTGTCTTCTGTTCTTGATGACTGATAGTTGTGGATCAGTGCACTGACGATCCTCCGGATTCTATCGAGGGGTTAGTGATTAGGCCTTTCTAATCAGCAGCACTCAGCTGCTGCTCCATTTCATTGTGTAGATGGGCCAAGTTTTATTCTCGTTTAATGGCTTGTTTTTGCATTTGCAATCAGTGTTTTGAAAATCAGTAATAGCAAAGTGTTTTGTTTCAAGTGTTTCCATTTAGTCCATGAGGTTTTAAAACATTGGGAGAGGAAGGGATTTTTATTTTCTTATCTGAAGCGTTCATGAGCGATTTTCTCTTCTTACATCTATGGTTTAAGTCAGGGGGAAATATTTAAATGTTTTTTTGTTATTGTAATTTTGCATGCAAGAGTTCATCAACGGCGTTTGATACATTTCAAACTGTTCCTTAACCCCATCACCCTGACAATCGACCTTCAGTTACCATCAGTGGAGGAATGAGGTTGTTGCCCTGTGGTTCTTGGAAAAGTTCTGTGGCATTCTAGGAGAAGCAAAGAAACATTTCTGTCCCCATGTTGACAAACTGGCAGTTGAGCTCATTTCTCTGCCTCCGCCGTTCTGTTGGGGGGGTTTTTCGGGCCTCGCCGTACCTCATTCTTTGGTTGATTTGTTTGGGCTGTCAGTTTGTGACCACCCTGCCAGTCGGTCTTGAGGTTTTCGCTTTAGTCGGTTGCGTGTGAAAGAATTTTAATGAGCTCCAGAGTTGGATCAGGCTCAACGGTTTCCTTGCTCTCCTCTTTTCAGTTTGTCTCATTATAAATCAGAAAGACATTCTTAGTGTTTAATCATTTCAAGGCATTTGGAACAATGATCTGTTGAATAACATGTTGACAAATTTGCCTGGACACATTTTGTACAACTCTGCCCGAGTGGACAGAGAAAACGTAGAAATGAGGTTCATGGAGGAGGAACTTGCCTGGATTCATCAGCTATGTCCAGCTCTAGATCTTGAGATCTTTTAATCTTTTTCATTTGGATCTTTACACAACACTGAACAACTCAAACTAAATTCTCATATAAAAATACATTATTCCAAAAATGCGAATTTTATTGTTATTCTATTTGAAGGAAAGTGTAGCTGGCCGAGGTACTGAGCTGTATTTATGGCGTGTACATCCATGTCTGTCAAAGCCAGCAGCACGCACAGAAAACGCTGACGTCTGCGTTGAGCCTCCAACAATCCAACTGTGCTTCATGTAGTACGTCATTCCTCTTCTTTGGGATTTATTTTTGCCTTCCTGGAGGAGGAGGAGAGGAGGTGGTTGTGTGCCTGAAAGAGAGAACTATTCTCATTTCTTGTTCAATTTCTTTTCTCCTGTCTGGCTGATGGGCTCCCAGCTACAAAAACTCTTAAGGTAGAAACTGGATAAGATGTTAGACGAGGCAGAGAACAAACTGTCAGTACTTAAAAGCGGCTGTTGATGTGTTTTTAAGTAATCGCCTCATTACCATTCAATGACTCTGCAGTGGAAACTTCTCTGAAGTGCCGTGTAGAACCTGCTCAGAAATGCCTGGTGGATTACTGATTTACAGCAGGAAAATCTCTTCAGCACAATCTTATGTCCACAGTATTATAAATGTATGTTATTGTTATAAAGTTGAAAAACTTTTGAAACTTAAATGCTTCTGCAAATCTTTCATCTAAAAACTAGACCAATTCTCTTTTCAGTTATTTACAGCTTGCTGAAGAAGTCCCACTCCACTGAAATTGGTGTTTTAACATGTTTGTAGCATTTTTATCATGATGGAAGACATGTATGAAATAATTTAAGATTAGAACTGCGTTTCTGAGTTGTTCTTTATTCAAATTGTGTTGGATCAGGAGCAGATTTTACATCTCTGACCTTTTAACCCCATACTCATATTTTGAGTTTACACATTTAGACACATTTGTTTAGAAATACATTATTAATTTGCTATTTGTTTTCAATATATTTATATTAATCTGATACAGTTCAGGTATTGTAAAATGTATTAGTAAAATAATGAGATTGTTAATATCATACAGTGTTACATAGATTCTCTAAAGGTTTTAACAAAAATGTTCAGATCATTAACATTGTAAACATTGTTCTGCTTCTCCTGGAGGACGTCTCAGTTTGGACACTAGGAGGAGCTTGTGTTATAGCAGTATACTTTTTTTTTAAAGAAAAATGAACAAAGAATGACTAAAAACCTGTGTTTTAGACCACAAATGGTTACTTTAAACATATTTCCTTTAAATTGTTTGTAAAATTCTGAGTTAATAAGGATGTTGATTAAGTCAGTAATGGAAAGTTCAATGGAAAATTCCATTAAGCATTAACATCAATCTAGAAAACAATTGCTTTATGTATCGATTATTGATCAATTAAGCGTAGATCATTCAAATTGTTTAATTGATATTATCAACCCAGCTCTAATACTTCAATCTCTCTGACCCAAAATGACCACTTGTTGTTCTACATTAGTCTGAGGAGGGAAAACATAAAAATAACATAAATTTAGAGATTCTTTATATCATTGTCACAATACAACAAATTAAAAGTTAAGAAGGGGAATGATCAAATTCTAAATGTAAATGTTGCTTCATTAAAATAAATAAAATGTAAAAAAGTGCATTATTTAGTTCATTGTAAATTTAGAATTCTTATTTTCTTACGAGGTATTAATAGAAAAAGAATCTTTATCGTGGTTTTTCTATGTTAATGTTAGTAGACATAGCTCTACTTTCAAGTCGTAATGATGTCTAGATAAGTTCTGCACTAACCTGGTGACAGACCTGCTGCTGCACCTTTCCTCAACGCTTTAACTTCCACTGAACTTTAGATCATCACCACATACTTGTACCAAGGTGCTGCTCTCTTCTCTCTGATCTCTAGTGTGTCTCATGATCATCAGATTTTACATGATCTTCAATTATTTGTTCCATCCAACATAAAACACAACTACCTGTACAAACACCATTTTGTTATCACTATTCTGTTGGTGATTGTGTCCTTCACTAACATGTTGCTGCTGAAGACTGGGAAAGAGGGGAAAAGAAAATGTCAAGAAGATGGATTGAGAAAGGATAAGTTTGAAAAGGGCATCGTAAAGGTTTGTCTTTGTATTTAGACTTCAGAGAGGCATTTTATTTAAAGGATGGGAGAAGAAAACCAGCTTTGCAAGACCAAGTGAAAATCCAAGGAATACAGAGCCATGGAGCTGGGCAGGAAAAGACAAATAATGGTGGTTTTTATTTTTAGATGCAGGTCATCAAACATGAGTCTTTTCTTTACCTGCATTGATGTAAACACGCAATTAAATGTATGTAAATCAAGGCTCTAATCAGCCAAAGCAATTCCATGATTTTTATGCTTTTTTTTTTCTTGAAATAAAGACGGTCCCCAGCATTCTCCTGCAGCCTCCTCTTCATCAAATTGAACAGCTGTGTTCATTTATGCCTCAGTATGATGTCCACTTAAAACAAAACCTTTAAGGACTCCGACTTAATGACAGCGGCTCTGTGTGCTTGTTCATCGTAATGTGTCTAAGAACGAGTTTGTATCCAAGAGTCTACAGCTATATCTATAATTAGCCTTTGTGTTTTAGTTGCTGTGGTAACGCTACAAAGTCCTTGCCACTGCAGTTATGTGTGCATAGGTGAAAAAATTCAACTCGATAAGGGTTTCCTGGCAGTTCAGCTGCATGCAGATGTGTGGCAGCAGATACACACTCGGACACATGAGCCTGAAAAGCATACGCACGCGTACTGTTGGAGGAACACACAATTCTTATTCCAGTTACCAAGGAAAAGACTGTCAGTACATCCATAAAGACAACTCTGGTCCATGTAAAATTGAGTTTTGTGGTCTTAGAGAAACTTCGTTTACTTGAGTGAGGAGAACTTGTACGAAGACTGTGCTTGCTCTTGTGTCCATCTGTTTCTGATATCAACATATAAAAAAAGGACAAAGCACAGACGAGACCCGCCAATGTGTTTGGTTTCAGTTACTGCAACTGGAGGCAGGTTTGTTTAGATTTCTTCCTTTTAACGCCTGCCTCGTTCACTCATGATGACAGGTTGGTGTAGTTCTGTCCCATAAAACAGTTGTCTGAGAACGGCATATATGAATGATGTTTTACTTTAACTGCTGTGAACTGGAGGAATGAAGGATGAAAGCATTAACCCTTGTGCTATCCTAGGTATGTTGACGTAGGGAGTGGGGTCATCTGGACCCCCCGACAGTGAGCTTAACCTTTTTTTAAAAATGTTTTTTCACTGGTGTGAATGGCAGACATGAAATCCTGACCACCTTCATCCACATTTGTCATGGAAAGGATAACCCGTCAATGTAAGGCTTGGGTCTTCTGGACCCCATAAGATAGCTCAAGGGTTAAACACTGAAGTATAAGCAAGAATGGGCTGCACGGTGGTGCAGTGGTTCGCACATGTCCCTTCGGGGGACCTGAAACCGAACCACCAATGGGGGACCTTTCTGTGTTTACATGTTCTCCCATGGGTTGTCTCCAGGGACATGCTTGATACGGAATAACTTGCGATGTGTGATATTAGTGATCAATATTGCCATTATGATATGACTTGTGATATATGACCATGTAGCAAAACAACTAATACTACATTTCCATTTCACAGCATCAGTTTTGTTTAAATACATTTAACAGATTTTAAGTTGACCCACGTTTTTTACATGAGAGGCCAGAATCTAACATAAAAGACGTCCAACCGATTGGTCAAACCTGAAAAGGGCTCTTTTGAAATTGTTAAATATGTCAAGCTGTCTGTCAGGGATCAACCATTTTAAATTTTTCCAGTCATCAGTAGATAAATTGAAATGGAGTGGAACTATAAGCAAGAAGTAGTTAAAAACAAAACAAAACAAAAGCTATGCTGTTTTCTAAATACTATTCCAAGAAGTGGTACAAAAGAAAGAAATTACTTCATATTTCATCAAAGAAGAAAAAGAAATGTATTAAATGAAAGACACTGCAAATGATTTGAATGACTTTTTTTCTTTTTTGTGAATTAAAGCTGGAATTTAAAAAAAAACAAATTCCAGAGGACATTAGGCAAAGACACAGTAATGAACAGCAAAACAAGTTCATTGTTTCTTAACCTAGTAACTGCAAGTGAGCTACTAGAGCTATAGTTAGAGGAATGAAGGGAAAAGTGTCTACTGAGGCTTGATGACATTGATATGACTTTGGTAAAAACAGTTTTAGGTGGGACCCTGTTTGTATTTTCTATTTCCAAACAGGTTCATTTCCAAATCAAACAAAAAACCTGGAACAAGCATCACTTCACAAACTACAGGCCAGTTTCTCTGTTGCCACAACTCTCCAAATTTTGGAAAATCCAACATGAGTCATACATCTTGAGCTAAGAAAAGCATTTAACACAATGAACCACAGTATTTTGTTAAATAAACAGGAATAATCAAGGCATGAGGGGTACTATAAATGACCGGATTAAAAGCTAGTTAAGGAACAGAAAGCAGTTTGTGAAGCTAGTGCTTGCCACTAATGTTTGAACATTGTGGTGTCCCACAGGGATCCATACTGGGACCTAGATTATTTTTTAATATGTAAATGATGTATTTAAGATATCCAAAATGCTACAATTAGTTCTCTTTGCTGATGACACTAATTTTTTTTGTGATGGGGGCAACTTACTTGTTTGTTTGTACACATTTAATTTACACTTGATGAAGCCCAATGAGATATTTTCGGTGTAATATTGGGCTATATAAATACAATATTTCTTAGAGAAAAACAAGGAATCTGGAAAACTTCATCTGCACTGGTCAGTACCTGGTATTTATCTCTGAGTCACACTGGTGGAAGTTTGGGATAAAGATGTTCTGGATCCATTTTAGGTTGATGAATCTGATCAAATCGGATTGTTCAAAATGAGCCAATATTGACTATGAATCGGATTGTAAAAATTGTTACAGCCCAAGAGCAAAGCAAAGGAAGTCGTCAATTTCTTTCTAGATTTAATAGAAATGAAATTATTTTCAAACTTGACTACAATATAATTTGTTCATTAAAATCTGTTTGCGGTAGTCAACTAAAGACTTTTTACTGTTACAGAATCCCATACGTTTGCCATTTTGGTAGCTGTTGTGAAAGGCCTCTGTTATCTCAGTTGTAGATTTGAAACGGTTGTTTTTCTGTAAACTCTGCTTTCTTTGAGTTTTCCCTTTAGCAGCATTTGGCTTTACTTAAAAAAAAAAAATATTTGAAGCAGGTTGTCACAACAGCCTGAAGTCTGGTGCAGGTGCGCTGATGCATTTAAGGTCATCATGGCCCTACGGGCGTCGCAGAACTATATCAGTGATCAGAGATGATTGCCAGAATGCTGAGAAAGTGAGTGAAAGTGATAGTGTGAACTGTAACTCATCTGAATTTCAATGACTTATTGGTCCACACATGAGTGTCTGCTATTAGACATAAATGTATGATGTTATAGGAGGATCAAACCAAAGACACATGTGTTTATTACTGTTAAGAAGAATGATGATGCCAGATGAATGGAACGTGATCAGTTTTGGTGCAAGAATTTTGAACTGAGACTGATTATTGCTGTATTTAACTGTCTGTTTAGCAATAACTGGTCTGATAAACCAGCTTATTCATAAATAACAAGGCTCAGTTGAAAAATATAAATAACTTTTAAGCTTACCAGTCGTTCAGGGCACTAAAACAGTAAAAAAGAAAACGATGACAATAAAGGTTGTTTTTAACAAATTGTATGGAGAGAAAATAGACTCATCCTGATTTGTTTGTACGTAATTCTTGATTTGTAACTCAATATATTTTGTGCATAATTTCACAATAAAAAAATATATCATTTAAATATGCACAAATTAAAATTACAACAGCTTGAAACTAAAATACACACAAATCTTTAAAAATTATGCACAAATTGTTTGTTACACACACAAAAATCAAATTTAAACACATATCTAATGCGAGATTCTACACATCTCAGAGAAAGAAAAGATTCAGCCGTGAGTGATGCGTTTAAATTCTGCTAGAATGCTGTTTTTTTAGTAGCCGCTTTAAACTTGTGAATAATATCTGGCAAAAATTGACATGTTCTCACTGTCTTAAACAGAAATGCCCGATAATTAATATAAAAAAGTCTGAATAAGTGTTTTTGAAACTCTAATCACTTTAAGAATATTGTGCATAACAAGCAAATTGTTCAGGATTTTTAAAGATTTTAGTTTCAAGCTATTGTAATTTTTATATGTGGATGTGTAAATTGACAACATAAAAATCTAATATAGAAAGTGAGACCTAAAAAAAATCAAGAATAAAACACATCTGGTCTGATAAAAGCCCGCCATGTTAACCCCGTTAACCCACTGGAACATTTTTGTTCCCCACTTTCAAAATCACTAATTAATCTATTAAGAATATTTTTGGGCTGTGGGAGGAAGCCGGAGCGCCAGTAGAAAACTCGCACATACAAACTCCTCAGAGGAAGGACCTATTGGGGTTTGAACCAGTGCCTTCTCAGTGTGAGGCGAGAGTGCTAACCACTACAACACCAACTCTGTTATCTGTTAAATGTTTCCGGAACAACAACAAGTACACTTAAATCCAATGCTTTAAGCTTTTGTTTCGATTTTTTTGTCTTTAAAAACAGCTTGATTACTATAAAAAAAGAAGGTAAACATTGTAAGATAAACAACATGATTTCAATATTTACAAATTAAAACGTGAAAAATCAAATAAGGTTTAGGGTAAAAAAGAATAAAGAGACAGAGACTGAAAACTGTTCACCAAAAAGAATGAACTATGTAACTTGTGCCATCATTTATAAGATAAACTAGTGAGGTAAGGATTCCCCATTTTCTACATGGTCTCCATACAGACAATCAAACTCAACAGCCTGGTGGGGATTCCTATCAAAGACTCTTTCACCCATTCTGACCTTTCCATTCAAGCTATTTCTGTCACATGCAACTGTTTGATAGAAGCCATACAACTTCCTGTGTCCATCTATCTGTCCGTCCATCCATCCATCTTCTAACACAACTTGTATTCTGTATCATTTTTGAACATATTCTTTTAAAGATTTGACATCAGTTTCTCAACAACAATGCGTGTTATAATTGAACAGCAATCACTGAAGCAGAGGACACAGAATGCCCCTCTTAGCAAACAGCTTTTTATGTGCTGCCAAGAAATGCCAACAAACACCAGCGCACACACACACACACACACACACACCAAAAACACTTGGCTGACATTTGAAGTTTAGAAGCTTTTACCAGAAAATAAAATGGAATGAATGAGAACTTTTCCTTAATAGTTAAATATGTTTCCTGCTCTGATGATTTATACTTGTTCTTTCCAACGTAAGTGTCCACTGTCCAACTGCAAATTTCTATCCAGCCAATCAAATGGCTGCAGTTCAATGCATGTACAGTCATGGCCAAAAGTTTTAAGAATGACACAAATATTATATTTCCACAGGGTCTGTTCCTTCAGGATTTTTAGGTGCTTGCCAGATGTTTCTATGGTATAATGACATACAATTAGAAGAATTTCACAAGTATTAAAAGCTTTTATTGAGAATTATGTTAGCTGGTCCTTTTGTGGCAGGGCTGAAATGCAGTGGAAATATGGTTTCAGTGATAAAGTTCATTTTCAAGGCAAGTAGGGACAATACAAATAATTGCAGTTGAGTTGATCACTCCACATAACATTCTGGAGAATATATACATTTCCATGAAACTGCAGACTTTGGAAAAATTAATAGTTGTGTCATTCTCAAAACTTCTGGCCATGACTGTAGGTATGCATTGGTCAAGACGATCTGCTGCAGTTCAAACCGAGCATCAGAACTGTGAAGAAAGGTGATTGAAGTGACTTTGAACGTGGCATAGTGTCACTCCTGTCAGCTAAGAACAGGAAACTGAGGCTACAATTCACACCATAAAAGATTGGAAAATGTTGCCTGACCTGATGAATCTCCATGTCTACTGTGACATTCAGATGAATTTGGCGTCAATAACATGAAAGCATGGATCCATCCTACCTTGTATCAACAGTTCAGGCTGGTGGTGGTGGTATTAGGGTGTGGGGGATGTTTTTTTTTCTTTTTTGGCACACTTGCCACAGTCTACCTGAGTATTGTTGCTCATGTCCATCCCTTTATGACCATAGAGTACCATCTTCTGATGCTACTTCCTCCATATCATAAAGCTGGAATCATCTCAGACTGGTTTCTAGAACATGACAATGAGCCCACTAGACTCTAATGACCTCCTCAGTCACCAGATCTCAACCCAATAGAACACCTTTGGGATGTAAGGATAGGAAACATGGATGTTCAAGTAATAAATCTGCAGCAACTGCGTGATGCTGTCATGTTAATATGAACCAAAGTCTCTGAGGAATGTTTCCAGAACCTTGTTGAATCTATGCCACCAAGGATTAAGGCAGTTCTGAAGATAAAAGGGGGTCTAACCTGATACCAACAAGATGGACCTAATAAAGTGGATATTAGCTTTCCAACATTCTGACAGTGTCGATTAATAATTTATCAGTCAGAATAGAGATCCTCTGAGGATACAAACTGAACATTTCTAATGAAATGCTTAAAGCCTGATGATAAAACCCAGTCTTCTTCAGTGCACTCTTTCTTATCAGTTGATTCTTGCTGTTCTGTGTGTAAAATTTAAGGCTTCAAGGTTTCAAATAGACAAGATCAGTCAGGATACAGAACAGCTGTTTGTTTTGTTCTTCTTTCTGGTCAAATATTCTAGTTGGTTATTTTATGATGTAGGAATTCACTTATTTACTATTGAAAGTGTCCCATTCATTCAATAGTATTAAAAAAACAAGTTTTTACAAACAAAATTGAGTTTACAAAAGAAATTAAACATCAACATAGTGTTCTAATGTGTGAGATAAAGTGTGAGAAAGAGCTAGTGGAGCAAACAACAATCTATTTTTTATTTCTCTTTTTCTGTCTTGTAGCTCTTTTTTCATTCAATCCCATTAATTCTTACCATGGATTTGCATTTTTCTTAAATATAATTTGCTCTTTTTTCCTCATACATGTCTGTTGTGTTCTTAGTGGTCTGTTTTTAATGACTGTTTTGCTCCTGCGTCTTAAGTCTCCTGTCTATTTTTTGTGGGTCTGTTTTTTTCTTCGCCCCTCTGCTAGCCTCTCTCCATTTTCACTTTTTATGTGTCAGTCCATCAGCTAAGCACCATATTTCACCAGGATAGAAAAATCAAACAGCATTTCAAATCTGCATTCCCAGATTGAACATTTTTACAAAACTCACTGAAACATTAAGGAATCATTTCTAGCACAAGCATTCTTCTTCTTCTTCCGTGAGCTTTTATTTTAAGCTGTACAGCATGCTTGCCATCATTGAAAGCTCTCATTATGAGGTGGTTTTTTGTGGCCCCCATGGTGAAAGAGTTCATCCTTTACTGCGAGGCCTCTTGAATACAAACCACAAGTATTCCTGACCACCAGAGGAAGCTTACCTCAGCAAAGAACCCTCAAACACCAGGAGAGAATTTTGCATTAAAGCAGAATGCTATTTTATATTCTACACAAATGTTTGTCCCCTTACTGTTATCCTGTAGGTATTTGTCACATGTAAAAACAATTTATATTTTGAACTAAAACACTATTTAAGGTTATATGCCGACTGGACACTTTTTGTTTGCTTAAAGTGAACCAGAGTTTGTTCCCCTATATAATCCAGAACCCATTTTCAGTCTGAATAGGCCCAAGTGGACCCTGCTCCGGGACCAGGAACCGCTCTTGGACTAGTCTTTCAAGATGCTCTCTGTTCCTTTCCAATCTGAATTTTCTCAGTCTGAAGAGATCTTTAATCACATGGTTGTGTTTACAAGCTTTGGTTCAAAATACAAATGTCCAGTTGAAGGGAGTCTGAATCCAGGTCAAACGCAAGGTTCAGAACTCGATACAGACCAGGACTCGGTCTGGATCAACAGACTTTTCCAGTCTGAATACACCCCGAATTAAATAGTTTGATGGAGCCTCAATAACATTTTCTAAATGTTTTTATACCAGTAGTCAAACGTGGAGGTCGGAGTGCAAAGAAGTGAGGGGCTGATTGATTTCCCATAATTAAGACTTGCAAGGATTCAGACTAACATCACTTCTACCTGGTTCATGCACATTTACACTTTGGCCCAATCTGAATTCTCCTTACCTCTACATTTAGCCCTCCAAATGGAGAGTTATGGAAAACAGTGTCTCAGAATTTGGACGTCACTCCCACTCGATAACGTCACCAACACTCGCCGGTCAGCTAGCTTTAGTGCGGAGCTTCCAGCGCTTGAATATAGATAGACACTTTATTACAGACTCAAGGTCCATTTGCCACAAAGACGCAACAGATAAAAGACTTTAAAAAATGAAATAAAATAATGTAAAATCAAATGCAAAATGTAAAAATGAAAAAAAAAAACCAAACACTCATGATAATACGTAAATAATAAGTATAATAGCCAATAAGAACAATGACATAAAATTACCAAGTGTTGTAAACTTAAAGAACTAAAAAACAATTGCAGACTTAAAATTTAAAAACTTAAAAGTTTAAAAGAGGCGACCATAACAAGACCTTCAAATTGGGGACTGCAAAATGATTTTTGAATATACATAACAAAAGCAGTTTTATAACTTTAGAAAGGTCATGCCACAACAAAAGTCATTACTTACATTTAAATGTAAACTTCTGTGGTTCAGAGTGCACCCACAATAAGAAAAGCGCTTCACGATGGAGGGCTTTGTACCCCTTCGCTTGGAGGGTTGACCCTTGGAAAAAAAACTATTTCAGACACCCCTTCCATTACTAATGCCCCTGCAATTGGAGGGGTAGGGAGAAGGGAAGAATTCGGATTGGGCCTTAGATCCACTTTTGGTTGTTTTGCAGTCGGTGTGAATTAAGTCTCTTTCTCTGCTAAACTTCTGGTGCAGAGGCTCTTTACTAAAATCACTGGTATAACCTCTTTTGCCGTGGCAATCTTTATGGATGCACAGCTGCCGATCATCCTGCCACTTGTAATGCACAACCCAGACTGGAGAGAGTTGCTAAATAACAACAGTCTTGGTCGTAACCAATTAAGTACCTGCAGCAGGACAACATTCCAAAAAAAACAGCAAATCACCCTGTAATGGGTTTAAAAATGGTTCATTTTTGGACTCTCAGTCAAAGGCTAGACTTAAATTCGTTTGAACTGCATGACTTTTAATTAGCTTTGAAAAGAAATCCTATTGAAAAAGCAGTGTCTTTTTGTAAATGCTGACTTTGTGTGTAAAACCGACTAAATAAAATATCAAAAATACATGTAGGAAATTCAAAAATAGGTAATGTTACATTGCAGGTGTATTTTTCTATTATTTTTATTTTGATTTTGAACAATAGATTATTTAGTTTTGCAGACAATAGCGGTTGATAGCAGAGTGGAAGTGACCTTCACCTAATGTCAGTGAGGAGTGGAAACTCTTCACATTCTGGCCAGACACTTGTCTCGCCTTCTCAAACTGTAACAAGCTTTCTCCACGGAGAAAGCCGACATGAATCAGGTGTTGATGAATATTTAAATGTGGAAATCAGCCAAACTGTCTGGCAGGTTTTAACACTTCAGCCTCTGCTCCTGTTTTCTCCAACCGACGGTCCCTTTGGGCTGGTTTAATGCGTTCAAATCCAAGAAACACCCTAGAACTTTTAGCATTAAGCTTTGATAAACACCCAGCCTTAACTAACTTAAATACATGACACACTTAACATAAAATGAAGCTCTTTTTTGTCAAACCTTCATGTCCATCATTATATAAAAATAACTGTATAAGTGGATTTAGTTGTGTAAATGTAAGCGTGCATCATCTGTGAGTCAGCGTGTTATGAATAAAAATAGCTTGAGTTGTGAGTGTGGAAGTGAGACGTGCATCCTGCTTGTATGCCTCAGCTGGCCACCTCTTTAGCCCACGTTAGCAGGAGCTCTGAGCTGACATGGATCAGGTTAAATCACAGATGGATGCCTCACCTCCATTTGTTCTGCTTGAAGGTGATTAAAACAACCCTCAGAGTCAGAAGTCATTTAAATCTTTTTCTTAGACTAATTCCCACTTAGGTGGGTTATTTCGGTTGTTTTATGCCTTCGTGTTTGTCCTGGCTGTGTGATGCCTGCATAAACAGTGTCTGTTGATGCATATTATACAGAGGTGATTGTTGAGGGTATGGTGTACACGCATGGGTCACCCGTCTGGGCTGCGGGTGACACACTGCCATAAGGATAACTACATTGAGGATAGAAAGGGTTTAAAGTCCCCCTATGACTTTTTTCATTAAAAAAAAACGTTCCCAGTAGTGTTTTAATTATGATTATGAAGTTTTTAACCAAAATTCCACAACTTAAATGTCTTAAAAAGCCATTTTTCATGTTGATCTGAAGCCTCTGTTTCCAAAATCTCCTCTGAGGGGGCGTGGCTTTTGGAGCTCCACCCCAGATTCCCCACCTGTCTGATTATGAGAGCTCTGTGTCTTGCTAGCATAAATCTTTACTGCTGCTACATAATAATGTCAACGAATATCGTTAATGTCCAGTCGTATGGTTCTGATCCAGATGTCAGATGGGACGAGGAAGTGAAGATCTTCATGGACAGAACTTCCTCCAAAATCCTGATTCTTTCTCCTTCCAGTTCACCAAAGACTCTTTTAGCTAATTCTCCAATGTTTATTGACTGTGATCAATACATTCAATCATTGGTTTCTCAGAGTTCTTGATAAAATAATCAAAGCTAACATCAAAATGCTCTTTCATTGATTTACAATCCTTTCCAACTGCGGTCAAATGAGCCGCCGTTCACATTTCCGTGGTCACATCAAGAAGCTCCGTGGAGTCTGGTGGAGATTTTCCAGCGTTCTCAGTCCTGCTACCGTAAGTATTGGATGAAACTCACACCAAAAATCCAGTGATGCTGATTTGATCACGGAAAGCCCTCTGATTTAATTAAGAGTAGATTGTGATTTTAAGCTGACTCAGTTCACTTCCAAACAGCAAATAAACTGTCCATCATGGTCATAACTCTGTACCTGTCTATGTCGTTCCATTGATGCCTATTTTGACTGGAGAATAATATCCCTTCAAGAAAGATG
>NC_050512.1:3479735-3501384 GCF_002922805.2 Oryzias melastigma | reverse complement strand
AATAAACTGTCCATCATGGTCATAACTCTGTACCTGTCTATGTCATTCCATTGATGCCTATTTTGACTGGAGAATAATATCCCTCCAAGAAAGATGATCCTATAATTTTCTGTCACTTCAGTTTCTGACACTTTTACTTAAAGTTTGTGTGAGAGGAAATAAAGTGTCTAACTAGACAAGCTAAGAGATAGATTTAGACCAACACACAGAACTTGTGTAGCTCTATATAATAGTATTTTGGAGAGCTCTACAAAAGCATCAGTAAGCATGTCTTCATATCTTGGTTCATAAGATCATTCTGAGTCTTTTTTTAAGATGAGATTATCTTCTACTGCAGGAGCAGGAGGTGGTCTTGTGCAAGCGTTCACAGCGGTGTCTTGTTTTCACCTGCAACAGTTGTCTGGCATTCAGGTCAAAGCGGTGGAGTCGGTTGCAAATAGTTTGTCTGGAAACCCCAGTACCCCTTACATCTGGTAAATGGGACAGCAGCTGTGTGGCATTTGCAATAAAATCTGAGTGCAGAGGTCTTCACAAGTCATGGTGTGGTCCGTCACAAACTCTGACAGTAGTTCTGTGTCTTAATGAAAGTTTGAGACTGTAACGTCTGACTCCCTACTACCAGGTGGCGCTGATTATCCGTTAAGCAATGAACTTGAAATGACTTACTGGCAAAATCAGATTGAAATGGATTCCGCGTTTAAAATGTTTTTCTATTAGGAGATTTTGGTTTGGGCCCCAATAAGTAAGTATAGGGTTGGACCCCCTTTGCTTTCAGAACTGCCTTAATCCTTGATGGAATACATTCAATGAGGTACTGGAAGCATTCCTCAGAGTTTGGTCCATATTGAATTGATAGGATCACACAGTTGCTGCAGATTTCTTGTCCATGATGCCATTCTTCTGTTCTACTACATCCCAAAGGTGATCTATTGGGTTAAGATCTGGTGACTGTGGAGGTCATTAGAGTCCAGTGGTCGTGTTCAAGAAACAAGTCTGAGATGATTCCGACTTTATGACATGGACCTTATCCTGCTGGGGGTATCCATGAGGGATGGACATGGTCAGCAACAATACTCAGGAGTTGTAACCATGATTAAATTGTACTAAGGGGCCTAAAGTGTTCCAAGAAAATATCCTCCACACCCTAACACCAGTAGTCTGAACCGTTGATACGAGGCAGGATGGATCCATGTGTTCATGTTGTTGATACACACACACCCCTCTATCCTTAGCATCATTCTTTTTTGTAGATTATTGTTGCACTTATCAGTCCAAAGCATGCAGAGCTGGACCACAACACACATTGTGTGTTTTGGGGCAGGAAAGCTAATGCAGCATAAACCTGTACCTAGCATTACCAGCTCAGTGGTCTCGTGGTCGAGTGTCCGCCCTGAGACTAAGTGAGTTCAAATCCCATCCAAGTCATCCCGAAGACTAAAAATGGGACCCAGTAGCTCCCTGCTTGGCACTCGATATTAAGGGTTGGATTGAGGGAGTTAAACCTGTGTCTGCAGCTCACCACTCCCCCAGTGGATGGGTCAAATGCGGAGAACAAATTTCACCCACATTGGTGTGACAATTAACTTCAACTTTAACCTGAGCAAACCAATCCTTTGTGCACTGGTGCTAATAAATAAGAGCTTTAACCAGTCTATCAATCTTTCTAGATAACGTATCTCAATGCCATCTGAATTTAAATTAATTTTTTACTAAATGATAGTTTAAAATCTTAATTTTGTATACATGCATGCAGTTTAGTAGTTTTTGTTTAATATTCGTCTTTATGAGTTTCTGGGATTGATGCACCAAACAGCCCGATAATTGAAGCTTCAGCACGCTGTTGGCAGCCTTTCATTAAAACAGAATAAAGCTTCCGAGGTTTTATTCAGAAAAAGAAGCTCGCCTATATTTTACAGCTCTTTAACATTATAATGGTCATAATGGAACTTTTTACATGCTTCATGCTTAGCAGTCTATGGCTAACACTGAGCTGATTTGATCAGTCTGTGAGAGCAGACGTAGTTTTATGTCTCAATGCGGGTCCATGTTGTCATGAAGCTTTTTTCCCCCGTTTTCAAAATTGTTGTCATTTTATCACCTGCCACACACAAATCCGTGTCTGTGCCACGGTGCTCTCAGGGGGCAGTAATGCGGCCCTGTCTAAGTGAAACACAGTGATTATCAAAGCTGTTAGCGTAATTATTACCTCACTTTGACATTTAAGCAGAGAGGTGTTCAGAGCTGGCTGCCAGGGAGCAGCCCTGCTTGACTCAGGGTCAATACCTCTGTTTGTGACAGACACGTAAAGGTGATGGGGGGTTAAAGGGGGCTTCCAACCCCCAATGTTCCCGTTTCTCGATGGGTTTTAAAAGTTATAATATTTCAGTTTTTTACTATCTTACTGTGGCCTTTGGAAAGACCAGTGTGTGTGTGTTTTCCTGTCATGTCTGGTTTGTGACTTGAGCCAAGGAAAATATTCATACTTTGAGTTTGCTTTAATCTTGGAAGGCCTTGTTGGGGGTTGATCAACCTGGAGAGCGGTGCTCATCCAGATTCAGAGGCTGTTCCCAGAAAACACTTGTGAGAAATGGCAAAACATTAGAAAAGTGAGTAAAAGGAGAAAAAAAAGTTTTTCTTTTCTGATTATGGGTCTCAGATAGGCCTATCACTGGCATGACTCCCATGTACAAGAGAGGCTGTTTGGGAATGAATAAAACTCACCATTAGTAGCTGCTTTTATGTGTTTTTATTACATTTCATTTATCCAGTCTGTTCATAGTATTTTATTTTAGAGTAGAGATGCTTTCTAAACACACAACAAAGAGCTGTAAGGCTGTGTAACCCTTCTGCTCTCCTTGGGTTGTTCACATTAAAATCTTGTTTACACAAGAAAGTGCGTTGAACTTTTTTCTATCATTGATTTTCGAGTTTCACTAATGTCCATGGCAGACATAAAATCCTGTCCACCTTTGTCCACATTTGTCATGGGAAGAATCACATCAATATGTGGTTGGAGTCATCTGGACCCCAAAGAGAGCGGAAGGGTTAAAGGCAGTGTATCCCTCAGTAACAGGGTTAGAAAGAGTTCAACATCAGCTATTGAGAAGGATTTTCCAGCTGAAAACATTCTTAAAAAAAACAATTTTTGGGACACGAGCAGCAA
Organism: Oryzias melastigma; assembly: GCF_002922805.2. Lineage (NCBI taxonomy): Eukaryota > Metazoa > Chordata > Actinopteri > Beloniformes > Adrianichthyidae > Oryzias > Oryzias melastigma. The sequence continues at coordinate 3,498,221 of NC_050512.1, read as the reverse complement.
AAAAAAAAAAAAAACAACCCAAAAAACAAAAACAGAAGAACAGAAAAGGAAAAGACAAAAAAAAGGACAACAATCAAAGAAGTAAATAGGCAATAATGGGAGGAAAATATTTAATTATTGAAATTGGTAAAATGTCTTTTTTTTAAGTTAATGGGGACATACAGTATAAATACTACATTAAACCAGATTAACAAAGAACAAGTACAAGCAAATTATCAAGAGTTATTGAGTATCTTCTTAAAGCATGAGAGTGAATCCTTAAGTAGTCAGTCAGAGAGCCACTTACTTCAAAGCACGTGTCCAAATCAAGGCTGGGGGCCGCATCCATCCATCCGTCCATCCATCCGTCCATCCATCCGTCCATCCATCTCATTTGTAAAAATTGGTATTATTCCAGCTTTTTGGACTATCTTGGCATTTACCAAGATTTTTAAGGCTATTTTGAAGTTTAGCCATTTTTTGCTACATGCTAGCTGTTTTGGCTAACCTAGTTTTTTTTTCTTTTTTTACGTTTTTTTTGGGCTAATTTGGCATTTTGCTAATATTTTAGTTGGCAATCAGCTTCAGCGTTTTATTAGCTTCAGTGATTTCAGCTATTTTTACCTTTCAATTTCAGCATCTTCAGCAGACAAATTCAGCTTACAGCATTCACATTAGCATTATCACAGGTATAATCTAGTTCATAATTGTGTTAGAAAGTTACGGTTTTAAAGTTTTAAAAATGTAGTTTTAGAGCTTTCAATAAATGTTTATTCTGTTCGTCCTGCAGCCTATGGTGTGTTTTGGATTTTGGCCCCTTGTGCGATTGAGTTTGTCTTCCCCACTTTAAAGGATTTACAGCTTTGCATGGTGCTATTGGAGTATTTATTAATAAGATCAAATCCTCAGTGTGCAGATGCATATATGATCCAGAGGAACCAGAGTGGTTTAAAAAGGAGGCGCATGAAAGCTTAAGCTTACAGATGGACTCTGACTTAGGATTGAGCACGTTTTTGAACGCTGTTCACCTTTTATCACTCAAACTGAATAAAATCATTAGGACAGTTGCTACCAAACCCTGTAAAATAAAAACCTTAAAAATCCTTCTTAATTCCATATGGAATTCCATAAAAATGCATTTAGTAATTCTCACCTCTTCTCAAGTAATATTTTCCTGAATATGTTATCAAAAATTAAGTTGTTCAGTTTGCTATGTTTGTCGTGTCTTTGTTAGATTTGAAAAGTTTTTATTTTGACCTCAAAGTGAGCTTCTGTCTCATGTATTTTATGCAGTTATCTTATATTTTGGAAAATTACATTTGGTAAAACATTTCATAAAGCACTTAGGAAAAGCTGTGGAGAAATAGAAAATGTTGTCTATAGACATTTGTAGCAAAACCTTCCTCCTTTAGCCTGAAAATAAAATAAAATGTGTTTGAATAACTAATCACACAGATTATATGAGAATATTAAATGGGAAAGTCATTAGCAAAAGCCATCATTTCCGATCATTCATTTAAGTTATTTTAAAACTATTCAGACTGAGTTCTCAAGAAAGAACATCCATGATGAGCAGCTTCTTCGTGATAAAATCATGTTAAATGAATTCCCTGTGATCATCACCTCAAAGTGAATTTGGTTCAAACAGAAATGACTCTGATTCTGGCAGATTCTACAAAGTCTGAGGTGTTTCTTTACCCTTTCAGCCCACACTCCAAGAACAGGAACCCAGAAAACTGGCACATTCATTTGTTAATTTGGTCTCTACTAAAAGAAGTTAAACATTGTGCTTCTTTTTTATATCTTCACACATCCTTGCCCAATAACTTTGTATGTGTGAAAGTAAACTATCAGATTTGCAGCATGTAGTATTAAATTGTAACATATGTAGCAGTTGGTCAATGCCAAATTCCTTCATCACTTCATAGAAAATCTGGTTTTAGATGCTCGTTGTTTTATATTTGAGCACTGGTCCCTTTAGAGGTCAATGTGCAGAACAGCTTCTTTAAATATGTTTAGTATCAGTTCTGCTCTGATAGGACAAAAAATGCTCCTTTGTTTCTGTTGTAAAAGAATTAGGGTGCAGGAGAAATTACTGTAGTTTTACTAAATTTGACTCTTGATTCAGGGAAATTCATTAAAAAAATTATTTAATTTTATTGACCACATGGGACCTAAGGTATGGAGAGAAAATAACTCGATTTATGTGTGTGTAATTCTTGATTTGTAATGCAATATATTTTGGGCATAAGTACAAAAAAAAAATGAAATAAAAAAAATACAAAATACAATTTACACATGCACAAATTACAATGACAACAGATTGAAACAAAATTACACACAGATCGCTTGTTACGCCCTCTTAAAACTATGCAAGCACAAATCCAAAGTTATGCATGCACAAATCAAGAATTATGCACGCACTAATCCAAAGTTACGCACAAATCAAAATTACAAACGCACAAATCCAAAGTTATGAATGCTGTTACGTGAGGCCGAAAAGTAACAAAGGTCAAAAAACCAAACCAAACCAACATTAAACCGGACACCAGACATAAAGGAACACAGTTTATTAAAATGAATGGAAACCTGTGTCCTGAAATAAAGTAAAAGATTAGTAAGAATTAGTGGGTATGGTAAAAAGAACAAACCAAAACGGAGTTGGGACCTTGGCCAAAAGAAAAAGAAACCAGGGAGACTGCTGATCCACCCATGACGACCGTCGGAGTCAGCAGCTCCCTGCCAAGGGCTGCCTAAGAAAACTACCTAATCAACACAAATTAAACAAAGCCCGTAAATCAGAACTACCAAGGCCCAACCCCAAACTAACATAACAAAACCCAGCAATCTAAGATTGCTGAGGACAAAAGTAACCCAAACCAACACCACACAGACCACCACCCAGCCTGCTGCTCTGCTCCCTGCCTGGCTTGGTGTGGCTGCCTCTGGCTTAAATGGACATCACCTGCCAATCAAGGCATATTGGCCACACCTGCCAGGTGAGCTGAAGGGAACTGGATGGGAAAGCCAGGCTGCAGCAGCAGGATGTAACAAATGCACAAATCAAGAGTTATATACGCACAAATCAAGGGTTATGCACACACAAATCCAAAGATACCCAGACATGAAGAATTATGCATCCAGAAATCGAGTTATGAACGCACAAATCCAAAGTTTTGAACAAATCAAGAATTATCCACACACAAATCCAGTTACGCACAAATCAAGAATTATGCCCCCAAAAATCAAGAGTTACGGACAAATCAAGAGTTACACACACACTCATTATGCACAAATCAAGAATTGTACACGCACAAATCGGGGTGAGTCTATTTTCTCTCCATATCAAGGAAACTATTTAAAAAATATCTGCGTTTTCTGGTCTCACAGTTAATGTGTGTATCATCTCATGACGTATTAGAGGTCCCTGCACTCTGCTCACATGGCATAATACTATAGCATTACAAATCTTTCACAGATTCCAGCTTTGCTTTTAGGCTCCACCCACCCACTTATCTGTTTCAATGCAAAGGCATTATGAATAAGCAGTAGTATTGATCTAAATGACCTTGTGCTTTAGCCAGGCTCTCTTGGGGGTCAATAGTTTTAACCTAAATACAAAAATGTAATTCCAGGTTAGATTTAAATTTAAAAAACACAGCAGTCTGTTATCTAAAACCCTGTTTATCAGTCATATTCCAGTAAAATAAATCACCAATTTTACTCTTTGGTGTCTCATTTTTATTCAGCTTCAATTACAAAAGAGATTTATTACTTAGAGTCTGTACTTTTTTCCCTAAAACTACAACACTTTGCGAAACATACATGATTGCAAGACCCAATCCCTCAGAAAGCCCCGCACTTGAAGGATCTGCGTTCGTACATGCAGGTTTCTGTGACCCAGACCAGAAGTCCGTAATGGTTGGTGATGATGGCAGCATCCTCCACTTTATTGGCACTGATTAATGAACCGCAGCAAAGCAGAGTGCCCTGTCATCAAACAAATCAGATAAAGCCAAGACGAGCGCTGACCTCTTGTAGCTGACTGATTAATTATGCTGTGAAGAGACCTCACCAGAGACAGCTGATTCCCCGCTGGAGAACAGGGAGCAGTTCAGTCCTCACAATATCTTATTTGTTGTTTCTCTAATTTGGAGCTTTCTGCTTCCAACTGATCTCCGTCATCACCGCGCCCCTCCTAAGAGGTGTAGATAATGTATGGGAGTCATTGATATTTGTATGCGTCTATTCCTGCTGCAGCTCACCGTGATGTCACGGTTTAGCGCCTCCTTAACCGCGTTCGGACGTACTTTGCGTCTGCCTTCCATGGCGCTCGTTTTTCGTCTCTGTGTCCTCACAAAGGACCCAGAAGAACTCCCTCGCCACCTGGAAGTCCACAGATTTCCTCATTGTGTGTGTGGAAAGAGGATGAGGGATGGAGTGCATCTGCATTATTTACAGTAGCACTCAAGCTGCCAGCCTGTGTCCCAGAGCTGCTTTTGGAGTCGCCTGCTCTCATGCAAGACTTTGATAAAAGATAAACCCTGATTAAAGCAGCAACTGTTTGAAGGAGACTGTAAAAAAGTGGTGAAAATGGCGATGAGACCCGTTACACCAGGTAAGGATCCTTGTTAGGGAATGAGAAAGAATAATTAGATCTTGTTCCACTCTGAAACATTTCTAGTTTTTAAAAGAGGAACACAAAAACTGTGATCCTCTCCTCCAGAAGTGCAGCAGCTGCTGAGCAGACGGGTCGTTTCAGAAGTGAGCCTGTGCATGCTCAAAATGTCCTCGGGGTATGCTGCGAGTGCTGGAAATAACCTTTTGCCTGATGAATTTCTGAATTCTGCAACTTGACAGTCGTCCACCACATTGCGCTGCCTGAATAGCAATCTGCCTTGGCTGCACACAATGATCCTGATGTTGTTGCAAGACGAGGTTGAACTTCTGGCTGTTTAAAAAGTTTGCAACGAGTTTGGAAAATGGTGGCCTGGTTAAAGTACTTAACTGTCTCAACGTCCTAGAGAACATGTGTCAAAGTCAAGGCCCGGAGGCCGGATCCGGCCCTCCAGATATTTTGTTTTATTGTTATTAATGGCCCGAAGTTATCTTGGGCTTATTTTTAACTTGTATAATTTTGACAAAATATATTTTTATGGAGAGTAAAATTTTGAAAGTTATTTAAGGTTTAAGTTTATTTATGCTGGAAAGATATTCCTGCCTTTTTATCATTCAGAATTATGTAAAAAAAAAATAAGGGTTTTAAGGTTTTAAAAATTGTCATTCTACTAGTTTTTAGGACTATTTTGGCATTTACTAAGATTGTATAGGCTGTTTTGGCTAATTTAGGCTTTTTTTGTTTTGTTTTTAAGGCTTTTTTATCATCTAGCGAATATTTTAGCTGACTATCAGCTTTAGTGTTTTCAACTATTAGCATCAGCTTCAGGGTTTGTAGCTATCAATTTCAGCATTTTCAGCTATCAGCACTAGCATCTTCAGCGGCCAAATTCAGCTTACAGAATTCTCATTAGCATTATCACAGGTAATGCTATATATCTAGTTCATCATTATGTAAAAAAAAAAAAACAAATGTACAAATGTAGTTTTAGAGTGTTCAATAAATGTTTATCCTGTTCGGCCTGCGACCAAAGGCGTGTTTTGGATTTTGGCCCCCTGTGTGATTGAGTTTGACACCCCTGTCCCTAGAGCTTGTTGTGTTTTCTGCAGCAATTAGATTTAATTTAGACAGTTGTTCACAAAGTGAAGAACCAAGTAGAGAGCTTCTCTGGTTGGTCAGAACTGCAAGAACGTTACCATTATGGAACTAAATTGGGGCTGATATTATTTGAAACCTAAATAAAAGAAAAATATTGGTGTTTGGTCAAAAAAAAAATGTAAAACGTCTGAAACTTTTTTGCTATTCTGAAATAAACGTAGTTATTTTCATTTTCAAGTATTCCATTTTTTAGGTTTCAAAACCCAAAATTTCACCTTTCAAATGTTTTTTTTTTATTTTCAAATCTTTTTTCCAATCAAAATCAATGACGGTGGTAACTTCAGTCCCGGTGTATTCACTGACTCTGAGAACTGTGATAATTACAGAAAATGGATGTATTCTCTGTACTATCATAGTCTGAAGTTGTCCCAAGATGGGTATAAAAAGCGAGTTTTATCACGCACAAGTGTCAAATATCGCGAGTGTCCAAAACACTGTTCTAGCCCGTTCAAAGCGCCATTTTATTGTGTTACACACCGGCATTGAAAATGTACTTGTGCTTCCATAAAATGGCTAAAACACTATAGGAGCTCCTCGTCTCTTGTGGCCTAATGGCTTGTACTTTATTTTTTTCTAATGTTGAAAATGTAAGTTTGAGCCCCACTGTAAACTCAGTGATTTCTTCTTTTTTTTTGCTAGTAAGAGGAAAAAAGAAAAATTAAGTACAATCAAAATAAAAATGTTACTAAAAGTCAGCAAAAGGAAAAGATAGCAGCGTCAATATAGCGCTAAGCTAGCGTTTCCGTTTTCCTCTTTACGGCGGTATTCTCCTTAGCCGCCCTCAATCTTCTTTCAAACATTAAATTCCTGTTAAGATGTACAAAAAGCAAAGCAAGAAAAAGACGAGCTGCTGGATGACCTCCATGGTTGTTGCTTTTCTAGTTGTCGCTTTACAATGACACGCTAGCGTTCTACACCACGCATGCGCCGTGAAAAATACAAACCACTCCGTGGAAGCGAGAATTCTGAGTGGAAAAACTCACCAGGATTAACTGGACCGTACCATACCACTCCTTACCGGACCGTGCCGGACCGTGCCGGACCGTGGCAGACCGCTCAGTTTACACGAGGCTTATTCGTTTGATTGCATACATTAGAATCGTAGCAGAGTAGGGTGGCTTTGGCCCGCCCATGCTGCGTCACAAACTTGAGCTTTTTCAAATGTCAAATTTTAAATAAAGAAATGCTCAAAAACCAGTTTTAATCTGAAAGTATTTTATTATTATGTCGTCCATCATGAGAAAAGTGCTGCAAAAACACAATTTTCATTGTGCTTTTTCTGCCCAGTTTGATTCCTGCATCTTGAGATGTTTGAAATTGAGTTCAGACGGGAAGGGGATGGAAGAAATAAATCTTTATAATGGGTCTTACTCCTGCCAAGAAGAGCTGAGCGCTGTTTTCATAACAGTCCTCGTCCCTGACCTTCAGTTGAGTCTGGCACCTGAGTACGGGAATGTTCTCGCACAAACAACGTGTCAGAGTGTGGAACATCCGTACAAGGGCAGCGTTTATGTTTTTGAAAATACGAGCCAATGTTGTTGCAAAAGATGAATGTTTTTATGACATTTTCCCCATTCAGAAAAAACTGGAACAGTATCGAGAAGACACAGACTGCCTCCTCTTTAGTTAATCAGACCAGATTAAAAGCATTTCTAATTCATGAACTGTATCCTGTGGCGAGGTAAAGCTCTTTCTCTGATGGGAGTTCTCATTTTCTAGATGGTTAGGTTTTTGTCAGTGTGATTAAACTGGCCATCCTGTTACAGCTGTGTTTGGCTAAATACGCCTCAACAAAGCTCAGAAGTACCAGATTTATGGACTCAACATGAATTCACAATTTCACTTAGTGTTTGTAATTTCCTGGCATCCTAGTAACACTTGAGAAGTTTTAACTGGTTTGTTCTATTTGCTGTCTTTTGGACTAGAAACATTGAAACTAAAATAGCATTGGTTTTAGTTCATTTGGAGTTAGATTAAATGTTTAACAATTGTTGTATGTTTGGTTGTTAGTCTACATGGACCATGTTTCAGTCAGAATTAGATCTTGGTCGTTTGTTTGGACATGAACTTTTTATTTCACTCTTGTCCAGACCATCCATCTCAGCATTAGTGCTTTCATAAGGCGTTTCATGATTTTCACCTCATCAGGTTGACACTGTGGACAGGCTTAGGCCAAATTCATGTTCTTCCTCCACCCCTCCAATTGAAGGGGCATTTGAAGAGAAAGGGGTGTCCAAAATAGTTTTTGTAGGGTAGAGTGAAGGAACTCCGAGTTCTGTATCCGGTAAGGCGACCCGCGTCATGCCGTTCTGCAGAGGAGAAGCACATTTCTTCAAGAAGAACAGAAGTTCAAATTTGAATGTAAATGATAACTTTTTGTTTTAGCACGACCATTTTAAAGCTATAAAACCGATGTTGTTATGTTTATTTGAGTGCTAGCAGCTCCGCGCTAACATAGCTGACCGGCAACTATCAATGACATCATTGAGAAGTAGTAATGTTAGAATTTAAAGACACTTTTTTCACATAACTCTCTGTTTGGAGGGCTAGGGAAGGGGTCTGCTACCTTTAACTCTTAAAAAGACATTTGGTTTGATTTCTACCTGACCACATGCCAGCAGCGCCATGCATTCTTTAGAAAAATAAGACTTTGTATTTATGTTAGTGTTATTTTTATGAGAAATATAAACTATTATTTTTTGCATAAATAAAACAAACTTCAAGGGAAAATATATTTTTTCCCCAAATATGAAACTGTGAGACTTCCTTTCAAAATAAAAGACTTCCTGTGTCACAGGATCATCTCAATGGAGCAAATCTAGTGGTAGCTAGTGTAATGTCAGCACTGGGGGGGGGGTAAATAAATACATTTTTTGAATGTTTGTGATGCTTCTTATTCATGAATCTAACTATCTCAAATTAAAACAGATAATTAACTGTATTTTGTGAACCATGAAGCACACTTAAAAAACTGGAATTTGTCAAAATACTTAGTTCTCGATTATCAAACCACTATGGCTGCTGTGGTTTGGAGGCTTGTTCCGGTTTGTTTGAAGTCCACACCCCTCCCACTGAAAGCTTATCGGGGGAATCTGTCAATCAAAGTTGGAGGTCAGGCCAGCAGGCACCACATGCTTTCACTGAGGCATCTGATTGGTCAGTTTATAACTTGAATAACTGGCGATAAAGAGAAAATATCTTTTAAAAATAGGATTTTACACGTTAAGAAGAATGCATCAGAGTAAGTCTCTTTCTCAGTGGAAGTCTATGGGACTTTGGCCTTCTTGCAACCAGCGGGTACTTCCTTTTTGGAACACGGGAGGGGTTGATCAGTCCATTGATACAGTCAACGGTTGAAGTGTCCTTGGGCAAGACACTGAACCTCACATTGCTCCTGGTGGTTATAGGTTGGCTAGTGTTCGACGGCAGATATGTGTGACTAGTCTGTGACTGTAAAGCACTTTAGGGGTTCTAAGAAGGTCGTCAGCACTATATACTGATACATTTGTTCATATTAGGTTGGGCTGAGATATTTTGAAAACATGAAACAGAAGGAAATAGTCTCTGTTTTTACATGCTCCAATCTGAGGTTGTTTTTATTGAATTCTTAGTGAGTTTAAACAACTGTAAGTGGATTTATGAAGGTGTTAAAACCATTTCCTCTATGCTTTATCAAACACCAACAACTCGTAACTTTTTACAGCCTTCCTTTATGGATATGAGTTTTTGTTTGTCCTCTTTCATACATTTGTGGCTCTAGAGTTGTATTTGAACATAATTTTGGTGCTGACGAGGCCTGAGAGTTCTGTCTTTTGTGAGTGAGCTCTTCACACCGTCGCCTGACAGTGTTTTACAGCTCAGCCAACAGGTGTGACAGGTAAAGGTCAGGGAGAGGGGAAATGTGGTCGGTTTGGTCCTCCTTCATTTCCATAGTCTGCTGTACTGTCAGGTTTCTTTTCAGACTCACATCTATGTGTGGGAGATGGAGACAACTTAACTAAACAAGAAGCAGCTAAACTGTCTTCAGCACATTCAAAGATTGTTCAAACGTGACTGTTTACACCTTTATGTTCTTTTTTATGGCTACTTTTTAAAATGTTAAGTCTTTTTTAATCTTCTCATTGTAGTAGAATTAAAACCAGTGTGTCATTTTTTCTCACTTCTTAATTTTCCTTGGTTGTAAAATAACCGTTTAATTCAAAAACTGTTATTTTTTAGTAGGGATCATCCAATCACATGATCGGAAATCGGGCCTGATCTCGATTATTTATGTTATCAAATATTCTGATCGGCTTGATAACCTTCACGCTTATTATTACAGAAAAACATTAGAGTAGAAGTCTGCATGTCATGAAGGGATTATGAAATCGTTCCCAGTGTTTGTTTGTTTTTTGTTTTTTATTACGATTTTGCCATTTTAGCTAAAATAAAAAAACCTGTATCGTTTTTAAAGACATAGTTTCTGCAGAGTGGCAGGAGTTCATCAGAAAATCTGAGTTGTGGGCGGGACTGTTGGTGCAGAAGTGACCCTACACTGATACTCCTTCATCTCTTTGTTTACTCTCTCTGCCGCTAGCTTACAGCCCCTCACAAACCCAAGCTAACAGCGATCGATGTCAGAGCTGTGCAACCATACAGCTTTGAGCCAGATACCAGCTTAGACAAGGAAAATGAAGACGTCAATGGATCTATTTGTCTGCAAGGGGGTGCATCAAAGTGGGGTGGAGCCGGGGGAATTTGGGACGGAGCAAGGAGACTTTGGCCCGCCCTTCACAGTTGCTGTGTCACAACTGGAGACCTTCTGTTCTTGATCATCCCGATTTGAATAAATGCATGCTCAGAAATAAAGTTTTATTTTATAAATGTCCTCCATCATGATAAAAAAATACTACAAGAACATGTTAAAAACAACAAAAGCACATTTCTCTATTGGAGTGGATACTTATTGAGCTTTGATTCCAGTTACCTACATAGAGAGTCTATAAACTATTTTAAAAGTATGTACTCAAGTTCACTTCTAAGAAGCTATGAAACAACAAAGCTGTTATAAAAGTCCTTAAATGATGAACCTTCCTGTGTGTCATTGATCCTGCAGTACCGGATCGGACAGCTGTACATGATCAGTAAGCACAGCCACGAGCAGAGCGACCGGGGCGAAGGAGTGGAGGTGGTCCAGAATGAACCCTTTGAAGACCCGACTCATGGCTCGGGACAGTTCACAGAGAAACGAGTCTACCTCAACAGGTGAGTGGAGCACGCCTCCTTATGCTCTACGAGTGTAGTGATTGATGAAACTCCCCCGGTGGTGGGAAGGCTTCATGTTTGTTTGAATGTTGTCAATGCTCGGTGTCCATGTATGCAGCATGCCGTGCAGCCGTTGCTGCTGTGACATCATCAATGTGAGACTTTGTAGTCTCAACACAACGTCACAACGCGACAACTATTATATATTATGTAAGGAATAAAGCCTGAGCAGGTGTTTGTTTCATATATTGAGGGCTTATTGCATTCAACGGTAAACTGTGGAATACAGTATATCAGCATATGTATTATGGTTTTAGTGAGAATTTAGTGGTCAATATTTTTTGGATTGCTGAGAAGAGTGTTCCTTTTTCATGAGTTATAGCACTCTGGATCATTTTATAATTTTTTTCTTAATTATTTAAGATTGAAAAAAGGCTTGGTGTGAAAGTAAAGGTAACTACATAAAGCGACTTTTGAAGTTGTATTTTCATCTTTTAGTGTTCCACAATATCACAAATTTAAATGAAATTCCTCAATCTGAGGCAATTAGGTTTGACTTAAAATACATTAAGTAGATTAATTAATTACAGGTTGTAAATAATTAATAGCACAAAACATTAATTGACAGCACTAATAAAAAGTATGACATTTTATGATGTTGAATCAGGAAACGTATTCCCATAAATAAAATAGACTGAAACTGAACAACATTTGGGAATTCTGTGAAAAAACAAGCATTTAGTTTTACTCCTCCTGTCATTAAGAGGAAAAATTAACCCATTAAAGAGAAAAACACTTTTACTTGAATGTCAGCAAATAAATAATTTAGGGTTTCCAATAACTTCCACATTAAAATAAACTCACTATAAAGGATACATGCATAAACTTAAACAACCTTGAAAGATGGAGAGGCTAATGGAAAGAATGCAGGGAAGATGCTCAAGCCTTTGTGTCAGAGCACAAATACCTGTGTCAGCATTGGCTCTGCTGTGGAAGGAGCTGTGCTGAGTCAGCAGAACTTTGCTGCAGAGGAGGGGAAGAACGCAAGGGGAGCACTGGACTTCAGGAGTCAGGCCTGGCCATTCGCTTTACTCCGTTCTGACTGTAAACAGAAACAGTTTACAGTCAACACGAATGCATTCTTCCAGATGGCTGAGTTTATCTATAAATGTAGGTAAAGGCAAAATAAGCATAAAGTGAGTCTGAGGGGCCAAGTCTTATCTTTTCAAAAAACTGTAGTTGATGGGTTCTAAACCCCCTCAGGTGTTTTATTCAGGTGTAAATACGAGCGGTCTGTGAAGTCCCCCTTTGACAGTTTTTTATTTAAAAAAAGTTCCCATTTTTAACCAAAATCCTTCAACCTAAATGTCTTAAAAAGCCATTTTTCATGTTGATTTGAAGCCTGTCTCCAAAATCTCCTCTGAGGGGGCGTGGCTTTTGGATACCATCTTCTCTTCTCCAGCACCTGAGCTAGGCACGCTATAGCTGGACCAGATGAGGGTTTAGGGCATGTGCATGTTGTGATGTAAAGAGGATCATTAATTCAAACAGAGCCTTTCTGCAACAGTTTGGTTGAAAAGGAGAAATGCTCGGAAATGCAAAAACAAAATGATTTCTTATTACATTTGTTCTCTTTCATAACAAAATGCCACATATACATGTTAAAAACTCAAAAAACAGGATTTTCATCAGAGGGGGACTTTAAGAAAAGACATTTAAATTGGTTTATTCCAGGTGGACAGAAGAAAGTCATGGAAGAAACATCCAAGAGTCAAGTGTATGAAAAAGATTCAAACGGTTGAATTTTCTGGACAAAAGGCATGCTTTTCAGCATGACAGGAAATAGACAACTCTTCAAACCAATTAGTGGAGCTGGTTATGAAAATAACTGTGCCACAAGCACCAAATTTGGTACGGTTGTACCTCAGGATCCCCTCTTTTAGAAAATCATGTTAGGCAGTAGAAAATCCAATACACATAATAGGGTTGCCAAAAACGATTATTTAATAGTCGACCAATCACCGATTATCTTTTTCGATTAGTCGGATTGTATGTGAACTGGATGTAAAACAAACATCTTAAAGATCATTAGCTTCAAACTTGAAATTAGCCATATGCTAATTAAAAATAAAGACAACTATTAATTTAGCTGTTAACTACTTCATTGTTCAACATATTCGACAAATCGACTAATCGTGAAAGCCCTAATACTAACAGTTGAAACCCATAAAGTTCAAGTTTAAAGACTGCATATTATGGATTAACAGCTTATATTGTTGAGACTGGAGCAAATAGACATTTAATATTTTCATCAATTGAGTATAAGGCCGCCATCTTTAAAAATGGCTGCCATTTTGGATTTTTCACATGATTCTAAGATCCATTTCTTAAATTTTGTGCTTATACCACAAAATGCACAATTTGTCAAAAAATATCAACCTAACTGACTACATTTAAAAATTCCAGTAACTTTGTATGACTATGAACCAAAAGTGTTTGGATGAAATAAATAATACTCGTTTGAACATTTAAAATCAAATGTAAACTTTAGCCACAGGCTAATTTCCACCTGGCAGGTTGATGTTTTTAAGAAAAAAAAGGCAAATTTTAAGAGGAAGAAACTACACATCAGAATATAAAAAACAAAATTGAATAAAGAGGTGAGAAGACATTTAGTAAAAAAGAGTTCCTTGTCAGATGTGATTACACATTTGAGATTGTAGGATTCACCATTTCAATCTGATGTTTTCCATAGGAGCAGAATTTAATGCTAAAGCAGGAGAACAAGCTAGAAGGTTTCTGAAATCTTTAACATAAATGAACCACGCTGTAGAATTAAGCGTTTCATGTCATTACTGTACGTTGTTTTACTCTTTCATTCATTCGTACAACAACTAATCAATCCATATATGATTTACCTGAAGAAAAATCAATCCAAATTGGTTGTGTCCCACTTTATCCTCCCCATTAAACCTGGCGCTCTGTGTCCGCTCTGTCAATAACTCATTAAAAGCCTGGAGGAGATGGCTGCGACCACGACTAAAATAAAGTGTCGCCACTCGCAAGGCTTTCACACTTGGCAAACGTGAGCAGAGTCCCTTCGTATACTGGCTAAAATCCTCAAGTGAAAATGAGAGGAACGGCAGAAATCAACAGATGGAAGTGTGGGAGGACTGTCAGTCTCCTTTAATAGGAGAAAGAGGGAGTGTGGGCCTGCCAACGCTTGCAAGATATCGCAGTGGAGGGACGATTTTATTCACAGCTGTCACGATCCAGAAGGCGTCATTTTTGTCCTTTAAAAGAAACTGTGAACCATGCCAGTCAAGAGGCGGACAGGGAGACAAATCAAGAATTGAGTTCTCTCATTCTGTTTTTGAGTAAATTCCCATTTTAGCCTTTTAATTCTCAAATATCAAATCAAAACTTAGAGAACTTCTCTGAGCTCAAACTGCTTCACATTGAAACATTTTCCAATTTTATCTAAAAAAAAATTTCTAAAACACATCCAGCTCTGTTATTATCTGTGATGATGTTCAAGATGAGTGTAAGACAATGATCACATGTTGGTTTTCTCACCTACTTAACTTGCTTCATACTGGCTTATTATTTAAATTGGTATTTTTTAATGCACTCTTGCATTATCTCATGATTGCCGCACTGTTTAGCAGTGCTAGGTTAAAGGTGACCTTTACCTTTGCTGCTCATCAAGATCGTGTTGTCCCAGAAACCCGGTGCTGTTAGCTTATTGTTCTGTGTGACGCATGAGCGGATTACATGTAATTGAATTTGATGTAATGATGTCAGAATCTAGATTGAATTCTTAAGCACATGGAAACAGTTTGACTCCATTTTCGTGTAATTAAATGTAGACGGCCTTGTTGAAAGTCATTATCTCATCTATGGTGTGAGTAGAGCAGAATCCGAGTGTGAGGGAGAGAAAGGCAAAGAGGTTTCTAAACTCCAGCGTTTGAGGTGGGTTATAACACAGAAAACCTGAGAAAAATAGTCTTTTTAAATTTATTTTTAAACTTTGGATGTATTCAGACTAGAAAAGTTTGTTTGTCCGGACCGAGTCCGATTAATTTGATCCAAGTCAAGTCCTGAATCTTGCCTTTTTTCTGTATTCAGACTTCAGTCAAGCAGACTTTTATATGGAACCAAAGCTTGTTAACACAACATGACGAAAGAGCTCTTCAGCCATTGGCCAGGAATTACGAGGGCGGGGCAATGCAATGAGAAGCAGAAATTATGGAAGTCCTAAGCTTTGCGATCCTAATCGGAATGGTTCAGTTTTCAAGATTTTTTCATAGGCTCTGTGCTTGAAGTGGAAGAACTGAACCAAAACAGCCACCGTAGCCGCTCTTTACAGTAAACAGAGTAGGAAGGAAGTAACTGATCAACCCTGATGAGCAATGATGAAACTCATTGAAATGTGGTTGGATGAATGCAGGTTCATTTAAACAACTTTTACTGCGATACACAGATTCTCAGACTGTTTTCATGACAATCTATTGCCTCATTTCCACTGACCGGACTGGACCAGATCAGACCGGTACTTTTTGCCTTTATAAAATAGACTCATTAAGCAGGACAGACTCGGACCATTTTTGGTCCCTCATTGGTTGTAGGCACATAAAAAAAGGGATCGGACCAGTTAGTGCGGAGCTACTGTCATCAATGAAATCTATTAATGGACCGAAAGGTTTTATGATAACAGCAAGCGTTGGACCAGCGCCAACGTTTTTAAACATTCATTTGTTGTCTTTGCATATTTGAAATACCAGAACCCAAATATCAAAAAAGGAAAAAAAAAGGAGCTCATGGACGACCTCCATTGGTGTTGTCTTTGCCTTTCGCTGAAGTCACACAGTTATGTCTTCTGTCTACGCCCTGCATGTGCCTTGGTAGTCCAACACAATAGAAACGCTTTCTTGAATTGCCCGGACCATTCTAAACTAGCCAGGAGAAGACCAGAGCGGTCCAGACCGCTCAGTGGAAACGAAGCAAAAATGTCAAGTACTTTTTAGCTTAAATTCCTTTTTGCCATCTTCTAAGGAACTGTCTTGCAGCAGGCCTCCACTGTACCAACGTAGCAGTAAAGAGTGTTGAACCGGACGTTGATACAGACGTTCAACTGTTCTGTGAAATATAACCCTTGAATAAGTGAACTATCCCGACAGGGACTGCAAAGCATAGGACTTCCATTATTCTTCCTTGCTTTGCCCCGCCCTCGTAATTCCTGACCAATGACTAAAGAGATTTTCAGTCACATGGTTTTGTTTACAAACTTTAGTTCGAAACATAAAAGTCAGCTTGATGGGAGTCTGAATACACCCTAAGCTATCCAAGTCATTCTTTACTGTAAATTTCCACTTTTTCATTGATAAAATCTCTATTTAGCATGTTACTTAATTTAAAATAAAATAAAAATACATTATTTTGTCAAAATTAATACAAAAAGCAAAACTGTGTGTGCAAACACAATGAAAAGCTACACATCTTTAGCAAAAGATCATTCACATAGTTATCAGTTTATAGCAGGATCAATCTTGAATGCTGCATATCTACAGAATGATCCTACAGGATCAAAACGCTTCAGGTAGATTTAAAGCTTGATTTCTGTCTTCCCTCATTCAGTGGCCTCGTTGTAGAGTGACCACCCTGAGACCGGAAGGTCATGAGTTCAAATCCAGGCTCAGTTATGCCAAAACTGGTACCCAAAGACTCCCTGCTTGATACTCAACACAAAGGCGCTGGATTGGTGGGTAAACCACCAAATGGTTACTGAGTGCAGCTGTGTCTGCAGCTCACCGCTCCCCCAGGCGATGGGTCAAATGCAGAGAACAAATTTAATGGTACTTTAGCTTAAGACATCCAGTGCCTGCTATATTTTTTTGTTCATAAAGTCTTTATGGAAAAAGGGAATAAAAAGCAAATGTTCATTTTAAACATATTTTGAATGTTTCTTGTTTGGTTCAGTTACAGAAACTACAAAAAAAACACTAATAACTTTGAATATGACTGTTATTGAAGGGATTATATTACTGTTTTGTTAATATTATGTTAGTCTGAGGGGAAAATGACAGACTGTGCATCTGTTCAAAATGAGCTTTAATTATTTAAATACCATTTTTAAATCAATGAGTTGTCCTTGTATTCATTTAAAGGTCTTTAATTGATGTTAAAAGAAGAGCAGCTGACCTCTCCTGTGATTGCTTTTTTTAACATAATTTTTTTTTTCTCACTACAGTAAATTACCCAGCTGGGCTCGAGCAGTGGTTCCCAAAATCTTCTACGTAACAGAGAAAGCGTGGAACTACTACCCTTACACCGTGACGGGTGAGTACTGTGACAGACCCACAACACGTCTGCCCTGCAGCAGCGTAAAAGCTTAGGAGTGTTCAGCTGGGTTTTCAAATGTTGTGAAGCCAGGACAGATTTTACTGGGCATCGAGGTTCTTGTTACAAACACTTTACTGGATATTTGTAGCACTGGGACGTTGTGTGAAAAGACAAGTAGTGTTCCAAGACTGCTAATCTCTTCAGCAGATTTTTAACACATTTCAAAAGTCTTCATGGAAAGTCCCTGTGAAGCCCCTGACATATGCTCCCCAGTTTGAGAAAGTTGTGCTCTTTTTATTGAATAGATGGCGCAGGAAGGCTGTAAACTCCTGGTTGTTTTTGACAGCATAGATGCAGATTATTTGAGAAGTTACTCAATTTATTATCTAAAAGAAATTGGCAGAAAATGCTACCCATCCCAGTGTAATAGTGAAGTCATTTCTTTACAATGCCTCTAGTTTAAATCTAAGAGTGGTGCTTACAGAACATACAAGTGTGCTAGATTTCATAATAGAAAAAATCTTTATTTTCACAAAATTAGCATGCATAATTGTCAAAACTGAGCAGGAAGAAGCTAATCCTGAGAAACAATGTTTTTGTTTTTATTTACAAGGAAACACCCATAGTAGAGATGCACCTACAGTAATCCAATGACCGTATTTTGGATCGCACAATCTGCTAAATCCATATGTATATTAGTGCTGCCACAAAAGATTATTTCAATAGTCCACTAATCACTGATTATTTTTTTTAGATTAGTCGACTAATCGGGTCATATGCAAAAACACACATCTTTGTTAGCATTAAACCAACTAAAAACTAGATATATAACATTACCTGTGATAATGCTAGTGTGAATGCTGTAAGATGAATTAGGCTGCTGAAGATGCTGGTGCTGATAGCTGAAGATGCTGAAACTGATAGCTAAAAACTCTGAAGCTGATAGCCAGCTAAAATATTAGTTAAATGCTAAATTCGCCTAAAAAAATGAAAAAACCCTAAGTTAGCCAAAATAGCTAGCATGCAGCTGAAATATTAGCTCAACTCCAAAATAACCTAAAAACCTCAATAAATGAGTATTTCAAGAGATGAAAACATGCTGTTGGAAAAGCTTGTAGTTTTTTTTTTTTTTGGGGGGGGGGGGT